>NC_090396.1:65951069-66318292 GCF_036365525.1 Heterodontus francisci
AGGAGACGATAGGAATAATCGAGTCAGGATGTGAAGTAAATGTGAAGGAAGGTTTCGCTGGGAGATGGCTTGAGGTTGCAGCAGAGGTAGGTGATATTAGAGGTGAAAGAGGCACTTAAACATCAACACAAGATTAGAAGCTGCAGGGATAAAATTTTAAATGCTTTACTAAGACAGTAGGGAATTCAGGTGAAACTACTTTACTCAAAGAGAGAGAAGAATGTGGAACTCGCTACCACAAGGACTAGTTGAGGCAAATGGCATGGATTTGAAGGGAAACTAGCACGAGAGGGAAAGGAACAGAAGGATCTGCTGCTAGGATGAGATGAAGTAGCGTGGGAAGAAGCTGATGCAGGGCATAAACACTGGCATGGACCTGTTGGGCCAAATGGCCTGTTTCTGTGCTGTAGTAAATAAAAGTTTTAAATTATTATTTTCAGTTACTGCATTCAGTCACAGTAAACCTGCATTTTCCTGAACCCCCACTGGATGTCTCTCTAATCACACAGGCAGCAACACCCATCTCATTTTAGGGTCTGTATCATTATATATGCCCTCTAGTGGAGATTCAATTACTGCCAGAACTCCGCACCAACAACAAAGGCAAACAGCAAAATGAACGAATACTAGGCAATTGACAGCATTTGTTTTTGGTCTTAAAGAGGCTTTTCTTTTTAAGACATTGTTGCTGAATATTTGAATCTGGTAGCATGAATGTGCTCAACAGCACAATTATCAGCTGTTCTATTTACCAAATGAACCATCTTCGTCTCTTCCCTCACCACCACCCCCACATATTCACCAGTGTGAAATTCAGTCTAATGGCTGATCACTTTCCTCTGCAGACTTGAAATCCATAGCCCCTCAACAGACGACACAATTATTTCAATTTATTGGGGTTCAGCTTATCTACACTCCTCACCATTGTGAATTCGGTCTACCTCCCCTCAGCTAATGTCACCACTGGCAAATCCTCACTTTAATCTAAACAATGACCCCCCCCCTGAGGCATCCCTCTAATCATCATCATTCATTCTGATGCTGCCTCCATATGACAATTAAACTGCTCCTCTGTTCAGCCAATTTCTGATCACTGCAGAAGATCCTCTCCTCCTCTCCCTATTTCTGCATTAGTGTCTATGCAAAAGCTCTCAGATCCCAATATTGCTCTAATCTTCCCTTTCTCCACTAGGTCTGTTATCTTCACAAAATCCAGTAGATTAAGCCAAGTTAACTCCTTTTTAATTTATATTTCTTTAATCCTCCTTTCGCAATCCCCCATTTTACCTACAGCAGATTTCAAGCTCACTTGCCTGTAATTCCCACCATTATCTTCACACCTTTTAGAAATTGCTATTCCTCAGGCATAACTCCCATTATCGATGATTAAGTTCATGCAAGCCTGGAACCCTGTCCTTATTTCCTTCAGTCTGCCCATTACCTATCTCCACGCTGTTTCCTGTCCTTCTACCTTGACTGAAAAAGTAGCTGTTGGGTCATCTCCACAAGCATTGGAAGTGGATTAGGATGTTGCAATTCCCTTAAGATTGTGCCATTCGTGCACTCAAGGGTCTGACTGTTTCCCTGTCCATCTGCTATAAAATAGTATAATGTGTTCTAACCCCACTATTTAAATTCCTGTAGCATAACTTTTGTAGAGGTTTACGCTATTCTATTTGCTGCACGCCCCAGCTTAAGTTTGTTTAAATTGCTTTGCTACATTGTCTGGACACAAGAACACAATAGAAGCAGGAGTAGACCATAAGGTCCATCGAGCCTGCTCTGCCATTCGATACAATCAGGGTTGATCTGGGGCTTCAATTCCACTTTCCTGCCCACTCCCCATATCCCTTTATTCCCTGCGAGACCAAAAATCTATCCCAGCCTTAAAAATGTATTCAATGATGGAGCATCCACAACCCTCAGGGTTAGAGAATTCCAAAGATTCACAACCCTGTGAGTGAAGTAATTTTTCCTCATCTCAGTTCTGAATGATTGACCCCTTATCCCGAGACTGCGTCCTCGTGTTCTAGATTCCCTGACCAGTGAGAACAATCTCTCAGCTTCTACCCTATCAAGGCCTTTCAGAATCTTGTATGTCTCAATTAGATCGCCTCTCATTCTTCTAACTCCAGAGAATATAGGCCAAATTTCCTCAGCCTCTCATCATAGGACAGCCCCCTCATTCCAGGGACCAATTTAGTAAATCTTCACTGCACTGTCTCCGATGCAAGTATATCTTTTCTTAAATGTGGAGACCAAAACTACACACAGTATTCCAGGTGCGGTCTCACCAAAGCCCTGCACAATTTTAGTAAGACTTCTTTATTCCTGTACTCCAATCCCCTTGCAATAAAGGCCAACATGCCATTTGCCTTCCTAATAACCTGCTGTTCCTTGTACGAGTACACCCAAGTCTCACTGAAAATCAACACTTACCAGTTTCACACCTTTTAAAAAATATTCTGCTTTTCTATTTTTATATTATATTAACTATTATTAAAGTCTTAACACTGCACTTGGAAAAGTGTAGTATAATTAGAACAAGTCAGCATGGTTTTACTAAAGGGTGATCCTGTTTGACAAATTTATTAGTTTTTTGAGGATGTAACTAGTAGGGTAGATCAAGGGGAACCAGTAGATATAGTATACCTGGATTTTCAAAAGGCAAAGTGAACAACATCACACTTCCCTACATTATACTCCATTTGACATCTTGTTGCCCACTCACTTAACCTGTCCACATCTCTTTGCAGCCACTCTACATCCTCCCCGCAGCTTACCTTTCTACCAAGCTTTGTATCATCAGCAAACTTACATTACTCTCTGTCTCTTCATCCAAGTCATTAATATACAGAGTGTAAATAGCCGCACTCCACTATTCACTGCCTGCCAACTTGAAAATGCCCCATTTATACCCACTCTCTGCTTCCTGTCTGTTAACCAATCCTCTATCCACACAGTGGCGCAGTGGTTAGCACCGTAGCCTCACAGCTCCAGCGACCCGGGTTCAATTCTGGGTACTGCCTGTGTGGAGTTTGCAAGTTCTCCCTGTGTCTGTGTGGGTTTCCTCCGGGTGCTCCAGTTTCCTCCCACATGCCAAAGACTTGCAGGTTGATAGGTAAATTGGCCATTATAAATTGCCCCTAGTATAGGTAGGTGGTAGGGAAATATAGGGACAGATGGGGATGTGGTAGGAATATGGAATTAGTGTAGGATTAGTACACTAATGGTCGGCACAGACTCGGTGGCCGAAGGGCCTGTTTCAGTGCTGTATCACTAAACTAAACTAATATATTACCCCTAACACCATGAGCCTTATCTTGCCTATTAATCTTTTATGTGACACCTTATTGAATGCCTTTTGAAAATCCAGGTATACTATATCTACTGGTTCCCCTTGATCTACCCTACTAGTTACATCCTCAAAAAACTAATAAATTTGTCAAACAGGATCTTTCTTTCTTTTTCTTTTGGGCCTCCTTATCTCGAGAGACAATGGATACGCGCCTGGAGGTGGTCAGTGGTTTGTGAAGCAGCGCCTGGAGTGGCTATAAAGGCCAATTCTAGAGTGACAGGCTCTTCCACAGGTGCTGCAGAGAAATTTGATTGTCGGGGCTGTTACACAGTTGGCTCTCCCCTTGCGCCTCTGTCTTTTTTCCTGCCAACTACTAAGTCTCTTCGACTCGCCACAATTTAGCCCTGTTTTTATGGCTGCCCGCCAGCTCTGGCGAACGCTGGCAACTGACTCCCACGATTTGTGATCAATGTCGCAGGATTTCATGTCGCGTTTGTAGACGTCTTTAAAGCGGAGACGTGGACGGCCGGTGGGTCTGATACCAGTGGCGAGCTCGCTGTACAATGTGTCTTTGGGGATCCTGCCATCTTCCATGCGGCTCACATGGCCAAGCCACCTCAAGCGCCGCTGACTCAGTAGTGTGTACAAGCTGGGGGTGTTGGCCGCCTCGAGGACTTCTGTGTTGGAGATACGGTCCTGCCACCTGATGCCAAGTATTCTCCGGAAGCAGCGAAGATGGAATGAATTGAGACGTTGCTCTTGGCTGGCATACATTGTCCAGGCCTCGCTGCCATAGAATTAGAATTAGAATTAGAATTAGAATATTACAGCGCAGTACAGGCCCTTCGGCCCTCGATGTTGCGCCGATCATCTGACCTACACTATTCCATTTACATCCATATGTCTATCCAATGACCACTTAAATGCCCTTAAAGTTGGCGAGTCTACTACTGTTGCAGGCAGGGCGTTCCACGCCCCTACTACTCTCTGCGTAAAGAAACTACCTCTGACATCTGTCCTATATCTTTCACCCCTCAACTTAAAGCTATGTCCCCTCGTGTTTGCCATCCTCATCCGAGGAAAAAGACTCTCACTATCCACCCTATCTAACCCTCTGATTATCTTGTATGTCTCTATTAAGTCACCTCTCCTCCTCCTTCTCTCTAACGAAAACAACCCCAAGTCCCTCAGCCTTTCCTCGTAAGACCTTCCTTCCATACCAGGCAACATCCTCGTAAATCTCCTCTGCACCCTTTCCAAAGCTTCGACATCCTTCCTATAATGCGGTGACCAGAACTGCACGCAATACTCCAGGTGCGGCCTCACCAGAGTTTTGTACAGCTGCATCATGACCCCGTGGCTCTGAAACTCGATCCCCCTACTAATAAAGGCTAACACACCATATGCCTTCTTAACAGCCCTATTAACCTGGGTAGCAAGGTACTGAGGACACAGGCTTGATACACTCGGACTTTTGTGTTCCGTGTCAGTGCGCCATTTTCCCACACCCTCTTGGCCAGTCTGGACATAGCAGTGGAAGCCTTACCCATGCGCTTGTTGATTTCTGCATCTAGAGACAGGTTACTGGTGAACTCTTGAACCACTTCCAGAGCGTGGTCGCCAATATTGATGGATGGAGCATTTCTGACGTCCTGCCCCACGATGTTCGTTTTCTTGAGGCTGATGGTTAGGCCAAATTCATTGCAGGCAGCCGCAAACCTGTCGATGAGACTCTGCAGGCACTCTTCAGTGTGAGATGTTAAAGCAGCATCGTCAGCAAAGAGGAGTTCCCTGATGAGGACTTTCCGTACTTTGGACTTCGCTCTTAAACGGGCAAGGTTGAACAACCTGCTGCCTGATCTTGTGTGGAGGAAAATTCCTTCTTCAGAGGACTTGAACGCATTTGAAAGCAGCAGGGAGAAGAAAATCCCAAAAAGTGTGGGTGCGAGAACACAGCCCTGTTTCACGCCACTCAGGATAGGAAAGGGCTCTGATGAGGAGCCACCATGTTGAATTGTGCCTTTCATATTGTCATGGAATGAGGTGATGATACTTAGTAGCTTTGGTGGACATCCGATCTTTTCTAGCAGTCTGAAGAGACCACGTCTGCTGACGAGGTCAAAGGCTTTGGTGAGATCAATGAAAGCAATGTAGAGGGGCATCTGTTGTTCACGGCATTTCTCCTGTATCTGACGAAGGGAGAACAGCATGTCAACGGTCGATCTCTCTGCACGAAAGCCACACTGTGCCTCAGGGTAGACGTGCTCGGCCAGTTTCTGGAGCCTGTTCAGTGCGACTCGAGCAAAGACTTTCCCCACAGGATCACCCTTTAGTAAAACCATGCGGACTTGTTCTAATTATACTACACTTTTCCAAGTGCAATGTTAAGACTTCTTTAATAATAGTTTCCAGCATCTTGCCAATGACTGATGATAGGCTAACTGGCCTGTAGTTCCCTGTTTTCTCCCTACCTCCTTTCTTGAAAAGCAGTGTGAAAATCTGATAGGGCCATCCTGAATCTGAGGAATTCTGGAAAATCATAGCCAGCACATCCACTATCTCTGCAGCTAGCTCTTTTAGAACCCTAGGATGTAAGCCATCTGGTCCCAGGGCCTTGTCAGATTTTAGTCCCTCAAGTTTCTCCAATACTTTTTCTCGACTGATATCAATATCCTTAATTTCCTCACTTTTTAGCCCCTAGGTGACTGCCTATTTCTGGTATGGAACTTGTGTCTTCTACTGTGAAGACAGACACAAAATATTTGTTCAATGCCTCTGCCATTTCCTCATTCCCCAAGATGATTTCTCCTGTCTCTGCCTCTAAGGGACCAACATTTACTTCAGCTACTCTCTTCCTTTTTATGCACATAAAAGTTCTTACAATATGTTTTTATATTGCTGACTAGTTTACTCTCCTATTCTATTTTTTTCCCTTTTTATCAACTTTTTGGTGGCCCTTTGTTGGTTTCTAAAACACTCCCAATCCTCAGACTTGCTACTGTTTTTTTGCAACATTGTAAGCCTCTTCTTTTATTCTAATACTCTCAACTTCCTGAGTGAGCCACGGATGGGTGTTTGACCAGGATGTACTTTTGGTGAACCCTTTGAATTGTTTCTTTAAATGTTTCCCACTGTTCATTTACCGCCATACCTTCCAGTCTATTTACCCAATTAACCTTAGCCGGTTCTCCCCTCATATCTTCATAATTGGCTTTGTTTAACTTTCTTGTTTGTGATTGAAATATGTCACTTTCAAACTTAACATGAAATTCAATGTTATCATCACTATTTCCCATTGGATCTTTTACTATGACATTGCTTATTCACCCTGCTTCATTACACAATACGTGATCTAAGATATCATTACCCATAGTCGGTTCTACAACGTGTTGCTCCAAGAAACCGTCATAAAAGCATTCTACACATTCATCTTCTCGACCACTGTTGCCAATTTGATTGTCCCAGTCTATATGCAGATTAAAGTCCCCCACAATTAATACATTACCTTTTTTTACATGCTCCAATAATTTTCCATTTAATGTTCTGTCCAATAATATAACTACTGTTAGGGGGCCTGTAAATTACTCCCACCAGTATTTTCTGACTCCTGCTATTCCTAATTTCCACCCAAACTGATTCTACTGCATGATCTTCTGAGGCCAGGTCCCTTCTTATTAATGTCCTTATGCCATCCTTTACTATCAGGGCTACCCCTCCTCCTTTGCCATTCTGTCTGTCTCTCCGAAATAGTGTGTACCCTGGAATATTTATTTCCCAACCTTGATCTTTTTGTCACCATGTCTCGGTAATGGTAGTTAGATCTACATCATTTACCTCTATTCGTGCCACTAGTTCATCGATCTTATTACAGATGCTTCGTGCATTCAGATAAAGGAACTTCAATTTCATTTGGTTTACCTCTATTCCTTGCAATGACCTTATTTGCCAATGTACAATTTTTGTTAAACTCTCTGTCCCTTCCTGTCCCATTCTGTTGGGAGTTACCCACATCACTATCCTGCTCCGATGCCCTGACCTCTCTCTTTGGATTTCTAAATTTCCCTTTACCCAAACACCAACACTATCAACAACCCCCCCCCCCCCCCCCCCATCCCCCACTCCAGTTTAAAACCCTGTCCACAGCCCTTGGACCATTCACACAAACAAGAAATTGACAACAGACACAAACATCAGACTCATAAATGAAGTCAAGTTTTATTTACAGTACTTCCCCACTGATGCATTAGGAAGTTCACTAAATTGTACAATTCCTCTCACAAATACAATCCTTCTGGCTCTCGATTATGATGTGTCCATACTACAGTGGAGTACAGACTGATTAGCTCTCTGATACATTCTTCTTTCTCATCACTTAGACAAGTTGCCGTTAGCAACAATTGACGTCCCACAGTGATGGTTACAATGCTTAACCCTTTCATGCCCAGGATGCAGCTGGTGAAGGGATAACAAATCTACTTTGAAGCTTAGCTTCTGGCAAAAAGACTTGGACTGTAACAGAGTCACCCCAAAACTGCTTAGAAAGCTGGAGATTCCTGGGAGTAGCCCAGGTTTCTAAGCAGTCAAGTGCTCACTTCACATCGGAATATTAACGGATTCACGGTCCAAGAACACTGGGCACTCAAATCCACCTGTTGCCTTTAATACGAGATCTGTCACTTTATCAGTGATGACTGGAGAACATACAGCACCAGGCCAGAGGAGGAGATAATTTCAGACATCTAAACCTGCAGACCAACCACAGGCCAAAGTCTGCATTTCCACCCAACCAGCCTGATAGAGACAATGTTCAGCATGCTTTGTGGAGAAAACTGGAGTGTAGAAATATAAAATTTAAAAAAAAGCTTACTCTCCTCCCCCATGCCCCCAATCCTTCACTTTCCATTTTAAAAAAATTAAGACTTATTTGAAAGCAATCTCTGGAATACAAACATAAAATGACTCAAACTTGTGGCCTGTATACAGAAAAGAGTTTATGATCCCATCACACAGCTCACTGCTTTAAGCCCTGTCATTTAACATGGGCTTTTAGTTTTCCCACATTAGTGTTGGCTGCATACAGTGCATGTTTCATCAGTTCTCAAATCCACTCTCAACTTCTAGCTGTGGAAATGGCATTTTTAAACCAACAAATCTTAGTCATTAAGGTTTCTGCATCATTCAATAGGCTACTCTTTGTCCCCTCCCACCCCAGCATCTATGAACAGGCCTATTCAGAAGATCCAGTTTGGTTGCTGATGCCAAGCAAATGACGGAGAAAACATACAATCTGAGCCCAGTGTGAAGAGTTTCCAAAAATGTGCCTCCTAAGGGCATTATACTCCTCAAGGCAGAAAGAAGTTTGAATTGTGGCCATAACATGTCAAATGGAGCACAGCTCTTGACAGAAATGGAGAAGAAACAGATGGAGAAAAAAAATCAGATAAAATTAGCACCATCTATGAACTTTTGTTTTTTTACACATGCTATCTGCATGCATCCTCAGGTCAGTTAGAGGTAACTGACAGACATCCATTCTTGTGGAAGAAAGTGGGTAGCTCCGGATTCCTGTCCAAGCCAGAGATCAAGAAAACAAACTTCAAAAGGAAGCTCCTGAGGATGTTGAAGGAAAGATCAAATCCAGCCAAAAACAGCCCTTAAGACTTCTTAGCATCTGACATACTCCTCTTCTTTAAATCACTCAAGTCGACGGGTGTGAAATCTGAAAAGGAAATAGATTCACTTAGAGACTGGTCTGTGTTTAGCCAATAGAATTTGTGTGTGTGGATAGCTTAGGGATTCTGAGAAAGGGTAACCACAGGTATATGGATCGTGGATGTGCTGCAATATAAACTCAAAACAAAGTGTTTCTCTTTAATTTAGATTTTCCAGCAGTTGCGTTTACCTCATTATGCCTGCTTTTATGTAGGTTGTTCTTTACAAGATGCTAGCTGAAAGCTGGCTCAAGAATTCAGACTATCTAATGATAATCTACTGACACTCAGAACACAAAAATCCACCATCCTATCTGATCTGATTGTCCTAGAGAAGCACACAAGTTAAATGGTGATAAGATACAGTGCTAGTTTAAAAAGCTGCTTCGTGTGTTTTTTTCATTAAAATGTTGGAAACTGCAGTCAAAATCCAAGTGTTCACAAAATTTGAGAGTGCAACTTGAGGCAGATTGGCTGATGTCATATTGCTGAATACCATTTGTAAATATAAAGGTCTCTTTGTGCAAAGAAAACGAGGAGATTGTATTATTGTGAGGATAGAGATTTTTTAAACACTACCAGTAGAATCAAATTGCACACCATCAGCGTTAAAAGCTTAACGCAAACCCATCTACAGAACAGTAAAATTACTTTAATTACAAATTAAATTAAATTACAAATAGGTGCGGCAAGAAAAGCTTGCACCTTTATTGTCTTGAATAGCTGAAGAAATAAAATTTCTTTTTTTTTTAAAGTCATCTGTGCATGATACTTGCAGTAACCCGAGAAAAATGCTGGAATTACATGGGTCAATCAGTATCTATAAAATAACAAGGACCAGTTATGATCTTTCAGGTGTGCACCTCTTATCATAACCTGTCCTCACTCTTGACATGCAGTGTAATTCCAGCATTGTCTTTATTTAAGATTTCTGGCATGTAAAGTTCTTTCCTGTTATTTTTAGGAGCCCATCAGCCTGCTTAAGAGCCTCCAAACCAAACTACTGAGAAACCCACAAGTAAAAATTGTTTACCAATCTGCATGTGAAGATACTGCTAGGTTTAATCAGCTTAAATGCACAGCTTATTAGCACAGAGGACTGAAGAGCTTGCAGCTAGGACCACTCCACACTTCAGAGAATTAGTCTGCAGGGTTGTCTGAAGCCAAAGACGAAGAATCCCAGCCCCCAATTACGTCTATCCCTTAGGTTCCACTGAAGCAGCATAGTTGGTCAACAGTGCCATTGACTGCCTCTCCATCTGCGTGGTTCAGGTATTTGACGACCAATTCTGCCACAAAGCACTGACTCAATTCCAATCTTATTACTAGGCATGTTATCTTGGAACCATCTCCACTCCATCTACCTAATATATAAAGACAAAGACTACTAAAGTTGGTGACTATTGTCGATAACCCACAAGCTTTACATGGAGCCAAACAGTTCCTCTCAAATAAACTGCAGTGGGTACATTCATACAAGTATCTCACCACAGAAGAAACAGGCAGCTCAGCTTGGAAGAAACACTGATCTTTCACTTACGCAGATTGCCAACATGCTGCAGTGTCCAAGGAGGTATCTTGCACCTTTCATAAGATAATCTTTGTTACACCATATTATCCACCATTGCTGAAATACCCTCTTTACAACTTATTCACCCTCCAAAGGGGAGGGATTAAGATTTTCTAAAGGCTTTTGCAATTTAAAAACAAGTGGCTTAAACAAAAGACTTTGAATTATATTGCAGATATTCCCCTCCCCACCACCCTCAACCATCCATTACTCACTGTTCAGATTTGGATTTGGATTCTTCTCTACGTACTGGACAGGGCCTCGTTCGTTTCCTGACATCTGGCTTCTCAGCTCTCGCTCCACACACTGCCAAGCTGCAAACCAGAACCAGATATCAGACTGGAGAAAGACAGGAGAAATTCATCCTTTGGTAGAAATATTGCACCCATCATTACAACTCAGATAGCCAGGCAGTGAAGGATAGAACTGGAGCCAAGTCTTCATAAGCTTACAAGCTTGAATTTAGAGACAAACATTAAATATCGTGCTCATCCAATCCAACAACCACAGTTTCAGCCTGTTTCGAGATACATGAGTACAGTGAGTCCCCAATTAATGCCCATCATCTGAATATAATTAATATACAATTAATACCCATCTACCTATAATGAGACAATCCCCAAGGCACGTTACGAGATGTACTTTATAAAATTAACCAGTTGTATTTCTTTCAACCACAATGGCGTCCTGGGACTAAGCCTTCCCCCTTCAGTTTGATTTTTCCAAGTGCTTCAAATTAATTTTTACAAGCCCCTGGAACTTTTGATCTTTTGCCTTTCTACTGTCACTGCCTAACTGTACACAACTCTGTAGATTTAAACTTTTCTAACTACAAGAACAGTGATGTATTTTCCAAAACAGAGATCTAGCCATAGAGTAGTTTTTAACTGTTTTTGTCTCAAATCTGACTGAAAATGATTTATGGCCTTACATCATCCTATGATTACAAGCTGAAGCTGTTATTAAAAGAACACCCTAGCTAAAAGCTGTTTCCATATTATGAAGACCACTTAAGTAGGCCTTTCACTTCAGAGACAGTCCAGTAGGATTCCTGCAACACCACAATTCTGAGCCTACAGTTTCAAAAAGGTCATTCCTTTGGCAAAGTTCAACTTTCTGCACTGGGTAACCACTGAAACCCCAAAAAGTCTTTTGTGAAGCCACGAATGCCAGCTGCCTCACAAAGTTAAACAATTCCACCATTGGAAAGCAGCGTTGCCAGGGTAGGGCCTCAGCTCCATGCTTCAAGACTATTAATCACTAATCTTTGTTCAACAGAAGTATGTAAACATATCAGAGGAATGGAATTGTACATGTCAACCTAAAATGTATTGGCTTTTCTTGTACATGATGCTCAAAGCACAAGGAAGCTTTATCGAGAAAACATCAAAGTTTAACAGTGATCAAAGCCCTAAGGGCCTTAAACAAGCACAGACACCATAACTTCAAAGGGTTATCTGCAAGACTTATAAAGCTGTGATGATGCACTACAAGCTCAGAAGTCATTTAAAGTCCAAGCAGAACCCTTGGAATGGAATAGCTGATGAAAAGATGATAATTCAAAAAGGTGTCACAAAGCACATCAGTTTGGAATTCCCCTGTTAAAGCAGATCTCTGTACATGAAAACCACTTTAGCATAAATCATCAAAAACATAACTTGACTCATTTCATGATTTCAGATGCACGTCGCCAAATCTTTTGTATTAAGCTTAGAATAGGACAAAAAGCAGATTAAAGCAAAGGTGCCAGCTGTTAGCTCATTATTGTCAATTGTCGATGAAATCCACGGGGTACTGTTCGCAGGATTTTAAAGCAGGGATTCTATCAACATGGGATCTTAGCATAAATTAACACCAATTCTCTAGCCAATCAGAACACAGATTATCTATCAAAAAATGACAACTTCTACATTTAATCAAATGCCTGTAGTTTTTAATCCAGATATCCAAGAACAAAGGCAGCCATATCCTATTGGGAAAACAGTGTGCACATCAGCTTCGACCAAGACTCAAATAAATGCCTCCAATTTGACAGCAGGGAACTAGTGCAGTTACCAGATGGCTGAGAACCAGTTCTAAAATACAATCAGAACAGAATATAATGTTTAATTTTAGTACATAACAAGGAAATCTCTCTTCCAGTCTTTATAACTAGACTACACATAATGGCTGAGAGAAGGGGAGTGCAGGCAACTACTCCTAAGCCTCTAACAATTGGACCAGTCATTCACTTACCTCTCTCATGGGAAAATCTGAGGCTTACCCTGCTCTCCACTTTATCTCCACATCACAGAAGTGGGAAGAGTGCTGTGCATGCCAAACATAGACAAACTGCAGCTTCTCTTCGAAAGAATAGATTTATGATTTTGCTGTACCTAGCACAGAAGAAATCTTTTGAAACTGTAGTTTATCACTACCTCATGCCTAGTCAGTCATTCTCACACAAGCAGCGTCAGAAACCATTTTTTAAAAATACAAAACTCAACTGTCTGCATGAATTAATAACCTAACTACTAGTTACTGTGGTAAAGTTGCGCTCAGTTCCTGTTGGTAAAGCTGCGCTCAGTTCCTGTTGGTAAAGCTAGTCACTGTGGTAAAGTTAAACTCAGATTCTTCTGCACATGAATTTAAGGAATTCCAAAATGCGTGCTCCAGGAAAGGAATCAAATAATGCTGCACATCCTATACAGACATCAGGAAGTTCCACTCCATCAAACGACGACAGCCAGCAGCACCCCTCTTAAAGGACTAATAAATGTAGAGTTTTGTAACATCTTATGACTATTCAACAATTCAGATTTATGTACTTTCCTTTTGAAGTATAAAGAAAGCCAGAATTTGGCAACAACTTGCATTTATATAGTGTCTTTAATGTAATAAAATGTTCCAAGGCATTATAAAGCAAAATTTGACACTGAGCCAGATAAGAAGATATTAGGGCAGATGGCCAAAGGTTTGGTTAAAGAGGTAGGTTTTAAGGAGCATCTTAAAGAAGGAGAGAAGCAGAGGGGTGTATGGAGAGAACTTCAGAGCTTAGAGTCTTGGCAGCTGAAAACACAGCCACCAATGGTGAAGCAATTAAATATCAGGGATGTTCAACAGGCCAGAATTGAAGTGGCGCAGATATCTTGGAGGGTTGTAAGGTTGAAGAAGATTACAAAGATAGAGAGCGGTGAGGCCATGGAAGAATTTGAAAACAAGGATGAGAATTTTAAAACCGAGCCGTTGCTTAACCGGGAGCCAATGTTGATCAGCGAGCACAGGGGTGATGGGTGAACAGGACTCAGTGCAAATAAGGACATTAACAGCAGAGTTTTGGATGATATCAAGTTTACAGAGGTTAGAATGTGGGAGGTCGGCCAGCAGTGCATTGGAATAGTCAAGTTTAGAGGTAACAAAGGCATGGTTGGGGTGTTCAGCAGATGAGCTGAGGCAAGAGGGGTGGGGAGTGTGTGGTGAGTGGAGCAATGCTGCAGAGGTGGAAGTAGGCAGTCTTAGTCATGGCGCAAAATATGTGGTCTGAAGCTCAACTTGGGGTCAAATGTGACATCAAGGTGGCGAAAAGACTGGTTCAGCCGCAGACAGCCGCCAGAGAGTCAGTAGTTAGGGAACAGAATTTGTGAGTAAATTTCTGCTCATTCAGTACTGGATGTCAGACAAGCAATCTGATAATTTAGCAACAGTGGATGAGTGGAGAGACATGACGGTGAGGCGAAGTTGGGTGTCAGCAGCACACGTGAAAACTGATGTGTTTTCAGATGATGTTGCTGAGGGGCAGCATGAAGAGGAGGGGCCAAGGGAAAGCAAAATCACAACTTCAGGCCAAGATATAGATTCTTCCATTTTGTGAGAATATGATACATTGTATGACTATTCTGTGCCAGTAACTACGGCTCAGTTAGTAGCACTCACCTCTGGGCCAGAAGTTTGTAGGTTCAAGTACCAGTCCAGGACTTAAGCACAAAATTCAAAGCTAGTATTGAGGCAGATCTACAGTGGTAGAGGTGCCATATTTCGGATAAACCTTACCTGCCCTGGACATAAAAGATCCTATGGCACAATTTGGAAGGAAAGGAGATGAGTTCTCCTCCTTATCCTGGCCAATATTTATCCCTCAATCAACATCACACAAAAAAATTTTTTGGTCATTATCGCATTGATATTTGTGGGAGCTTGCTGTGCACAAATTAGCTGCTGTGTTTCCTGCATTACAAAAGTGACTATACTTCAAAAGTACCTAATTGGCTGCAAAGCACTTTGGGACGTCCTGTGGCCATGAAAGACACTATATAAATGAAAGTCTATCTATCTGTCTGGGAGTTATTTTTCTTCACACCAATTTCAATGTACCTTCATGTATAAATCTGACATTTTCTTCATGTGCTGGAGTATAAATCTCCTGCGGTGCAGTGTTAGTCGGAGAGCGAGGTCCATTGTTTCGCTTGCCATTATAAACAATCCTTGGTGCAGGTGAGCTGGAAGAGAGAGGATAAGATCACATGTAGGCAAGAAATAAAGTTAAATTCTCTAGCTATTTGATCTTGACAAACATCGAGTTGGTTAGGAAGGATGAAACTGCATATCCTAGTAATCCAAAATCATCCCCTTTAAATTATGGCTCTGTTTATTTTTAAGTAAAATGTTGTTGAGTTTCCCATACTACATTTTTGTATTTGGCAGAAATACAAGAACCTTAATATGCTGCCATATTCTGTGTGTTGCAAAGTTCCTGTGGCAAGATCGCAAGAAATGGAAATAGAAAATCCATGATAATTACAAACCAATTGAAATCTTCTTTAATACAAAATGCACAAAGACACTTTTTTCTCAAGTGGCACAACTATTTTGTGCACACAGGAGTGACACAGTACTGCAAGGAGGAAGTGCTGCCTGCCTTTTATACAAAGCTATTCTATAAAAACTATAAGCAGTAAGCCTCTCTCGCACACAAGGAAGAAAAACACCAGTCAGGATGAAAAATATGTTCACTGCTAGACCAATCAGACTTACTGAGCCATTGCTAAGTTTACTAGAAAACCAGTATTTCAATTATGAGCCTCACTATCCAAAGATTCCAGACTTAAGCAATTCAAATGTCTGAGGTCAAAACCTTTCCTTAGTTTGCAGTTCCAAAATGGTGACACATTGGCATAATCCTTACTATTCTTAAGACATTTGGACATTCCAAATAAAATGAATTGGGGAATGTTGCTGTAATTTGTAATAAATTAATCTTTAATAGTCTGAGCAGCTCATCATTTCTTAATATGTTATAATGGTGCATTCTTTCGTCCAGATTTGCTATTTAAAGTTAACGCAGATAGTGCAGAGGAAACTAAGTCCCATTTTCAAAGTAAGTGCTCCTAACCAGAAATTCACATCAGATATGATCACTAAATGCTTCAAGCGTTCGCTTTTCAACCATACAATAAAAACAGGCAGCCCCAGTAACCGGTTCCCCATCACCATAGCAACATACTACCACAGTGCACAAAGCAGGGTTCTATGGAAAGAAATTTATTCACAAACAGCAATATTCAATTACCATTTCCTGTGTTCAACTTATTTTACATCATTTATCTAAAGTCCCCTACTTATAAACCAGATACATGACATGGAAAAAAGCTTAATAAGTGAGTCAAAACCACACGTCACTTACCTAAAATCTCACTGCGTACATGAAAGCCGTATAACACAAACCACAACTAGGTGAAGGGCACAGCTGCAGAACTGCATTAATCCACCTACAATCCTACGTAGATTTATGAACTCAGAGCACTAGGTAAGTGGCTGTAAATATATGCAAGTAATACTTCAATTATAGGAAAAGCACAAACTACTAGCTTGTAATTTACAGACGAGCATTCGAATTAGGAGCAAGAGTAGGCCACTCAGCCCTTCGAGCCTGCTTCACCATTCAATAAGTGCATGGCTGAACTGACTACTCCATATTTCCACCTACCCCCGATAACCTTCCACCTCCTTGCTGATCAAGAATCTATTTACCTCTGAATTAAAAATATTCAAAGACTCTGCTTCCACCGCCTTTTGAGGAAGAGAATTCCAAAGACTCATGACCTTCTGAGAGAAAAATTTTCTCCTCAACGCTGTCTTTAGGCAGCACAGTGGCGCAGTGGTTAGCACCGCAGCCTCACAGCTCCAGCGACCCAGGTTCGATTCTGGGTACTGCCTGTGCGGAGTTTGCAAGTTCTCCCTGTGACTGCATGGGTTTTCGCCGGGTGCTCCGGTTTCCTCCCACAGCCAAAGACTTGCAGGTTGATAGGTAAATTGGCCATTATAAATTGCCCCTAGTATAGGTAGGTGGTAGGGGAATTAAGGGAAGGTGGGGATGTGAGAGGGTAATGGGATTAATGTAGGATTAGTATAAATGGGTGGTTGGTCAGCATAGACTTGGTGGGCCGAAGGGCCTGTTTCAGTGCTGTATCTATAAAAAAAAATGGGCGACCCCTTATTTTTAAACAGTGACCCCCTAGTTCTAGATTCTCCCACAAGGGGAAACATCCTTTCCACATCCACCCCGTCAAGACCCCTCAGGATCTTATATGTTTCAATCAAGTCGCCTCTTACTCTTCGAAATTCCGGTGGATACAAGCCCAGCCTGTCCAATCTTTCCTCGTAAGACAGCCCACCCATTCCAGGTATTAGTCTAGTAACCTTCTCTGTACTGCCTCTAATGCATTTACATTCTTCCTTAAATAAGGAGACCAGTACTGTACACAGTACTCCAGATGTGGTCTCACCAGTGCCCTGTGTTGCTGAAGCATAACCTCCCTACTTTTGTATTGAATTCCCCTTGCGATAAACAATAACATTCTATTAGCTTTCCTAATTATGTGCTGTACCTGCATACTTACCTTTTGCAATTCATGCACTAGGACACCCAGATCCCTCTGCATCTCAGAGCTCGCAACATCCTAGTCATTTATATAAATTGTAAAAGGTTGAGGCCCCAACACAGATCCCTGTGGCACACCATTTGTTACATCTTGCCAACCAGAAAATGACCCATTTATGCCTACTCTCTGTTTCCTGTTAGCTAGCCAATCTTCTATTCATGCCAATATGTTACCCCCTACACCATGAGCTTTTATTTTCTGCAATAACTTTTGATGTGGCACCTTATCAAATGCCTTCTGGAAATCTAAGTACAATACATCCACTGGTTCCCCTTTATCCACAGCACATGTAACTGCCTCAAAGAACTCCAATAAATTGGTTAAACGTGATTTCCCTTTCACAAAACCATGTTGACTCTGCCTGACTACCTTGAATGTTTCTAAATGCCCTGCTATACCGTCTTTAATAATAGCTTCAAACATTTTCCCTATGACAGCTAACTAGCCTGTAGTCTCCTGCTTCCTGAAGTCCATCAGGACCCGGGGACCTGTCAGCCCACAGCTCCAACAATTTGTTCAGGACCACTTCCCTGATGATTGTAATTTTCTTGAGTTCCTCCCTCCCTTCCATTTCCTGACTTACAGCTTACTGGGATGTTACTTGTATCCTCAATGGTGAAGACTGATGCAAAATATCCATTCAATTCATCTGCCATCTCCTTATTATCCATTATTAATTCCCCAGACTCACTTTCCATAGGACCAATGCTCACTTTGTTAACTCTTTTTTTTTTAAATATTTATAGAAACTCTTACTATCCATCTTTATATTTCTAGCCAGTTTTCTCTCGTACTCTAATTTTACCTTCCTTATCAATCTTTTAGTCATTCTTTGCTGGTTTTTATATTCTGCCCAATCTTCTGACCCGCCTCCCATCTTTGCGCAATTATTGGCGTTGTCTTTAAGTTTGATACTGACTTTAACTGTTTTAATTAACCACGGATGGCAGGTCCCACCCTTGGAATTTATCTTTCTCGTTGAAATGTATCTATTCTGTGTATTCTGAAATATCCCTTAAATATCTGCCACTGCATCTCTATTGACCTGTCCCTTAACCTGATTTGCCAGTTCACTTCAACTAGCTCTGCTTTCATGCCCTCATAATTGCTCTTATTTAAGTTTAAAATACTAGTCTTGGACCCACTCTTCTCTCCCTCAAACTGAATGTAAAATTCAATCATATTATGATCGCTGCTACCTAGGGCGCCTTAACTATGAAGTCATTAATTAATCCTATCTCATCGCACAATACCAGGTCTAGTATAACTTGCTTTAGCCTTTAAGATTGAGAATTTAATTCAAATAACTACAGATCAAAAACTGATTTCCCAATTGGAAATGCAAGTTCAGAGATCAACTTGTTGAGATCATGAACTTGTCCTTACCTATCTACCTTTGCTAGCTCCATTAGGAACTGGTTAATTGACAAAGATAGGCCAGCATATATTAAGTCCCCAGAAGAGGGGCTTATTTTACTTTCTGTTATACTATCTGCAGACTTGCAACTAAGCAATATTGAGCCGGTTTTGTTCTGAGCGACACATGAACTGTGCCAGTCGCTCATTAGACTTGCACTTGCCCAGACGGCAACTTGCTGTCAGCCATCCATGCAAAAAGTTCAGCGACCTCTACAGGGCATCTGGGGCCTGTGCGAACAATTGTGTATCTCTTTAACCAATCAGAGTAAAGAATAATTAATGAGCAGCGCAGAGACTGAACCAGGAAGTATCAGTTAGAATAGTGAATTCAATAAATCAGGTACAGGATGCAAAATAAAGAAATTGAAAGATTAGATTGAGAGAAAAGTGACAGAAAGAACAAGTAAAAATATGTTCTTATTTAAACATTATTATTTTTAAACCTCCTACAGTAATTAAAAGCTGAAGAAATGGGAATCCCCACTGATAAAAGTTAATTTACAGTGCCAGAGAAATTGTTTAGCTGTAATTAAATCTTACCACACCATTCAAAGGGTATTTAGACTGGAATATCCAAGCCCTAACTTTTTGTGGGGACTTTGGAGTGTACCAATGACGCAAGTACAGGAACTTCACGCCGTTCAATGCATTTGAATGGGCAGTCAAACGACAAGGTGCCCACAGCTTTTGGAGGAGCAGGGCATTCTAGACAGCAACTTCTGGATTTCCATGTTTAACTGCATGTGCAAGCACTAAGAGTTGCTGCCTGATTTATACATAAATAACAATGAACGCTGTTACCCTCAAACATCAGTTTTTTTTAAAAAAAAGCAAAATCTGGTCTAATATGTCTATCTTAATCTTAAATGAAGTTTTATAGGCCCATTATTTGTGAATGATAAAAATGCTTCAATTTAACAATCAAAGACTTGTCGATAAATTCCATTTTGGGAAAGAAGTCCTTCCTACATTGCTTTAATCTTTAAACCTGCCACCATCACGCAACCCCCCCCCCCCCCCCCCCACCCAAGTCCCACCTTGCCCAGTTATTTCACAAGAGGTTAAAGCTAGCTCCAGGTCTCTGTGGTCCGAACTGCCCAGTGGATGTTTCAGCAGTGATTCTTTTCTCATGTTTCCAGCGCAAAGAGTTGTCCACGACCCAATGTTGAAGACTGACACATTCCAAGGTCCAGGACTACGTGCTGAGGGACGCACTAAAGCATGGGGCAGCCGCAGCAAAGGTTCAATAGGGAAAGCCCACAGTGTAAGGTCCCCCCACCAAGCTGAACTGAGGGGCTGGATCCATGGAAAACCCCTCGAATTGTATCGGGAAAATTTTGTGTGCTGTAAAATGTAAAAATGTATATGGCATGAAAAATGAAATGGAAGGGTTGTGAGGCAACTCACTCCTGTATTGAAGGAAACTGATCTCCTTTGCACTGTTTGTATTTTTTGACTTGGTGCTGTTTGAAACTGTTTTGTAATATATTTTTTTACAGATTTTTATGAATAAAAATTATATTTTGGAAATTTAAAAAAAGTGTAGTTTCTAGTTCATGAATATTATTAATGCTCCATTTAGTTCCCCTTTGCCTCGAAACAATGAGGAGGGGTTAATTAAACAGGTTGATAAGGGATCTAAATCTGTTCATTGTAAAAGGTGGGAATAAGCTCAGAAAAGACAAAAATTAAGGATTTCAAGAGAGCAGATTGCAAGTTAAACAGTACAAGGAATACAAAATGAGAAGAATGTAAAAGGGAAATCTGTGAAGAAAAAATGGTCACGATTGGAGTTTTTTTTTAATATATTGTGGAGGCCTTTATCCCAGAAACAAAACTGGAAGAAAAAATCAATATTGAATCATACAGCACAGGAAGAGACCATTCGGCATATTGTGTCCTGCAAATTTTCTCCCCAATTATTTATCCAATTCCCTTTTGAAAGTTATTATTGAATCTGCTTCCATCACACCTGCAGGCAATGCATTCCAGATCATAACTCAATGCATCAAAAAATTTCTCACCACCCCTCTAGCACTTTTGGCAGCTAGCTTAAATCTGTATTCTCTAGTTATAGATCCTCTAGTCTGAAAATGGTTTCTCCCTATCTAATCTCACAAAAACCTTCATAACTCTGAACACTTCTACTATATCTCCCTTAACCTTCTCTGAATTAAGGAGAATATTCCCAGCTTCTCCAAGTAACTGAAGTCCCTTGTCCCTGGTAACATTCTAAGTAAATCTCTGCTGCACTCTCTCCAAGGCCTTGATATCCTTCCTAACGTCTGGTGTCCAGAATTGAACACAATATTCTAGCTACGGCCTAACCTATGGTTTACCATAACTTCCTTGTATGAATGAAAAGGCGGGGATCACATTACAGGGAAAGAGCACATAAAATTCTGAAATATACAAGGAAGGAACAAGAAAGGGAGAATAAAATTAAGCAATTTCTTGGTGTTACTCCAATGAGATATGTCGAGGGAAAATGAACAGAATATAGCCTAAAATTTAAAGGGTAATTGCAATGCATTTATTAAGTATATCAGAATGGAAAGGATGTGAAAGATTTATCTGCAGCACTGGGAAGGTGTCAGAGGACAGGGAAATAGAATTGCTAAATTATGTTGACTTTTTAACCACTGAAAGACGTAATAATGCTTACATTCAGAACACAAGAGCGCAGACTAAAATGAGAGCCTGAACTGATTAAGGCAGATATATCACATTCTTGTCAGTTTTCAATCACCACTTAAACACAAACATGTGTGCTTGTAGCATTTTTTTCTGTAAAACTACAGCTGTAATCATATTACTTACCATATGCTGTAGGGGAAAAGTCAAGTCAATACACTTCTTGTGCAACTTAATGCACCACCTCAAATTGCAATCACGATGCCAGCCACCAGTGCCAGTGTGACATAGCTGAAAATGGTGTCAAAACAAATACATTTGGAATTGTACTGCTATGTGCTGCCACACAGTTCAAGTGGACAAAGTACAAACATTTTATACACCCATTATGCTTCACTGAAATCCTAGTGACAAAACAATCCATTTTCAGATCAATTTTCTACAGTACAAATGGCCTATGCAATGTTGCTGATACAATGCAAGCTACATCCTTGGTGGGTAGGAAACTATTAGAGCGGAAACCCTGACAGAACAAATTTCAACACTGACCAACAGCACTGCTGATTGACAGGAGTTTGGGGAACGAATGCATGATACCACAGCATTGAGGGACATATTCTTTCATACACACCACTGATTTACAGGAACATAGGAACAGCCTCTTGGACCTGTTCTGCCATTCACTAATCTGCAACCTAACTCCACATACCCACCTTTGCCTGATACCCCTTAAAAGTGCCAGGAAAAGGCTATTATCAATAAGAGAGTCCCGTGACATTCAAAAGCTTTACAATCGCTGGATCCC
Source organism: Heterodontus francisci (assembly GCF_036365525.1). Taxonomy (NCBI): domain Eukaryota; kingdom Metazoa; phylum Chordata; class Chondrichthyes; order Heterodontiformes; family Heterodontidae; genus Heterodontus; species Heterodontus francisci. The sequence continues at coordinate 65,973,424 of NC_090396.1, forward strand.
CCACCATTAACATCCCGGGGGTTACCATTAACCAGAAACTTAGCTGGACCAGCCACACTGACCGCCTATAAGAGCAGGTCAGAGGCTGGGAATCCTGCAGCAAGTAACTGATCTCCGGACTCCAAAATCCACAATATATAAGGCGCAAGTCAGGAGTGTGATGGAATACTCTCCACGTGCCTGATGGGTGTAGCTCCAACAACACTCAAGAAGCTCAATAGCATCCAGGACAAAGCAGCCTGTTTGATTGGCACCCCATCCGCCACCAGCGCACAACAGCAGCAGTGTGTACCATCTACAAGATGCACTGCGGCAACTCTACAAGGCTTCTTCGACAGGGCCGTCCAAACCCACAACACCTACTGCCTAGAAGAACAAGGGCATCAGGCGCATGAGAACACCACCACCACCTGCAAGTTTAAGTCACACTGCTGCAATTTCAATGCAAGAGACCATTCAGCCCAGCATGCCACAGAATCAGAACTATCCACCTTAATTCCCTGCTCTTTCCCCATATGCTGAGGTATTCTTCTTCATGTATATGATTCTCACTGGCTTCAACCACTACATGTGGTAATGAATACCATACCCTAATCACCATATGTATGAAAACAATTCTCCCAGCCTTCCCTTTAAATTAGAGACAGATGGAAAAATCACCACTGGATAAAACACTCAACTTTTGGCAGCAAAGAACTGCACAGAAACAAGTCACCAGGCCAGTTACAGGTGGTGCACACTGACAAAACTAGGCTTAAGAAAGAATTCATGCAAAAGAATAGTTATGAACAATCGTGCACTTCAGGAGATGAACAGGATGATTTTTAATAATATAAAATTTGGAACAAGATGCAGCTGACATAAAACTTGCAAAAGTTGTAAAGGCCTACTCCTGCTCCTAATTTGTTTGCTCGTATGTATGTTTGCAAAAAGTAATCTGACATTACTCTGAAAGTTCCACTGTCAAAACACCATTTTAAATTAAAAGCGTAGTGGTGAGGCTAATGTAGATTACTGCAATCCCCAAATGACCCTGGGAGTACTCAGTATCAAAAGCAACCCCCACATCCACACTACAATTCCACTCATCACCCAACTCAGTAGACTAGCACAAGAACCAAAAACAGCTTGCATTTATATAGCGCTTTTAGATTAGATTAGAGATACAGCACTGAAACAGGCCCTTCGGCCCACCGAGTCTGTGCCGAACATCAACCACCCATTTATACTAATCCTACACTAATCCCATATTCCTACCAGACATCCCCACCTGTCCCTATATATTTCCCTACCACCTACCTATACTAGTGACAATTTATAATGGCCAATTTACCTACCAACCTGCAAGTCTTTTGGATTGTGGGAGGAAACCCACGCAGACACAGTGAGAACTTGCAAACTCCACACAGGCAGTACCCGGAATCGAACCCGGGTCCCTGGAGCTGTGAGGCTGCGGTGCTAACCACTGCGCCACTGTGCCGCTTTAAAGTGGCAAAACGTCCCAAGACCATCAGTAGGTAGAAAGCATGTTTCAGAAAAGAACCCAGTGACTGCTTAGCACAAGGGAGACTGTCTTTGGAGCCTGTACCCAGATGAAGAAACTACCCAAAGGGAAAAAACAGATTTATAGAGCACATTTACTGCCCTCTGGGGAACATGAAGGGAAGGGGAAAACAGATGATGAAGGGAAAGGGAGGATGACGGAGAAGGGGGGGGAACGATGATGGAAAGGGAGGATAGAATGAAAGGACGATGAAGAGTGAGAGTGCAGGCAGGAGGTGAGCATCGGGGAGGGAAGGATGTTCCTGGGGGCAGGATGATTGGGGGGGGGGGGAAGGGGTGAGGGGTGATGATCCGGGGGGGGGGGGGAAGGGGAAGGATCCTGGAAGGGGGGGGGGGGGGGCCTGGGTGATGACCGGTGTGGGGGGGGAGAAAGGAGGAGAATGGGGGGAGGAGGAGGAGGATTGGGCGGGGGGGGGGGGGCAGAGTGATGATCCAGGGGGAGGGGGAAGGAGGATGATCCAAGGGGGGGAAGGAGGAGGATGATTCCGGGGGAGGGGGAAGGAGGATCCAAGGGGGGGGGGGGGGAATGATCCGGGGGTGGGGGCTGGGGAAGGCGGAGGATTGGGGGGGGGGGGGTGGGGAGATGATCCGGGGGTGGGGGGGGGGGGGGGGATCGGGGTGGAGGTGATCCCAGGGGAGGGGGTTCGGGGCTGACGGTGCGGTGGGAGGGAGTCGGCTTTCTCGTCACGTTTTTGTCTGTGCCTCGTCCGCCCCGAACCCCGGGTTACCGGGGGCTGTGTACCGGGGAGTGGGGGGGGGGGGGGGAGGTGCCGGGCCAGGGTAACGGATTAGAGGGGGACGTTAACCAGGGATGCAAAGCCGAGTTACCGAGGGGAAGGTCCCGGGGGAAAGGGTTACCGGGAAGGGGCTGGACACCGGTTTAGAGAGGGTGGGTGGGGGGGGGGGGGGATAGGGGAGTATACCAACACCCACCTGGTCATCGCTCCCGCTCCCGCTCCTCCGGCCGATTCAGCGTCGCGAGGAGCAGCCCCGCCCACCGCCTGACGTCACGGGCCCGTCTCGCGCAACGGGAACAACTTCCGGTTAAACCGTCAGTTAGCGCGAGGGAGAGGAGCATGAGAGAGAGGTATTGGGGGGGGAGAGGTAGGGGAGTGAGTGAGGGGAGGTGGCGGGGAAAAGGAGGGGAGAGGTTTGAAGTGAAGTGAGTGGGGGAGAGGATGGTAGAGGGAGGGAGAGGAGGATGAGAGAGAGGTATTGGGGGGAGGTGGCGGGGAAAAGGAGGGGAGAGGTTTGAAGTGAGTGGGGGAGAGGATGGTAGAGGGAGGGAGAGAGAGTTTTGAAGAAGTGGAGTTGCGAGGAGAAAAGGAGAGGGAGTTAGGGTAATTCAAAAGATGGCAGGAACAGAGAAGGAGGAAGGGAATGAAAAAATAAGAGGGGGAAGAGATGAGGGAAAAGGACGGAGGAGGGGAATGAGAAATGGGAGTGGACCCTTCGGCCCCTCTAGCCTCCTCCACCATTCAATTCAATCATGGCTGATCTTCTGCCTCAATTCCCACCTGCTCCCCATATCCTTTGATTCCCTGAGAGACAAAAAATCTGTCAATCCCAGCCTTAAATATATTCATGGATGGAGCATCCACAACCATCTGAGGTAGAGAGTTCCAAAGATTCACAACCCTCTGAGTGAAGTAATTTCTCCTCATCACAGTCCTAAATGATCGATCCCTTATCCTGAGTCTGTGGCCCCATGTTCTAGATTCCCCAGCCAGGGTAAACAACGAGTGTACCATGTCAAGCCTCTTCAGAATTTTGTATGTTTCAATGTGATCATCTCTCATTCTTCTAAACTCCAGAGAATATAGGCCCAATTTACTCAGCCTCATCATAGGACAACCCACTCACCCAGGGACCAGTCTCAAGAACCTTTGCAGTACCTCCTCCAATGCAAGTGTATCCTTAGATATGGAGACCAAAACTGCACACAGTATTCCAGGAGTGGTTTCACCAAAGCTCTTTACAATTGTAGCAAGACTTCCTTATTCTCTCCAATCCCCTTATAATAAAGCCAACATGCCATTTGCTTTCCTAATTGCTTGCTGTACCTGTATACTAACTTTCTGTGTTCCTTGTACAAGTACCTACTAAGTCTCTCTTAACATCAACATTTAAAAGTTTCACGCCTTTTAAAAAAATTCTGTTTTTCTATTCTCACTTCCAAAGTAAATAACCTCACACTTCCCATCTGCCACCTTGTTGCCCACTCAGTTAATCTGTCTGTATTCCTTTGCAATCTCTTTGCGTCCTCCTCACAGCTTCCATTCCCACCTAGCTTTGTATCATCAGCAAACTTGGATACATTACTCTCGGTCTCTTTGTTTAATTCATTAATATAGATTGTAAATAGCTGAGGCCCCAGCATTGATGCTTGCAGTGCTCCACTAGTTACTGCCTGCCAATTTGAAAATGTCTGGTTTATCCCTACTCTGTGTTTCCTGTCCACTTACCAATCCTCTATCCATGCTAATATATTAGCCCCAACTCCAAGAGCCCTCATCTTGCATATTAGCCTTTTGTGCGGCACCTTACCAAATGCCTTTCGGAAGTCCAAGTATATTGCATCTACTATCTCCCCTTTATCCTATTAGTTACATCCTCAACACACTCTAATAAATTTGTCAAACACAACTTCCCTTTTGTAAAACCAAGTTTACTGTGTCTGATCACACCATGATTTTCTAAGTACAAAAGCAAAATACTGCAGATGCTGGAAATCTGAAACAAAAACAGGAAATGCTAGAATGCTCAGCGGGTCGGGCAGTATCTGTGGAGTGAAACACAGAGTTAACATTTCAGGTCATCAGAAATGGCAAAAGTTTGAATTGTAATAGGTTTTGAGCAAGTGAAAGGAGGGAGGGAGGGAGGGGGGGAAGAAAAACAAAAGGGAAGGTCTGTGATAGGATGGAGGGTAGGTGAGATTAAATGTCAAAAGATTTCATTGTACAAAGCCAAAGGTATTGGGACAAGTAAAGGAATAAAATATGTGTTGGCTTGAGGTGTAATTGACAGGATAGCAGCTGTGCGAGCTCAAAGTAAAGGGATTAAGAAAGAAGCAAGAAGTGGTTGGGGGTGGTGGTGCGGGGGGCGGAGTGGGGGGGGGGAACAAACCAGCATTTCTAAGTGCATTGTTAATGCCTCTTTAACAATAGATTCCAAAATTTTCCCAACGACTGACCTGTAGTTCCCTGTTTTCTCACTTCCTCCTTGAATAGCAGTGTTACATTTGCTAACTTCCAATCTGCTGGAACTGTTCTAGAATGTAGAGAATTTTGGAAAATCATATCCAGGGCATTGACTATCTCTGCAGCTACCTGTTTTAGAACACATGGATGTAGGCCATCAGGTCCTGGAGATTTGTTGGCTTTTAGTCCCTTAAGTTTTTATGCTGATATTAATTACTTTAAGTTCCCCACTCTTATTAACTCCTTGGTTATCCTCTATTTCTGGTATGTAATTATATCTTCTACTATGAAGACAGGCACAAAATATTTGTTCAACACCTCTGCCATTTCCTTATTCCCCATAATAATTTCTCCTGTCTCTGCCTCTAAGGGACTACTGTTTACTTTAGCTACTGTTTTTTGTGAAAGCTCTTACAATCTGTTTTTATATTCCTAGCTAGTTTGCTCTCATATTCTGTTTCCCTTTTTATCAACTTTTTGTTGCTCTGTCCTAATCCTCATGCTTTCTACTATTCTTCGCAACATTATAAGATTTTTCTTTTAATCTAATACTATCCTTAATTTCCTTAGTATGCCACAGTTGGATCTTTCTTGCTGAGTTTTGTTGTTTTTTAATGGAATTAATTTTTGTTGAACATTTTGAATTGTTTCTTTAAATGTTTCCCACTGTTTATTTACCAGCATACTTTTCAGTCTATTAGCCCAATCAACCTTAGCCAGTTCTCCCCTCACAGCTATATGGCTGGCTTTGCTTAAGTTTAAGCTTCTTGTTTGGGACCGGAGTATGTTGCTTTCAAACTTAATATGGACTTCAATTGTATTATGATCACTTTTTCCCCAGAGGATCTTTTACTATGAGATTACTAATTAACTCTGCCTCGTTACAAAATATCAGATGTAAAATAGCTTTATCCCTAGTTATTTCCACAACGTATAGTTCTAGGAAACTGTCGCGAAAGCATTCTACAAACTCATCTTCCAGACTACCTTTTCCAATTTGTTTTGTCCGCTCTATATGAAGATTAAAGACCCCACAATTATTACATTGTCTTTGTTACAAGCTCCAATTATTTCTTGCTCTGTCCAACGGTATAACTACTGTTAGGGGGCCTATATACCACTCCCAGAAGCATTTTCTGACACTTGTTATTCCTTATCTCTGCCCATACTGATTCTACTTCCTTATCTTCTGAGCCAAGTTCCTTTCTCACTACTGTCCTGATGTCATCCTTAGCTATATCAGGGCTACCCCTCCTCCTTTGCCATTCTGCCCGTCTTTTCGGAATGATGTGTACCCTGGAATATATATTTTCCAGCCTTTGTCGCCATGTAACCATGTCTCTGGAATGGCGATTATATCTCAACCATTTATCACTATTTGTGCCACTAGTTCATCTACCCTATGACCGAATGCTTCATGCATTCAGATAAAGAGCCTTTCATTTAATTTGTTTGCCACTATTCTTGGAATGGACCTTATTCACTAATGTGCCATTACCATTAAACTCTCTTCCTGTCCCACTTTGGACCCTAACTCTTCAAACTCTCTCAGCAGCACATCATTCCTAGTTCTACCTGTCGTTGGTTCCTAAGTGGACCACGACAACCCCCTCCCACTCCAGGTTCGTCTCCAGCTGAGAGGAGAGAAAGAATGGGGAAAGAGTGAGAAAGAGAAGGGGACTGGAGGAAGGGAGATAATGGATGATAGATAAAAGCAAAATACTGCAAATGCTGGAAATCTGAAATAAAAACAAGAAAAGCTGGAAATACTCAGTAGATCTGGCAGCATCTATGGAGAGAGTTCATCAGTTCAGAAGAAGGATCACTGACCCGAAACGTTAACTCTGCTTCTCTCTCCACGGATGCTGCCAGACCTGCTGAGTATTTCCATCATTTCTTGTATATATAATGGATGATAGATCCTCCTTATAAAATGCAGGCATGGAAGTATCAAATTGATCAGCACTGAACTACATTGCCTGATATCAGAGGCATCACTAGGGGGCACCATGTACCAGAATGTTTCTCTGGAACAGTTGAATACTAGCACTGTGCAGCCTTCACTTAAAGTCACACCCACTTCTTCACACCCTACCTCCTGTAAGGACTCCATTCCATTCTCCCAGTTTCTCCGTCTCCGACGCATCTGCTCTGATGATGCTACCTTCCATGACGGTGCTTCTGATATGACCTCCTTTTTCCTCAACCGAGGATTTCCCCCCACTGTGGTTGACAGGGCCCTCAACCGTGTCCGACCCATTCCCCGCACCTCTACCCTCACCCCTTCCCCTCCCTCCCAGAACCGTGACAGGGTTTCCCTTGTCCTCACTTTTCATCCCACCAGCCTCCATATCCAAAGAATCATCCTCCACCATTTCCGCCACATCCAGCATGATGACACTGCCAAACGCATCTTCCCCTCCCTTCCCCTATCAGCATTCCGAAGGGATCATTCCCTCCGCGACACCCTGGTCCACTCCTCCATTACCCCCACCACCTCGTCCCCGTCCCAGGGCACCTTCCCTTGCAATCGCAGGAGGTGTAATACCTGCCCATTTACCTCCCCTCTCCTCACTATCCCAGGCCCCAAACACTCCTTTCAGGTGAAGCAGCGATTTACTTATACTTCTTTCAATGTAGTATACTGTATTCGCTGCTCACAATGTGGTCTCCTCTACATTGGGGAGACCAAGCGCAGACTGGGTGACCGCTTTGTGGAACATCTCCGCTCAGTCCGCAAGCAGGACCCTGAGCTTCCGGTTGCTTGCCATTTCAACACTCCCCCCTGCTCTCATGCTCACATCTCTGTCCTGGGATTGCTGCAGTGTTCCAGTGAACATCAACGCAAGCTCGAGGAACAGCATCTCATCTACCGATTAGGCACACTACAGCCTGCCGGACTGAACATTGAGTTCAATAATTTCAGAGCATGACAGCCCCCCATTTTACTTTCATTTTTAGTTATTTTTTCTTCCTTTTTTTAACATTCTTTTTTACATTTTTTACTATCTTTTTTTGCATTTATTTCATTTCATCTTAGTTTGTTCAGTTTGCTTACCCACTGTTTTTTTCAGGTTTTTTTTCAGGTTTGCACTTGCTGCTGTTCAATATTCAGTGTATTCACACCTAATCTGTACTAATGCTTTGTCTTTCAACACACCATTAACATATTGTTTGCCTTTGCTCCGTGACCTTTTGGTCAGCTATGTGGCCTGGTCCAATCTGCACCTTCTCCTTTGTTATCTCTTGCCCCACTTACCTCACTTGCTTATAATCTGTGACTTTTCTAATATTTGTCAGTTCCGAAGAAGGGTCACTGACCCGAAACGTTAACTCTGCTTCTCTTTCCACAGATGCTGCCAGACCTGCTGAGTGATTCCAGCATTTCTTGTTTTTGCTTCACTTAAAGTGTCAGCCAGTTTATCCAGTGAGTGGCTAATCTCTGCAGACTAGGAAGTGTCCCAGGTTCAGTCGTCAGTCCATGCTGAGATAGCATGTAGAGTGACAGTAGGAATTCGCCTCAGTGCCTCAGACATAGGAAGGGGTGAAATTATGCATTGTTCCATCCCTGACCACAATCCAGTGACAACTGCTGAGGATGCGATCGAGCTCCAGTGTGATGTTCTCTGCTGACTAGGTTGGGAATAATGTCCATTTGGGCAAGGTAGCAGAAATCGACCACGCCTGTGGAACTGTACCCCAGCTGGGAGTAATGCCTTCAGAGAAGGAACGGTGAAAGTTGGCAAGCAAAATGATTTAGATGTGAAGCTTAATGGGGATCAAAAACAGGAATTCTGTAGATTGAACATACCTGTCAAGAGTATTGTTCATCTTTGAAAGCAAAGTATGCAAGTCATATCTAGCATTAAGTACTTAAATATACACTGTATTTACCTCCAGAGTCTGCTTCTCTATATAGTTAGTTTAATATTGTTCCAAACAGGCTTTGTGTATTTACTCTGTTATACATCCAATTGCTGGGAACACAAAGGCCAACAATGAGCTGAAGACAAAAACTGGTACAGGTGCAAACTAGCAATGAGCCTGTCATGTGGAAAGCCAAGTAACAGTGATGTAGAATAGTCTGATCTTTCTCTTTATTTCCTTTCCTCCCTACTCTTTCTCCATCCCTCCCTCCTCTTTTCCTCTTACACGTCCCTCCCTTCCTCTTCTTCCTCCCCTCTTCTTTCCTGTTCTCTTTCCCTCCCTCCTTCTTATTGCGTAGCAAGGGAGAGGGTGAAAAAGAGGGACACTCTATACTGATACATGGATGTTTCAACAATTGGTTCTTCGCTCCTGATTTACTTTGTGCACAGTTCCATGAGTCAGCTTGGTGTTATTCCATGTGCATTTTGCATGTCAACCAAAGGTGGTGGCTGCTTTCCCTGTGCGTGTATCGAACTCTGCATCAAGAAACAGATTATCTGTCACCGTGGACCCAAGGTAACAGAATTTGCTAACCACTTCCAGTGGGGTGTTATTTAGTGTGATCGGGGCAGAGATGCAACACCTTGTCCTACAAACACGGTTTTCTTGATGGTCGTGATCAAGGAGAAAAAGTTACAGGCAATGGGAGAGAAAGTTACAGGCAATGAGTTTCTGTGTGAGCGATTAGCGCAGCATCATCAGAGTAGGAGTTCTCTGATCAGGACGCAATGTGTTTTTGTCTTTGTGTTCACAACCTTGATAGGTTGTAGAGCTTGCCATCTGATATAGTGTGCAAATAGACTCCTTCCATATCTGCAGGGAAGGCTAAGATCAGGAGCATGGAGAAGAAGATGTCAAACAGTGGGGGCTAGGGCACAACCCTGTTTCACTCCATTCTTCATTTTGAAACGGTCGGAAATGGAGCCATCAAACTGTACAGTGCAGTGCATGTTGTCATGGGAGGAGCTTAGGACCAAGCTGATGGTTTATAAGGCCTGTGTTCTCAGCACTTTGCTGTATAGCTGTGAAACAGGTGACTTACAACTACCAGGAAAGAAGCTCAAAAATTTCCATCTTCACCATCTGCCGCACATTATGGGTATATCGGGACCTCAGGACTGTGCCTGAATCACAGACCCATCAATTGGAGTACGGAGAATAAAGATTTGTCTCAGAGTACCGTGATGCTATTAAGCTTAAGGAGATATCACAGACAGGCACAATCCTATCCCCATAATATAATAGAATAATAGCAAACCAAGACAGATATATTAGCCTTGGAGCACCCAGATTCACCAGAAGGATAAAGCGGCTAAAGGGATTAAATTATGAGGACTGGTCACACAGACAAGACTTGTATTTCTTTAAGTATAGAAGATTAAGGGGTGATCAAATTGAGGTGTTTAAAGATGATTGAAGTATTTGATAGGGTAGGTGGAGAAAAACTATTTCCTCTGGGTGGGAAGTCTAGAACAAGGGGACATAATCTTAAAATTAGAGCCAGGGATGATGCCAGGAAGCACTTCCACATAAAGGGTAGTGGAAAGCTGGAACTCTCTTTCCCCCAAAAGCTGTTGAGTCTGGGGCAGTGGGGGGGGGCAATAGGAAATGCCAAAACTGAGATTTATACATTTTTGTTAGTCAAGGGATTAAGGATTACAGAAACAAGGCAAATGGATGGAGTTAAGATACAGATCAGCCATGATCTAACAGAATGGTGAAACTGGCTCAAGGAGCTGAACGACCTACTCCTGTTCCTGTGTACAACACATTTTCCAGCAGATGTCACTAGACAGTGATCAGGTGTAGGAACCCTGAATGATTTTTTTTACCTTGCTTAGCCTGTGGCTATGAAAGGTAATTATAACGCTTAGTGATCAGCCAACTGGGGACTATATATCGTAAGCTATGTGTAAATATGTACAAATAAGAGATTTAATTAGGTATGATGTGTTGTGTTAAGAACCTACTTGCAATGTCATGTGTTAAATACAGTGAATCCTGGCTGTTAATTATGTATTTCATGTTATTCCAATGTAACAAGGAACTATGCTCCTCATATCAAGGAACTAACTGATGAAATAAATGAAAGGATAAAAAAAAGTGCTAGCTGGGAGTACATATTGTAAAGTCATGAGCTCCTAACTTATGATGCACTGTCGGAGGTGCTGTCTTTCAGATGAAATGTTAAACTGAAGCCGCATCTGCTCTCTCAGGTAGACAGAAACAATCCCATGGTGTTATTTTGAAGAAGTACAGAGGAGTTATCCCTGGTTTCCTGGTCAATATTTATCTCTTAATCAACATCACAAAACCACATCATCTGGTCATTATCATATTGCTGTTTGTGGGAGCTTGCTGTGCACAGATTGGCTGCAGCATTTCCTATATTACAATAGTGTACACCTCAAAAAGCTGTGTTTCCTACATTATCTACCTCGCGTAAGCATCAAGATTGGTTCGATGACAATAATGAGGCAATCCAGAAACTACTGGAGGAGAAACATCGCCTCTGTTGGGCTTACATCAATGACAAGTTATTACTATCCAGGTATGCTGCCGACCGAAACATCCGCAGGACTGTCCAGTGCAAGCTCAGAGAGATGCAAGACACTTGGCTGAATCAGAAAGCAAACAGACTCCAGTCATATGCCAGCCACATAGATTGGAAGAGATTCTGCGATGCTCTGAAATCTGTCTACAGGCCTCAGTCTACTGGTTTATCACCGATCCCTATTGCAGACAGGTCAACACTGCTCACAGAAAAAGTCCAAATTCTAGAAAGATAGGTAGAGCACTTTAACCACATCCTCAATCGGCCTTCATCCATCAATGATGCAGTTATCAAGTTCTCTTGATGACCCTCCCATGCTGTTAGAAATTACAAAAGAAATTCCTGTCCAGCGGCAAAGCTCCAGAAGCTGATGTTATCCCAGTTGAGGTCTACAAGACTACAAAGCTGGAGGTCAGTATCTGGTCAAGAAGCTCACTGATCTCCTTCAGTCGATGTGGGAGCGCTTGTGTTATTGCTTTCTCAGCAATAAGGTACCAAAAAATCTTAGGCTGAATGGTAAGTTGAATGAAGGGTTGTTTATTGCAAAGTAACAGATTTACAAGAGAGCTCTTTAATACATGTGCTGACTGTAGACTAACACTACTCCAACTGCTATATCATATGCTGGTTGACATCGCTTCTTGTGATGATGCATACTCAAGCTGTTAAAGTGATATTGCAACAGGAGAAAGGAACCATCCCGCAAGAATACAAAGATGCCTCCATTGTCCACCCATACAAGAGGAACGGAACTCACGAATCTTGCGACAATCAGAGAGGAATCTCACTCTTCTCCATCGCCAGCAAAATCTTCGCCAGAATCCTTCTGAACTACTTAGGGTAACATCTCAACCAGGATCTGCTGCCAGAGAGTCAATGCAGTTTCAGAACAGGTTGAGGAACCACTGATATGGTGTTTGCAGTTAGACAGCTCCAGGAGAAATGCCAAGAACAGAACATGGATCTCTACACCATGTTTGTTGACCAGACCAAGGCCTTAGACACAGTCAGTTCTTTGGAAGGTAATGGAGAAATTCGGCTGCCCTGAGAAATTCATCACAATGTTTTGACAGTTCCATGACAGCATGTTCGTGCATGTCCTGGATGATGGTGGGTCTTCTAACCCATTCCCAGTCACTAATGGAGTTAAGCAGGTCTGTGTGCTAGCACCCAGTCTCTTCAGCATGCTTTTCTCCACTATGCTCTCCATTGCCTTCCATGATTGTGATCCTGGCATCGAAATTAGATATCACATGTATAGGAAGCTGCTCAATCTGAGACGACTCCGGGCAAAATCCAAGGTCTCCAAAGACATATGTAGCGATTTCCTGTTTGCTGATGATGATGCACTAATTGTCAGTTCAGAGCTGGACATGCAATATAACATGGACTTGTGCTCCAATGCATGCAACAACTTCAGCCTTATGGTCAGCACAAAAAAAAACTGAAGTAGTGGACTAGCCTGCTCCAGGAAAGCACTATCTCGAGTCCAAGCTCCATGACCAGAACCTGTCAGCAGCAGATGGGTTTACATATCTTGGCAGCACACACTCTGAAGCTGTCTATATTGATGACAAGACACATGCAAGAATTGCCAAAGCAAGTTAAGCCTTCAGCAGATTTTGAACATCAATCTGGGAATGAAGAGGAGTAAGTTGCCTACCAAACTGAAGGTCTATAGAGCAACAGTCCTGCGAACTCCGCTCTACGCATGCGAGACTTGGACTGTGTACTAGCGTCATGCTAAGCAACTCAGCTGCTTTCTCTTGAGCTACCTTTGGAAGCTTCTAAAGAACATATGGCAGGACAAAATACCAGACACTGAGGTGCTCACCCAAGCTGGCATGCCAAGCATTCGCACCATATTGAATCTAGTTGATGTGTTGGTTTTATTTTTCCAAAATTCCCTAGATTCAGGGAAGGTTCCATTAGATTGGAAAATAGCCAATGTAACCCCTTTATTCAAAAAGTGGGGGGGGGGGGGGGGGGGGGGTGGAGACAGAAAGCAGGAAACTACAGGCCAGTTATCTTAACAACTGTCTTAGGGAAAATGTTAAAAGCTATTATTAAAGACGTTATAGCAGGGTACTTAGAAAAATTCAAGGTAATCGGCAGAGTCAAAATGGTTTTGTGAAAGGGAAATCATATTTAACCAATTTATTGGAGTTCTTTGAAGAAGTAACATGTGCTGTGGATCAAGGGGAACCAGTGGATGTACTGTACTTCAATTTCCAGAAGGCATTTGATAAGGTGCCATATCAAAGGTTATTGGGGAAAATAAAAGCTCATGGTGTAGGGGGTAACATTTTGGCATGGATAGAAGATTGGCTAGCTAACAGGCAACAGAGAGTAGGCATAAATGGGTTATTTTCTGGTTGGCAAGATGTAACGAGTGGTGTGCCACAGGAATCAGTGCTGGGGCCTCAACATTTTACAATTTATATAAATGACTTGGATGAAGGGACTGAAGGTATGGTTGCTAAATTTGCTGGTGACACAGATAGGTAGGAAAGCAAGTTGTGAAGAGGACATAAGAAGGCTACAAAGGGATATAGATAGGTTAAGTGAGTAGGCAAAGATCTGTCAAATGGAGTATAATGTGGGAAAATGTGAAATTGTCCATTTTGGCAGGAAGAATAAAAAAGAAGCATATTATCTAAGAGATAATGAGAGATTGCAGAACTCTGAGATGCAACAGGATCTGGGTGTCCTAGTGCATGAATCGTAAAAGGTTAATATGCAAGTAATTAGGAAATCTAATAGAATGTTATCATTTATTGCGAGGGGAATTGAATACAAAAGTAGGGAGGTTATGCTTCAGTTATGCAGGGCATTGGTGAGACCACATCTGGAGTACTGTGTACAGTATTGGTCCTTATTTAAGGAAGGATGTAAATGCGTTGGAAGCAGTTCAGAGAAGGTTTACTAGACTAATAACTGGAATGGGCAGGTTGTCTTATGAGGAAAGGTTGGACAGGCTAGGTTTGTATCTGCGGGGGTTTTGATTGAAACAAATAAGGTCCTGAGGAGTCTTGACAGGGTGGATGTGGAAAGGATGTTTCCTCTTGTGGAAGAATCTAGAACTAGGGGTCACTGTTTAAAAATAAGGGGTCGCCCATTTAAGACAGAGATGAGGAGAAATTTTTTCTCTGAAGGTCCTGAGTCTTTGGAATTCTCTTCCTCAAAAGGTGGTGGAAGCAAAGTCTTTAAATATTTTTAAGGCAGAGGTAGATAGATTCTTGATCAGCAAGGGGGTGGAAGGTTATCGGGGGGTAGGGGGGAATGTGGAGTTGAGGTTACAATCAGATCAGCCATGATCTTGTTGAATGGCGAAGCAGGCTCGAAGGGCCAAGTGGCCTACTCCTGCTCCTAACTCTTATGTTCATACGAACAGTCACAACTGAGTCGGTCATGCAGTCAGAATGCCTGACACTTGCTTACCAAAGTGAATCTTCTATGGAGAGTTTGAGTCTGGGGTACGCTCCCATGGCAGTCAATGGAAGCGCTACAAGGACACTCTGAAGGCTTCACTTAGGAGTTTTAATAATGACCCCAAGTCCTGGGAGAAGCTCACCCAGGATCACCGCACCTGTCCCAAACAAATAAAAATGGATGCGACCATTTCAAAAGCAAGCACTCATCAGAGGCAGAGAGAAAACACAAAGCGAGGAAATCCCAAGCCAGCAGCTCATCCAAAACTCAGTCAGCTGCAGTATCCTGCCCTATTTGCAGCAGAACCTTCCGGGCGCAGATCGGCCTTAGCAGTCACCTACATGCCCACCAGAACCCTACCAAACATCCCAGATGATGGACATGGTCATCTTCGCCTCGAAGGATGAACAACCAAGGTATTTCATTGGCTGTAAAGTGCTTAGGTCCATGAAAGGTGCTGTATAAATGCAAGACTTTTCTTTATGATCTTCTATCTATTAAAGTGAAGAGGATGACAGAGGAGGAATTGAATAGTGGAAGACAACTGTGAGATAGTTACAGGAAGAGAATGCATTATTTTTCAGCAGGATCAACTATATTTAATTGTGTGTTACAAGTTATAATGTTCCTGACATTATCAGACTGAGTATCCTCTGACTGAACATGAGCTATGACTCCAGCCATATTGGATTGTTTGAAGAGGAAACTGTGCCCCAAGCCCTGGATTCCCCCATTCCAAGTTAGGATGGTGTGTGGCTTGGAGGGGAACTTGCAGGTGGTGGTGTTCCCATGCATCTGCTGCCCATGTCCTAGGTGATATAGGTCAGGCGGTTTGGAAGGTGCCATCGAAGAAGGCATGGTGAGTTGCTGCAGTGCATCTTGTAGATGGTACACACTGCTGCCACTGTGTGCTGGTGGTAGAGTGAGTGAATGTTGAAGGTGGTAGATGATGTGCCAGTCAAGAGGGCTGCTTTGTCCTGGATGGTGTTAAGCCTCTTGAGTGTTGTTGGAGCTGTACTCATCCAGGCAAGTGGAAAATATTCCATGACTTGTGCCTTGTAGATGGTGGACAGGCATTGGGGAGTCAGGAGGTGAGTTACTCACTGCAGGACTCCTAGCCTCTGACCTGCTCTTGTAGCCACGGTATTTATATGGCTGATCTAGTTAAGTTTCTGGTCAATGGTAACCCCCCAGATGTTGATGATGGGGGATTTTTAAAAAAAATAATAAAAAATAAAAATAAAATAAAAAAATAATAAATAAATAAATCATAAAAAATAAATAAATAACAAATAAATAAAATATATAAATAAATAAATAATAAAATAAATTTAAAACTTTTAAAATAAAATAAATTTTAAAAAATAAATATTTTTTAAAAAAATAAATAAAAATAAAAATTAGAAATAAAATAAATAAATAAAATAAATAATAATAAATAAAAATAATATAATAAAAAAAATAATAAAAAATAAAAATAAATATATAATAAAAAAATAAATAATAAAATAAGATTTTAAAAAATAAAAAATAAAATAAAATAAAAGATTCAGTGATGGTAATGCCATTGAATGTCAAGGGGAGGTGGTTCTGCTCTGCCTTGTTGGAGATGGTCATTGCCTGGCACTTGTTTAGCATGATTTTTACTGGCCACTTATCAGACTAAGCCTGAATGTTCTCCAGGTCTTGTTGCATGCGGTCACGGACTGCTTCAGTCGCTGAATATGCAAAAACTCAGCTGATATATCTCAGACCCACCACCCCAGCTGAAACTGAGCACAGAGGGAATCACCCAGAATCTCAAATTTGATTCCAGGTCTGCGCTGTGTTTGCTGATCTCAGCTAGGGCAACAGTCTGGGTGGATACAACTGGCCTGTGATGGGGACCCAAAAAAAAGAGCCAGACAAGACTGCCATCCAGTGAATTCAACTGGAAAATATGTCTATAAATATCAGGTAAAGACGGGATCAGGCTTGGGCTGTGAGGGGCCCCAGCCCTTCCTGAACAAATCCACCAACCCTCTCTGTCTATGCTTATAGCTAAAGCATGCCTACTTGCTAAAGGTTACAAGGACTGTGTATCATTAAACTCTAATATAAAATAAAAACAAGAAATGCTGAAACCACTCAGCAGGTCTGGCAGTATCTGTGGAAAGAGAAGCAGAGTTAACGTTTCGGGTCAGTGACCCTTCTTCATTAAACTCTAACCTGCAGCTAGAGCCAGCTGCTGCAGGACAGAAGGAGGGACAGCAACAGTAAATGTCAATTTTTTTAACGTATTGTAGAAATTGTATCAGCTTTATCAATACTTCATCAGCTTGCACTGCTCTGTTTAAAGGAACCTGTATAGTTTCTCCCTCCACAAACATTTTCAGCAAAGTAATTGAGATTATTCAGGAAGGAAGAGTTGTCTGTGAGTAAGGGGTGTTGCTCAGTGCAGTACAGAAACTGTGGTAAGAGAGTTTAGTTATAGGTGGTACGGTAACGGGAAATGGTTACTAACTGGATAGACAGCTGCAGCACATGCTTCAGTGATGCAATGTTATCAAAACAAATATCTCGTTGCCTAGTAGCTGTCGTAAACCAATTTAACGACGGGAGTGGACAGAATGATGGGACCACATTCCATGGCTGTCTCTCTGCACAGCCCTCCTCGCAGCTGTCTCCCTTCCATAAATCCCAGCTCTCCAGCAAGCTTTTCAGGAGTGTTACTGCACCATGGAGTTCACTGTCTGAATGTCCGCCCCTCTCTATTTTTCTCCCGCCGGTGTCAGGAATGTGTTATTTAATCACTTCATTGAACCTTCAACCACCCTGCAGCAACTCACCTACAAAAAGAAAAAACTTGCATTTATATAGCACCTTTCACAACCTCAGAGCCTCCCAAAGTGCTTTACAGCCAAGCTTTACAGTACTTTTCGAAGTCAAGTCACTGTTATAATGTAGGAAACACACAACCAATTTGATCTCACAAGTAATGAGCAGATAACCTGTTTTAGTGATGTTGGTTGAAGGATTAATATTGGCCAGGACACCGGGGAGAACTCCCCTGCTGTCCAACTTGTGCCATGGGTCTTTGACATCCACCTGAGAGAGAGCAGGCGGGGCTTCCGTTTATTTTCTCACCCAAAAGACGGCCCCTCTGACAGTGCAGCACTCCCTCAGTACTATATTGAAGCATCAGCCTTGATTATGTGCTCAAGTCTCTTGGAGTGGGTCTATGAATCCGGAACCTTCTGGCTCAGACTGCTACCCACTGAGCCATAACTGACATCTTAATACAGGCTCTATTAATAATGTTATATTACCTGCTGTTAGTGAGTAGTGTTGGGGCCATGTTGAACATAAATTGAACAATGATCAGATTATTTATGCACTAATTTGAACATAGAGGGATGGAGAACTTTTTAAAACATCACACAGTTTCCATGAAGTATCTTACCTGATTTCCCTCCTCCTGCACTTGCAAGGGTTGCATAGACTAAGGGATCAAATATTTTATTTAGAGATACAGCACTGAAACAGGCCCTTCGGCCCACCATATCTGTGCCGACCAACAACTACCTGTTTATACTAACCCTGCAGTAATCCCATATAGGGAACCCCAAATCCAGGGATTCTATAATAGTGTGATATTTGCTCCCCTAGCTACATCAGTTGATAGTCATTACCTCTTATGGAATGATGCAGGAAGGTCCCATGTTCTTTATTGAGTTGACTGGTCTCAATCAGGGCAGTGAAAGGGGCATTTCAATCAGCCTTTGTGGCTCACGGTCACCAAGTGATCTCTACCACCTAGAATGACAAGTGCAGCAGATGCATGGGAACACCACCACCTGCAAGTTCCCCTCCAAGCCACACACCATCCTGACTTGGAACTATATTGCCGTTCCTTCACTGTCACTGAATCAAAATCCTGGATTGCGCCCCCTAACAGCACTGTGGGTGTACCTACACCATATGGCAAACAGTTTCAGAGGTGGCTCACCACAACCTTCTCAATGTCACTGAACTAGTAATCCAAAAGCCCAGGCTAATGCCCTGGGGACAGGGGTTCAAATCCCACCACGGCAACTGGTGGAGTTTGAATTCAATTAATTAATCGAACTCTGAAATTGAAAGCTAGTCTCAGTAATGGTGCAATGAAAATATCTTCATTTGTCATAAAAACCCATCTGGTTCACTAATGTCCTTTAGGGAAGGAAATCTGCCATGCTTACCTGATCTGGCCTACATGTGACTCCAGATCCAGGGAAATGTGGTTGACTCTTAACTGCTCTCTGAAATAGCCAAACAAGCCATTCAGTTCAACAGCAATAATGGATGGATAACAAATGCTGGACGGGACAGGACCAAGCTTGGCTTTGATGAACCCTGCTGCCCTATCACTATCAGGGCCCATACAGGAGTAGCACCTCCTTGAGGGAGATACCATAGGACAACCACACTCCTGTAAGGTTTCAGTGACCTTGGGAGAGCAGTGGAGGGAGAAACATGCCTGCTTTTAGCCTGCATTGCGTGGCATAAATTCCATCACTTTTTTAATGGGCAACAAAACTGGAAGGCTTGTGTGTAGCAATTACTAGAACTTTGTAAGTACTGCGGATCAAATGCAATGCTACACAGATACAATAAACAACCTCACGCACTGGGTCCTTGATTGTTCCATGTTTACTGATGAATTCTAAAGCATTAGGGGACATGATTAGTAAGTCTGCAGGTGACACCAACATTGGTGGTATAGTGGACAGTGAAGAAGGTTGTCTAAAGTTACAACAGGATATAGATCAACTGGGAAAGTGGGCGAGGGAGTGGCAAATGGAATTTAATGCAGACAAGTGTGACGTGATGCATTTTGGGAAGTTAAACCAGGGCAGGACATATACAATGGCAGGGCCCTGGGGAGTGTTGTTGAGCAGAGAGACCTTGGGGTGCAAGTACATAGTTCCCTGAAAGTGGCAACACAGGTAGACAGGGTGGTGAAGAAGGCGTATGGCATGCTTGCCTTCATCAGCCGAGGCACTGAGTACAAGAGTTGGGACGTCATGTTAACAGTTGTACATAACGTTGGTTAGACCACATTTGGAGTACAGTGTGCAGTTCTGGTCGCCGCACTACAGGAAAGATGTGATTAAGCTGGAGAGGATGCAGAAAAGATTCACAAGGATGTTGCCTGGTTTGGAGGGCTTGAGTTATAAAGAGAGATTGGATAGGCTGGGTCTGTTTTCCCTGGAGCGAAGGAGGCTGAGAGGGGACATGATAGAGGTATATAAAATTATGAGAGGCATAGATAGGGTAGATAGCCAGAGTCTGTTTCCCATGGTAGGGGTGAGTAAAACTAGAGGGCATAGATTTATAGTGAGAGGGAGGAGGTTTAAAGAGGATCAAAGGGGTAAATTTTTTACACAAAGAATAGTGGGTATCTGGAATGAGCTCCCTGAGGAGGAGGTGGAGGCAGGAACAGTAGCGACATTTAAGAGGCATCTGGACAGGTACTTGAATGAGCAAGGCATAGAGGGATATGGAATTAATGCAGGCAGGTGGGATTAGAATAGATCGGCATTATGGTCGGCATGGATGCGGTGGGCTGAAGGGCCTGTTTCTATGCTGTACGACTCTATGACTCTATTTGAGATCAATTCGTGAGCAAAACACAATGAATCTGCATTTTCTTAACCATTTCACTGTTGAATTGCCTGAGTCTGTTAAGTTCATGAACATACTGAGTGTAACCAAACCCCCGACTCCTAACCTAAATAAGCTTTTATTTTGTACTCTTATATTCTTTAGAAGACAAAGGAAAATGGATAAATTGCTCACTCCTGTTTTTGAGACCAATTTTCTCCCATTTCCTTCTGAAGGTATATTGATCTATACAGGATCAAGGTTCTTTACTTAGGCGAGCTAAGACTGTTGACGAGTGTTGATGAGCTATTTGACCATGTGGGCACCACAGTCAAGACCAATGATCATATGTGTGAATTTTCCAGCAGGGGTGAGTCTGAGGTCCCTTAGGCTAAGTGGTTGGGATTGGGAACCTTAGCTAACTATCCGCCTCTACATAAACCTCTGCTGCCTGATTCATTCACACATGTCACACTCATGGAGGGAACAGTGATGAAATATGAAATGAACTGAAGGAATTATGAAATAAAAGTAAACTGTTGAACTAAGCCACAGGAAAATGGACACTTTGCTACCTCACACCTTGGAGGGAGAGGTCAGGTAATCCCTCCTGAACTGCCAACCAACATATTTGGCTGTTAAAGATGGGACCATTATTAACATCTGGAATCACCTTGAGGAGGCACATTGATATGCTAAAGATTCCTATCATCAAAAATTGGGCTTGCAAAGGATTTTGCAGACAGACTGACTCCGAAGCCAAGGCCAAGACAATAGGTGTGAAATAACACCTATTTATCAAAATGGACCACATTTAAACACCATTATGTAACAATGGTCCCCACATCCTGGGACATTGTATGAACACCCCAGGAGAAAGCATCTTGAGTTACCTGACTGAAATCAAAACCTGCTAAGTTTTTACCTAAAAAGAGGTAACTGCTCTGGGAGAGTGAGACAGAAAGCCATTTCAGCCAGAGCAGCTGTGAGGTTGATCCAGCTAAGCAAGGAGCCCTGCCAGCACCATTTTTAAACTACTGAGGCAGAGAGATTACCTTGAAAACTCCCCATCTGAGAAATTGAACCAGGACTTCCACCACCAACTTCGGACTGAGTTTTAACCAAAGGAATCTGTGACACTTCTTCAATTCCAAGACAAGGAACATTCAGGCCTGCAACACTCTTAAAAATTCATCCCAGAAACCCAGAAAGTTTCAAAGTGAACTCTCTTTACAGCAATCGGACTCTTACCCTCTACTCCATCTTTTCTTGGGTGTGTGAATGTGTGAGTGGGTGAGGTTGTGAACATTTTCAGGCATTGTTTAATGAATAGTTAACTTTCTTTTTCAAAACCTACGAGAAACCTGTTGTTTGTCTGTTTATTTGACCCTCAGGAACTAAAACATTATTTTTTCAAAAAGACTATCTGCGGTCAGTTGAGAGGTGAAAAGTGGAACCTCACCCATACCATTTCCCATCTGTCAGTAACACACAGTATGTTAACATTAATCATCTGAGCCCTTGGGGCATTTGCCCAATATTTCTTAACGCCTTTTTCCTTCATTCTGCTGCTTGTCACAGACAGAACTGTCATGCAGTCTCATGTTCATTCTCTTTCAACAGCAGAACAAATAGCTCTTCAATATGTGTAATATTGTGATGCTTCAAGCAGCAGAAGACTTGTGGTCCAATTGGCTTATCCTTCCAAACCTCCCATCAGATTCCTTACGGTGAGTCTAGACCTAATAGTCCTGCATTCCCTTTACTGACAGGAATCCATCCAATCATTTTTTAAAACCTGCCAAAGTTTCCCATTCCATCCCAGTTTGTTAAAGGAAGCCAGGGAGGAAATAGCGGGTGCTGCAAGGATCACCTTCAAATCCTCAGTAGATACAGGCGAGGTACAGATAGTTGGAGCTCTGCGAACATTGTACCATTGTTTAAAAAGGGTGCAAGGGATAGGCCAAATAATTATAGGCTGGTCAGTCTGACCTCAGCGGTGGGTAAGTTATTAGAATAAATTCTGAGGGACAGGATAAACTGTTACTTAGAAAGGCACGGATTAATCAGGGATAGTCAGCATGGATTTGTTAAGGGAAGGTCATGTCTTACCAACTAGATTGAGATTTTTGAGGAAGTAACAAACAGGATTAATGAGGGTAGTGCAGTGGATGTGGTCTACATGAATTTTAGTAAGGCATTTGACAAAGTCTCATATCGCAGACTGTAAAATGAAAGCCCATGGGATACAAGGGAATGTGGCAGTTTGGATCCAAAATTGGCTCAGTGACAGAAAACAAAGGGTAGTTATCGACGGATGCTTTTGCGAATGGAAAGTGGTTTCCAGTGGTGTTCCACAGGGCTCAGTGTTGGGTCTCTTGCTGTTTGTGGTATATATTAATGATTTGGACTTAAATGTGGGAGGCATGATTGGGAAATTTGCTGATGACACAAAAATTGGCCGAGTAGTTGATAGTGAAGAGGATAGCTGTAGACTCCAGAAAGATATCAATGGTTTGATTGAATGGGCGGAAAAGTGGCAAATGGAATTCAATCCAGAAAAGTGTGTGGTAATGCATTTGGGGAGGGCAAACAAAGCGAGGGAATACACAATAAATGGGAGGATATTGAGAGGGGTAGAAGAAGTGAGAGACCTTGGACTGCATGTCCACAGGTCCCTGAAGGTGGCAGGACAGGTAGGTAGAGTGGTGAAGAAGGCATATGGAATGCTTTCTTATAATGGCCAAGGTATAAAATACAAAAGCAGGGATGTGATGCTGGAACTGTATAAAACGCTGGTTAGGCCACGGCTGGAGTATTGCGTACAGTTCTGGTCACCGCATTACAGGAAGGCCATAATTGCTCTGGAGAGAGTACAGAGGAGATTTACAAGAATGTTGCCAGGGCTTAAACTTTGCAGCTATGAGGAAAGTTTGGATAGGCTAGGGTTGTTTTCCTTAAAACAGAGGAGGCTGAGAGGTGACTTAATTGAGGTGTACAAAATTATGAGGGGCCTAGATAGAGTAGACAGGAAGGACCTGTTTCCCCTGGCGGAGAGGTCAATTACCAGGGGGCACAGATTTAAGGTGATTGGTAGAAGGATTAGAGGGGACATGAGGAAAAACTTTTCCACCCAAAGGGTGGTGGGTGTCTGGAATTCACTGCCAGGAACGGTGGTAGAGGCAGAAACCCTCAACTCATTTAAAAGGTACCTGGACATGCACCTGAAGTGCTGTTAACTGCAAGGCTACGGATCAGATGCTGGAAGGTGGGATTAGATTGGGCAGCTAGTTTTTTCGGCTGACAAGGACACAACGGGCTGAATGGCCTCCTTCTGTGCCGTAACTTTTCTTTGGTTCTATGGTCTACATGGATTTTAGCAAGGCTTTTGACAAGGTTCCACATGGCAGACTGGTTAAAACATAAAAGCCTATGGGATCCAGGGAAATGTAGCAAGCTGGATACAAAATTGGCACAGTGGCAGGAAACAAAGGGTAATTGTTGCCATGTGTTTTTGCGACTGGAAGGCTGTTTCCAGTGGCGTTCCGCAGGGTTCAGTACTGGGTCCCCTACTTTTTGTGGTATATATTAATGATTTGGATGTAAATGTAGGAGGCATGATCAAGAAGTTGGCTGTGTGGTAGATAGCGAGGAGGATAGCTGTAAACTGCAGGAAGATATTGATGGTCTGATCAGAAGGGCAGAAAAGTGGCAAATGGAATTCAACTTGGAGAAGTGTGAGGTGATGCATTTGGGGAGGTCAAACAAGACAAAGGAATACACGATTAATGAGAAAATACTGAGAAGTGTAGAGGAAGTGAGGGATCTTGGAGTGAATGGCCACAGATCCCTGAAGGTAGCAGGACAGGTTGATAAGGTGGTTAAGAAGGCAAATAGAATCCTTTCCTTTATTAGCTGAGGTATAAGGGGAGGGAGGTTATGCTGGAACTGTATAAATCATTGGTTAGGCCACAACCTGAGTACTATGTGCAGTTCTGGTCACCTCATTACAGAAAGGATGTAATTGCACGAGAGAGGGTACAGAGGAGATTTACGAGGATGTTGCCGGGACTGGAAAAATGCAGCTATGAGGAAAGATTGGACAGTGTGGGGTTGTTCCCCTTGGAACAGAGAAGGCTGAGGGGAGATTTGATTGAAATGTACAAAATTGTGAGGGGCCTGGATAGAGTGGATGTGAAGGGTCTGTTCACCTTAGCAGAGAGATCAGTGACTAGGGGGCATAGATTTAAAGGGATTGATAGAAAGATTAGAGGGAAGATGAGGAAAACTTTTTTCACCCAGAGGGTGGTGAGGGTCTGGAACTCACTGCCTGAAAGGGTAGTAAAGGCAGAAACCTCAACTCATT
Source organism: Heterodontus francisci (assembly GCF_036365525.1). Classification (NCBI taxonomy): domain Eukaryota; kingdom Metazoa; phylum Chordata; class Chondrichthyes; order Heterodontiformes; family Heterodontidae; genus Heterodontus; species Heterodontus francisci. Next base: position 65,998,091 of record NC_090396.1, read on the forward strand.
TAAAAGGTGTCTGGATATGCACCTCAAGTGTTGTAATCTGCAGGGCTACGGAGCAAATGCTGGAAAGTGGGATTCGGCTGAGTGGCTCGTTGTTTGGCTGGCACAGACATGACAGGACAAGCGGCCTCTTTCTGTGCCATAAACGTTCTATGATTCTATGACTGTGAAACTAGTGGATTGTCATAAAAACCCATCTTGTTCACTTTCGTCCTGTAGGGAAGGAAATTTGCCATCATTATACAGCCAGTGAAATCTTAACTGCCCTCTGAAAAGGCCGAGCAAGCTGCCACTGAATTATATTGAAGAAGGTAGCTCTTTATCTCTTTCTCAAGGGCAATAAGGGATGGGTAATAAATGTTGGCTTTGTCAATGACTCCCACATTCCGTGAATGAATAAAAAAAAGTACTTTTTGAAATGTAGCCCCTGTTGTTTTGTAGGAAATGCGGCAGTCAAATCCAAGCACAGTCAGCTCCTGTAACCAGCAACATGATAATGACCAGATAATCTGTTTTAGTGATGTCCGTTGAGCGATCAATATTGTCCCGGACACTGGGGTTGACCCCCCTCCCCAGTTTGCTCTTCTTTAAAATACTGGAGCTGGCTTGAGACATGAGATGATTTATAACTTACTCTTAAAAGAAATTAAATAAACCACATAAACATATCTATAAATTCATCGCCAAAACTCTAGGCTGGCAGAGTTTGTGTGAAAAAGGCTATTCCACTGAGGAAGGCATCACACTCAAGTCCCACCCTGTTGTCATCCAACATTGACACACAAGTACATCCCAATTATGCGGCCCTTGCTGCTGCAGTTAGTGAACTCAGCAACAGCCTGGAACCGTCTGATGTGTACGTCACACGACAGGTGGTGCCTTTACTCACGAAGCTGCCAGGGAAGCTGGACTGAAGCAAACAACCATTATCAACACCAGCTAACAAGCGAATATCAGGAAGAACTCCTTTCCAGTAATTCCTTTATTCCGGGGCTCAGTTCTGTCTGCCAGGAGGAGATTACTTCATAACCACGTCCAACCTGAGAACTACTGCAACTAGTCGCACATTTTAAGCACTCTTGTTAACGCTCACAGTCAGACTAATTTCATCTGACATCATTGTCCCATATAAGCCTAGTTATTATTAGAAGGTTGTGGGTTTAAGTCGCACTCCAGAGACTTCAGCATATAATCTAAGCTGACACTTGTTCGGTGCTGAAGGAGTGCTGCACTGTCAGGAGGTGCCATCTTCACAGAACCACAGAATCATTACAGTGCAGAAGGAGGCCATTTGGTCCTGATGTCCGTTAAACTGCCCACAGTCCAGTATCGGTCCTAATGTCCATTAAACTGCGCACAGTCCAGTATCGGTCCTAATGTCCATTAAACTGCCCACAGTCCAGTATCGGTCCTAATGTCCGTTAAACTGCCCACAGTCCAGTATCGGTCTTGATGCCTGTTAAGCTGCCCACAGTCCAGTATCGGTCCTGATGCCCGTTAAGCTGCCCACAGTCCAGTATCGGTCTGAATGTCCATTAAACTGCCCACAGTCCAGTATCGGTCCTAATGTCCGTTAAACTGCCCACAGTCCAGTATCGGTCCTGATGCCCGTTAAGCTGCCCACAGTCCAGTATCGGTCCTAATGTCCGTTAAACTGCCCACAGTCCAGTATCGGTCCTGATGCCCGTTAAACTGCCCACAGTCCAGTATCGGTCCTGATGCCCGTTAAACTGCCCACAGTCCAGTATCGGTCCTGATGCCCGTTAAACTGCCCACAGTCCAGTATCGGTCCTGATGCCCGTTAAACTGCCCACAGTCCAGTATCGGTCCTAATGTCCGTTAAACTGCCCACAGTCCAGTATCGGTCCTAATGTCCGTTAAACTGCCCACAGTCCAGTATCGGTCCTGATGCCCGTTAAACTGCCCACAGTCCAGTATCGGTCCTAATAACCGTTAAACTGCCCACAGTCCAGTATCGGTCCTAATGTCCGTTAAACTGCCCACAGTCCAGTATCGGTCCTGATGCCCGTTAAACTGCCCACAGTCCAGTATCGGTCCTAATGTCCGTTAAACTGCCCACAGTCCAGTATCGGTCCTAATAACCATTAAACTGCCCACAGTCCAGTATCGGTCCTAATGTCCGTTAAACTGCCCACAGTCCAGTATCGGTCCTAATGTCCGTTAAACTGCCCACAGTCCAGTATCGGTCCTGATGCCCGTTAAACTGCCCACAGTCCAGTATCGGTCCTAATAACCGTTAAACTGCCCACAGTCCAGTATCGGTCCTGATGCCCGTTAAACTGCCCACAGTCCAGTATCGGTCCTAATAACCGTTAAACTGCCCACAGTCCAGTATCGGTCCTAATAACCGTTAAACTGCCCACAGTCCAGTATCGGTCCGGATGCCCGTTAAACTGCCCACAGTCCAGTATCGGTCCTAATAACCGTTAAACTGCCCACAGTCCAGTATCGGTCCTGATGCCCGTTAAACTGCCCACAGTCCAGTATCGGTCCTAATAACCGTTAAACTGCCCACAGTCCAGTATCGGTCCTAATGCCCATTAAACTGCCCACAGACCAATATCGGTCCTAATGTCCGTTAAACTGCCCACAGTCCAGTATCGGTCCTGATGCCCATTAAACTGCCCACAGACCAATATCGGTCCTAATGCCCATTAAACTGCCCACAGACCAGTATCGGTCCTGATGTCCGTTAAACTGCCCACAGTCCAGTATCGGTCCTGATGTCCGTTAAACTGCCCACAGTCCAGTATCGGTCCTGATGTCCGTTAAACTGCCCACAGTCCAGTATCGGTCCTGATGCCCGTTAAACTGCCCACAGTCCAGTATCGGTCCTAATAACCGTTAAACTTCCCACAGTCCAGTATCGGTCCTGATGTCCGTTAAACTGCCCACAGTCCAGTATCGGTCCTGATGTCCGTTAAACTGCCCACAGTCCAGTATCGGTCCTAATAACCGTTAAACTGCCCACAGACCAGTATCGGTCCTGATGTCCGTTAAACTGCCCACAGTCCAGTATCGGTCCTGATGTCCGTTAAACTGCCCACAGTCCAGTATCGGTCCTGATGTCCGTTAAACTGCCCACAGTCCAGTATCGGTCCTGATGTCCGTTAAACTGCCCACAGTCCAGTATCGGTCCTGATGTCCGTTAAACTGCCCACAGTCCAGTATCGGTCCTAATGTCCGTTAAACTGCCCACAGTCCAGTATCGGTCCTGATGTCCGTTAAACTGCCCACAGTCCAGTATAGGTCCTGATGTCCGTTAAACTGCCCACAGTCCAGTATCGGTCCTGATGTCCGTTAAACTGCCCACAGTCCAGTATCGGTCCTAATAACCGTTAAACTGCCCACAGTCCAGTATCGGTCCTGATGTCCGTTAAACTGCCCACAGTCCAGTATCGGTCCTAATGTCCGTTAAACTGCCCACAGTCCAGTATCGGTCCTGATGTCCGTTAAACTGCCCACAGTCCAGTATCGGTCCTAATGCCCATTAAACTGCCCACAGTCCAGTATCGGTCCTGATGTCCGTTAAACTGCCCACAGTCCAGTATCGGTCCTAATGTCCGTTAAACTGCCCACAGTCCAGTATCGGTCCTAATAACCGTTAAACTGCCCACAGTCCAGTATCGGTCCTGATGTCCGTTAAACTGCCCACAGTCCAGTATCGGTCCTAATAACCGTTAAACTGCCCACAGACCAATATCGGTCCTAATGCCCATTAAACTGCCCACAGACCAGTATCGGTCCTAATGCCCATTAAACTGCCCACAGTCCAGTATCGGTCCTGATGCCCGTTAAGTTGCGCACAGTCCAGTATCGGTCCTAATAACCGTTAAACTGCCCACAGACCAGTATCGGTCCTAATAACCGTTAAACTGCCCACAGACCAATATCGGTCCTAATGCCCATTAAACTGCCCACAGACCAGTATCGGTCCTAATGCCCATTAAACTGCCCACAGTCCAGTATCGGTCCTGATGCCCGTTAAGTTGCGCACAGTCCAGTATCGGTCCTAATAACCGTTAAACTGCCCACAGACCAGTATCGGTCCTAATGCCCATTAAACTGCCCACAGACCAGTATCGGTCCTAATGCCCATTAAACTGCCCACAGACCAATATCGGTCCTAATGCCCATTAAACTGCCCACAGACCAGTATCGGTCCTAATAACCGTTAAACTGCCCACAGACCAATATCGGTCCTAATGCCCATTAAACTGCCCACAGACCAGTATCGGTCCTAATAACCGTTAAACTGCCCACAGACCAATATCGGTCCTAATGCCCATTAAACTGCCCACAGTCCAGTATCGGTCCTAATAACCGTTAAACTGCCCACAGACCAATATCGGTCCTAATGCCCATTAAACTGCCCACAGTCCAGTATCGGTCCTGATGCCCGTTAAGCTGCCCACAGTCCAGTATCGGTCCTAATAACCGTTAAACTGCCCACAGTCCAGTATCGGTCCTGATGCCCGTTAAACTGCCCACAGTCCAGTATCGGTCCTAATAACCGTTAAACTGCCCACAGACCAATATCGGTCCTAATGCCCATTAAACTGCCCACAGTCCAGTATCGGTCCTGATGCCCGTTAAGCTGCCCACAGTCCAGTATCGGTCCTAATAACCGTTAAACTGCCCACAGTCCAGTATCGGTCCTGATGCCCATTAAGTTGCCCACAGTCCAGTATCGGTCCCGATGCCCGTTAAGCTGCCCACAGTCCAGTATCAGTCCTGATGCCCATTAAGCTGCCCGTAGTCCAGTATCGGTCCGGATGCCCGTTAAACTGCCGCAGTCCAGTATCGGTCCGGATGCCCATTAAGCTGCCCAAAGACCAGTATCGGTCCTGATGCCCGTTAAACTGCCCACAGTCCAGTATCGGTCCGGATGCCCGTTAAGCTGCCCACAGTCCAGTAGCGGTCGTGATGCCCGTTAAGCTGCCCGCAGTCCAGTATCGGTCCGGATGCCGATTAAACTGCCCACAGTCCAGTATCGGTCCGGATGCCCATTAAACTGCCCACAGTCCAGTATCGGTCCTGATGCCCATTAAGCTGCCCACAGTCCAGTATCGGTCCGGATGCCCGTTAAGCTGCCCACAGTCTGCTATCGGTCCTGATTCCTGTTAAGCTGCCCACAGACCAATATCGGTCCTGATTCCCGTTAAGCTGCCCACAGACCAATATCGGTCCTGATGCCCGTTAAACTGCCCACAGACCAGTATCGGTCCTGATGCCCGTTAAGCTGCCCACAGACCAATATCGGTCCTGATGCCCGTTAAACTGCCCACAGACCAGTATCGGTCCTAATGTCCGTTAAACTGCCCACAGACCAGTATCGGTCCTGATGCCCATTAAACTGCCCACAGTCCAGTATCGGTCCCGATGCCCGTTAAACTGCCCACAGACCAGTATCGATCCTAATGTCCGTTAAACTGCCCACAGACCAGTATCGGTCCTGATGCCCATTAAACTGCCCACAGTCCAGTATCAGTCCGGATGCCCGTTAAGCTGCCCACAGACCAGTATCGGTCCTGATGCCCGTTAAGCTGCCCACAGTCCAGTATCGGTCCTGATGCCCGTTAAGCTGCCCACAGACCAGTATCGGTCCTGATGCCCGTTAAGCTGCCCACAGACCAGTATCGGTCCCGATGCCCGTTAAGCTGCCCACAGTCCAGTATCGGTCCTAATGCCCGTTAAACTGCCCACAGTCCAGTATCGGTCCTGATGCCCGTTAAACTGCCCACAGACCAGTATCGGTCCGGATGCCCGTTAAACTGCCCACAGTCCAGTATCGGTCCTGATGCCCGTTAAACTGCCCACAGTCCAGTATCGGTCCAGATGCCCGTTAAACTGCCCACAGACCAGTATCGGTCCGGATGCTCGTTAAACTGCCCACAGTCCAGTATCAGTCCGGATGCCCGTTAAGCTGCCCACAGACCAGTATCGGTCCGGATGCCCGTTAATCTGCCCACAGTCCAGTATCGGACCTGATGCCCGTTAAGCTGCCCACAGACCAGTATCGGTCCTGATGCCCATTAAGCTGCCCACAGTCCAGTATCGGTCCGGATGCCCGTTAAACTGCCCACAGTCCAGTATCGGTCCGGATGCCCGTTAAACTGCCCACAGACCAGTATCAATCCAAATGACCATTAAACTGCCCACAGTCCAGTACCAATCCAAATGCCCGTTAAACTGCCCACAGACCAGTATCAATCCAAATGACCATTAAACTGCCTACAGTCCAGTACCAATCCAAATGACCATTAAACTGCCCACAGTCCAGTACCTATCCAAATGACCATTAAACTGCCCACTGTCCAGTACCAATCCAAATGACCATTAAACTGCCCACAGTCCAGTACCAATCCAAATGACCATTAAACTGCCCACAGTCCAGTACCAATCCAAATGACCATTAAACTGCCCACAGTCCAGTACCAATCCAAATGACCATTAAACTGCCCAGTGTCCAGTACCAATCCAAATGACCATTAAACTGCCCACAGTCCAGTACCAATCCAAATGACCATTAAACTGCCTACAGACCAGTATCAATCCAAATGACCATTAAACTGCCTACAGTCCAGTACCAATCCAAATGACCATTAAACTGCCCACACTCCAGTACCAATCCAAATGACCATTAAACTGCCCACAGTCCAGTACCAATCCAAATGACCATTAAACTGCCCACAGTCCAGTACCAATCCAAATGACCATTAAACTGCCCACAGTCCAGTACCAATCCAAATGACCATTAAACTGCCCACAGTCCAGTACCAATCCAAATGACCATTAAACTGCCCACAGACCAGTACCTATCCAAATGACCATTAAACTGCCTACAGTCCAGTACCAATCCAAATGACCATTAAACTGCCTACAGTCCAGTACCAATCCAAATGACCATTAAACTGCCTACAGTCCTGTTCCAATCCAAATGACCATTAAACTGCCTACAGTCCAGTACCAATCCAAATGACCATTAAACTGCCTACAGTCCAGTACCAATCCAAATGACCATTAAACTGCCTACAGTCCAGTACCAATCCAAATGACCATTAAACTGCCTACAGTCCAGTTCCAATCCAAATGACCATTAAACTGCCTACAGTCCAGTACCAATCCAAATGACCATTAAACTGCCTACAGTCCAGTACCAATCCAAATGACCATTAAACTGCCCACAGTCCAGTACCAATCCAAATGACCATTAAACTGCCCACAGTCCAGTACCAATCCAAATGACCATTAAACTGCCCACAGTCCAGTACCAATCCAAATGACCATTAAACTGCCCACAGTCCAGTACCAATCCAAATGACCATTAAACTGCCCACAGTCCAGTACCAATCCAAATGACCATTAAACTGCCCACAGACCGGTACCAATCCAAATGACCATTAAACTGCCTACAGTCCGGTACCAATCCAAATGACCATTAAACTGCCTACAGTCCAGTACCTATCCAAATGACCATTAAACTGCCTACAGTCCAGTACCAATCCAAATGACCATTAAACTGCCTACAGTCCAGTACCAATCCAAATGACCATTAAACTGCACACAGTCCAGTACCAATCCAAATGACCATTAAACTGCCCACAGTCCAGTACCAATCCAAATGACCATTAAACTGCCTACAGTCCAGTACCAATCCAAATGACCATTAAACTGCCTACAGTCCAGTACCAATCCAAATGACCATTAAACTGCCCACAGTCCAGTACCAATCCAAATGACCATTAAACTGCACACAGTCCAGTACCAATCCAAATGACCATTAAACTGCCTACAGTCCAGTACCAATCCAAATGACCATTAAACTGCCCACAGTCCAGTACCTATCCAAATGACCATTAAACTGCCCACAGTCCAGTACCAATCCAAATGACCATTAAACTGCCCGCAGTCCAGTACCTATCCAAATGACCATTAAACTGCCCACAGTCCAGTACCAATCCAAATGACCATTAAACTGCCTACAGTCCAGTACCAATCCAAATGACCATTAAACTGCCCACTGTCCAGTACCTATCCAAATGACCATTAAACTGCACACAGTCCAGTACCTATCCAAATGACCATTAAACTGCCTACAGTCCAGTACCAATCCAAATGACCATTAAACTGCCTACAGTCCAGTACCAATCCAAATGACCATTAAACTGCCTACAGTCCAGTACCAATCCAAATGACCATTAAACTGCCCACAGTCCAGTACCAATCCAAATGACCATTAAACTGCCCACAGTCCAGTACCAATCCAAATGACCATTAAACTGCCCACAGTCCAGTACCAATCCAAATGACCATTAAACTGCCCACAGTCCAGTACCAATCCAAATGACCATTAAACTGCCCACAGTCCAGTACCAATCCAAATGACCATTAAACTGCCCACAGTCCAGTACCAATCCAAATGACCATTAAACTGCCTACAGTCCAGTACCTATCCAAATGACCATTAAACTGCCCACAGTCCAGTACCAATCCAAATGACCATTAAACTGCCCACAGTCCAGTACCAATCCAAATGACCATTAAACTGCCCACAGTCCAGTACCTATCCAAATGACCATTAAACTGCCCACAGTCCAGTACCAATCCAAATGACCATTAAACTGCCTACAGTCCAGTACCAATCCAAATGACCATTAAACTGCCTACAGTCCAGTACCAATCCAAATGACCATTAAACTGCCCACAGTCCAGTACCAATCCAAATGATCATTAAACTGCCTACAGTCCAGTACCAATCCAAATGACCATTAAACTGCCCACAGTCCAGTACCAATCCAAATGACCATTAAACTGCCTACAGTCCAGTACCAATCCAAATGACCATTAAACTGCCTACAGTCCAGTACCAATCCAAATGACCATTAAACTGCCCACAGTCCAGTACCAATCCAAATGACCATTAAACTGCCTACAGTCCAGTACCAATCCAAATGACCATTAAACTGCCTACAGTCCGGTACCAATCCAAATGATCATTAAACTGCCTACAGTCCAGTACCAATCCAAATGACCATTAAACTGCACACAGTCCAGTACCAATCCAAATGACCATTAAACTGCCTACAGTCCAGTACCAATCCAAATGACCATTAAACTGCCTACAGTCCAGTACCAATCCAAATGACCATTAAACTGCACACAGTCCGGTACCAATCCAAATGATCATTAAACTGCCTACAGTCCAGTACCAATCCAAATGACCATTAAACTGCCTACAGTCCAGTACCAATCCAAATGACCATTAAACTGCACACAGTCCAGTACCAATCCAAATGATCATTAAACTGCCTACAGTCCAGTACCAATCCAAATGACCATTAAACTGCACACAGTCCAGTACCAATCCAAATGACCATTAAACTGCACACAGTCCAGTACCAATCCAAATGATCATTAAACTGCCTACAGTCCAGTACCAATCCAAATGACCATTAAACTGCACACAGTCCAGTACCAATCCAAATGACCATTAAACTGCACACAGTCCAGTACCAATCCAAATGATCATTAAACTGCCTCCAGTCCAGTACCAATCCAAATGACCATTAAACTGCACACAGTCCAGTACCAATCCAAATGACCATTAAACTGCACACAGTCCAGTACCAATCCAAATGATCATTAAACTGCCTACAGTCCAGTACCAATCCAAATGACCATTAAACTGCACACAGTCCAGTACCAATCCAAATGATCATTAAACTGCCTACAGTCCAGTACCAATCCAAATGATCATTAAACTGCCTACAGTCCAGTACCAATCCAAATGACCATTAAACTGCCCACAGTCCAGTACCAATCCAAATGACCATTAAACTGCCTACAGTCCAGTACCAATTCAAATGACCATTAAACTGCCCAGTGTCCAGTACCAATCCAAATGACCATTAAACTGCCTACAGTCCAGTACCAATCCAAATGACCATTAAACTGCCCACAGTCCAGTACCAATCCAAATGATCATTAAACTGCCTACAGTCCAGTACCAATCCAAATGACCATTAAACTGCACACAGTCCAGTACCAATCCAAATGATCATTAAACTGCCTACAGTCCAGTACCAATCCAAATGACCATTAAACTGCACACAGTCCAGTACCAATCCAAATGATCATTAAACTGCCTACAGTCCAGTACCAATCCAAATGACCATTAAACTGCACACAGTCCAGTACCAATCCAAATGACCATTAAACTGCCCACAGTCCAGTACCAATCCAAATGACCATTAAACTGCCCACAGTCCAGTACCAATCCAAATGACCATTAAACTGCCCACAGTCCAGTACCAATCCAAATGACCATTAAACTGCCTACAGTCCAGTACCAATCCAAATGATCATTAAACTGCCTACAGTCCAGTACCAATCCAAATGACCATTAAACTGCCTACAGTCCAGTACCAATCCAAATGATCATTAAACTGCCTACAGTCCAGTACCTATCCAAATGACCATTAAACTGCACACAGTCCAGTACCAATCCAAATGACCATTAAACTGCCCACAGTCCAGTACCAATCCAAATGACCATTAAACTGCCCACAGTCCAGTATCAATCCAAATTACCATTAAGCTGCCCACTGTCCAGTACCAATCCAAATGACCATTAAACTGCCCACAGTCCAGTACCAATCCAAATGACCATTAAACTGCACACAGTCCAGTACCAATCCAAATGATCATTAAACTGCCTACAGTCCAGTACCAATCCAAATGACCATTAAACTGCCTACAGTCCAGTACCAATCCAAATGACCATTAAACTGCCTACAGTCCAGTACCAATCCAAATGACCATTAAACTGCACACAGTCCAGTACCAATCCAAATGATCATTAAACTGCCTACAGTCCAGTACCAATCCAAATGACCATTAAACTGCCCACAGTCCAGTACCAATCCAAATGATCATTAAACTGCCTACAGTCCAGTACCAATCCAAATGATCATTAAACTGCCTACAGTCCAGTACCAATCCAAATTACCATTAAACTGCACACAGTCCAGTACCAATCCAAATGACCATTAAACTGCCCACAGTCCAGTACCAATCCAAATGACCATTAAACTGCCTACAGTCCAGTACCAATCCAAATGACCATTAAACTGCCTGCAGTCCAGTACCAATCCAAATGACCATTAAACTGCACACAGTCCAGTACCAATCCAAATGACCATTAAACTGCCCACAGTCCAGTACCAATCCAAATGACCATTAAACTGCACACAGTCCAGTACCAATCCAAATGACCATTAAACTGCCCACAGTCCAGTCCCAATCCAAATGACCATTAAACTGCCTACAGTCCAGTACCAATCCAAATGACCATTAAACTGCCCACAGTCCAGTACCAATCCAAATGACCATTAAACTGCCCACAGTCCAGTACCAATCCAAATGACCATTAAACTGCCCACAGTCCAGTACCAATCCAAATGACCATTAAACTGCCCACAGTCCAGTACCGATCCAAATGACCATTAATCTGCCTACAGTCCAGTACCTATCCAAATGACCATTAAACTGCCCACAGTCCAGTACCTATCCAAATGACCATTAAACTGCCTACAGTCCAGTACCTATCCAAATGACCATTAAACTGCCCACAGTCCAGTACCAATCCAAATGACCATTAAACTGCCCACAGTCCAGTACCTATCCAAATGACCATTAAACTGCCTACAGTCCAGTACCAATCCAATTGACCATTAAACTGCACACGGTCCAGTACCAATCCAAATGACCATTAAACTGCCCACAGTCCAGTACCTATCCAAATGACCATTAAACTGCCCACAGTCCAGTACCAATCCAAATGACCATTAAACTGCCCACAGTCCAGTACCAATCCAAATGACCATTAAACTGCCCACAGTCCAGTACCAATCCAAATGACCATTAAACTGCACACGGTCCAGTACCAATCCAAATGACCATTAAACTGCCTACAGTCCAGTACCAATCCAAATGACCATTAAACTGCCCACAGTCCAGTACCAATCCAAATGACCATTAAACTGCCCACAGTCCAGTACCAATCCAAATGACCATTAAACTGCCTACAGTCCAGTACCAATCCAAATGACCATTAAACTGCCTACAGTCCAGTACCAATCCAAATGACCATTAAACTGCCTACAGTCCAGTACCAATCCAAATGACCATTAAACTGCCCACAGTCCAGTACCAATCCAAATGACCATTAAACTGCCTACAGTCCAGTACCAATCCAAATGACCATTAAACTGCCCACAGTCCAGTACCAATCCAAATGACCATTAAACTGCCCAGTGTAGAGTATCAATCCAAATGACCATTAAACTGCCCACAGTCCAGTACCAATCCAAATGACCATTAAACTGCCCACAGTCCAGTACCAATCCAAATGACCATTAAACTGCCCACAGTCCAGTACCAATCCAAATGACCATTAAACTGCCCACAGTCCAGTACCAATCCAAATGACCATTAAACTGCCCACAGTCCAGTACCAATCCAAATGACCATTAAACTGCCTACAGTCCAGTACCAATCCAAATGACCATTAAACTGCCCACAGTCCAGTACCTATCCAAATGACCATTAAACTGCCTACAGTCCAGAACCAATCCAAATGACCATTAAACTGCCCACAGTCCAGTACCACTCAAAATGACCATTAAACTGCCTACAGTCCAGTACCAATCCAAATGACCATTAAACTGCCTATAGTCCAGTACCAATCCAAATGACCATTAAACTGCCTACAGTCCAGTACCAATCCAAATGACCATTAAACTGCCTACAGTCCAGTACCTATCCAAATGACCATTAAACTGCCCACAGTCCAGTACCAATCCAAATGACCATTAAACTGCCCACAGTCCAGTACCAATCCAAATGACCATTAAACTGCCTACAGTCCAGTACCTATCCAAATGACCATTAAACTGCCCACAGTCCAGTACCAATCCAAATGACCATTAAACTGCCCACAGTCCAGTACCAATCCAAATGACCATTAAACTGCCTACAGTCCAGTACCTATCCAAATGACCATTAAACTGCCCACAGTCCCGTACCAATCCAAATGACCATTAAACTGCCCACAGTCCAGTACCAATCCAAATGACCATTAAACTGCCCACAGTCCAGTACCAATCCAAATGACCATTAAACTGCCCACAGTCCAGTACCAATCCAAATGACCATTAAACTGCCCACAGTCCAGTACCAATCCAAATGACCATTAAACTGCCCACAGTCCAGTACCAATCCAAATGACCATTAAACTGCCTACAGTCCAGTACCAATCCAAATGACCATTAAACTGCCCACAGTCCAGTACCAATCCAAATGACCATTAAACTGCCCACAGTCCAGTACCTCTCCAAATGACCATTAAACTGCCTACAGTCCAGTACCTATCCAAATGACCATTAAACTGCCCACAGTCCAGTACCAATCCAAATGACCATTAAACTGCCCACAGTCCAGTACCAATCCAAATGACCATTAAACTGCCTACAGTCCAGTACCAAACCAAATGACCATTAAACTGCCTACAGTCCAGTACCAATCCAAATGACCATTAAACTGCCCACAGTCCAGTACCAATCCAAATGACCATTAAACTGCCTACAGTCCAGTACCTATCCAAATGACCATTAAACTGCCTACAGTCCAGTACCTATCCAAATGACCATTAAACTGCCCACAGTCCAGTACCAATCCAAATGACCATTAAACTGCCCACAGTCCAGTACCAATCCAAATGACCATTAAACTGCCCACAGTCCAGTACCAATCCAAATGACCATTAAACTGCCCACAGTCCAGTACCAATCCAAATGACCATTAAACTGCACACAGTCCAGTACCAATCCAAATGACCATTAAACTGCCCACAGTCCAGTACCAATCCAAATGACCATTAAACTGCCCACAGTCCAGTACCAATCCAAATGACCATTAAACTGCCTACAGTCCAGTACCTATCCAAATGACCATTAAACTGCCCACAGTCCAGTACCAATCCAAATGACCATTAAACTGCCCACAGTCCAGTACCTATCCAAATGACCATTAAACTGCCCACAGTCCAGTACCAATCCAAATGACCATTAAACTGCCCACAGTCCAGTACCAATCCAAATGACCATTAAACTGCCCACAGTCCAGTACCAATCCAAATGACCATTAAACTGCCCACAGTCCAGTACCTATCCAAATGACCATTAAACTGCCTACAGTCCAGTACCAATCCAAATGACCATTAAACTGCCCACAGTCCAGTACCAATCCAAATGACCATTAAACTGCCCACAGTCCAGTACCAATCCAAATGACCATTAAACTGCCTACAGTCCAGTACCAATCCAAATGACCATTAAACTGCCTACAGTCCAGTACCAATCCAAATGACCATTAAACTGCACACAGTCCAGTACCAATCCAAATGACCATTAAACTGCCTACAGTCCAGTACCAATCCAAATGACCATTAAACTGCCCACAGTCCAGTACCAATCCAAATGACCATTAAACTGCCCACAGTCCAGTACCAATCCAAATGACCATTAAACTGCCTACAGTCCAGTACCAATCCAAATGACCATTAAACTGCACACAGTCCAGTACCAATCCAAATGACCATTAAACTGCACACAGTCCAGTACCAATCCAAATGACCATTAAACTGCACACAGTCCAGTACCAATCCAAATGACCATTAAACTGCCTCCAGTCCAGTACCAATCCAAATGACCATTAAACTGCCCACAGTCCAGTACCAATCCAAATGACCATTAAACTGCACACAGTCCAGTACCAATCCAAATGACCATTAAACTGCACACAGTCCAGTACCAATCCAAATGACCATTAAACTGCCCACAGTCCAGTACCAATCCAAATGACCATTAAACTGCCTACAGTCCAGTACCAATCCAAATTACCATTAAACTGCCTACAGTCCAGTACCAATCCAAATGACCATTAAACTGCCTACAGTCCAGTACCTATCCAATTGACCATTAAACTGCCCACAGTCCGGTACCAATCCAAATGACCATTAAACTGCCTACAGTCCAGTACCAATCCAAATGACCATTAAACTGCCTACAGTCCAGTACCAATCCAAATGACCATTAAACTGCCCACAGTCCAGTACCAATCCAAATGACCATTAAACTGCCTACAGTCCAGTACCAATCCAAATGACCATTAAACTGCCCACAGTCCAGTACCAATCCAAATGACCATTAAACTGCCCACAGTCCAGTACCAATCCAAATGACCATTAAACTGCCCACAGTCCAGTACCAATCCAATTGACCATTAAACTGCCCACAGTCCAGTACCAATCCAAATGACCATTAAACTGCCTACAGTCCAGTACCAATCCAAATGACCATTAAACTGCCCACCATCCAGTACCAATCCAAATGACCATTAAACTGCCCACAGTCCAGTACCAATCCAAATGACCATTAAACTGCCCACTGTCCAGTACCAATCCAATTGACCATTAAACTGCCCACAGTCCTGTACCAATCCAAATGACCATTAAACTGCCCACAGTCCAGTATCAATCCAAATTACCATTAAACTGCCCACAGTCCAGTACCAATCCAAATGACCATTAAACTGCCCACTGTCCAGTACCAATCCAAATGACCATTAAACTGCCCACTGTCCAGTACCAATCCAAATGACCATTAAACTGCACACAGTCCAGTATCAATCCAAATGACCATTAAACTGCACACAGTCCAGTACCAATCCAAATTACCATTAAACTGCCCACAGTCCAGTACCAATCCAAATGACCATTAAACTGCCCACTGTCCAGTACCAATCCAAATGACCATTAAACTGCCCACTGTCCAGTACCAATCCAAATTACCATTAAACTGCCCACAGTCCAGTACCAATCCAAATGACCATTAAACTGCCCACAGTCCAGTACCAATCCAAATGACCATTAAACTGCCTACAGTCCAGTACCAATCCAAATGACCAAAAAACTGCCTACAGTCCAGTACCAATCCAAATGACCATTAAACTGCCCACAGTCCAGTACCAATCCAAATGACCATTAAACTGCACACAGTCCAGTACCAATCCAAATGACCATTAAACTGCCCACAGTCCAGTACCAATCCAAATTACCATTAAACTGCCTACAGTCCAGTACCAATCCAAATGACCATTAAACTGCACACAGTCCAGTACCAATCCAAATGACCATTAAACTGCCCACAGTCCAGTATCAATCCAAATTACCATTAAACTGCCTACAGTCCAGTACCAATCCAAATGACCATTAAACTGCACACAGTCCAGTACCAATCCAAATGACCATTAAACTGCCCACAGTCCAGTACCAATCCAAATTACCATTAAACTGCCTACAGTCCAGTACCAATCCAAATGACCATTAAACTGCCCACAGTCCAGTACCAATCCAAATGACCATTAAACTGCCCACTGTCCAGTACCAATCCAATTGACCATTAAACTGCCTACAGTCCAGTACCAATCCAAATGACCATTAAACTGCACACAGTCCAGTACCAATCCAAATGACCATTAAACTGCCCACAGTCCAGTACCAATCCAAATTACCATTAAACTGCCTACAGTCCAGTACCAATCCAAATGACCATTAAACTGCACACAGTCCAGTACCAATCCAAATGACCATTAAACTGCCCACAGTCCAGTATCAATCCAAATTACCATTAAACTGCCTACAGTCCAGTACCAATCCAAATGACCATTAAACTGCACACAGTCCAGTACCAATCCAAATGACCATTAAACTGCCCACAGTCCAGTACCAATCCAAATTACCATTAAACTGCCTACAGTCCAGTACCAATCCAAATGACCATTAAACTGCCCACAGTCCAGTACCAATCCAAATGACCATTAAACTGCCCACTGTCCAGTACCAATCCAATTGACCATTAAACTGGCCACTGTCCAGTACCAATCCAATTGACCATTAAACTGCCCACAGTCCAGTACCAATCCAAATGACCATTAAACTGCCCACTGTCCAGTACCAATCCAATTGACCATTAAACTGCCCACAGTCCAGTACCAATCCAATTGACCATTAAACTGCCCACAGTCCAGTATCAATCCAAATTACCATTAAACTGCCCACAGTCCAGTACCAATCCAAATTACCATTAAACTGCCCACAGTCCAGTACCAATCCAAATGACCATTAAACTGCCCACAGTCCAGTACCAATCCAATTTACCATTAAACTGCCCACAGTCCAGTATCAATCCAAATTACCATTAAACTGCCCACTGTCCAGTACCAATCCAAATGACCATTAAACTGCCCACAGTCCAGTACCAATCCAATTGACCATTAAACTGCCCACAGTCCAGTACCAATCCAAATGACCATTAAACTGCCCACAGTCCAGTATCAATCCAAATGACCATTAAACTGCCCACAGTCCAGTATCAATCCAAATTACCATTAAACTGCCCACTGTCCAGTACCAATCCAAATGACCATTAAACTGCCCACAGTCCAGTACCAATCCAAATGACCATTAAACTGCCTACAGTCCAGTACCAATCCAAATGACCATTAAACTGCCCACAGTCCAGTATCAATCCAAATGACCATTAAACTGCCCACAGTCCAGTATCAATCCAAATTACCATTAAACTGCCCACTGTCCAGTACCAATCCAAATGACCATTAAACTACCCACAGTCCAGTACCAATCCAAATGACCATTAAACTGCCTACAGTCCAGTACCTATCCAATTGACCATTAAACTGCCCACAGTCCGGTACCAATCCAAATGACCATTAAACTGCCTACAGTCCAGTACCAATCCAAATGACCATTAAACTGCCTACAGTCCAGTACCAATCCAAATGACCATTAAACTGCCCACTGTCCAGTACCAATCCAAATGACCATTAAACTGCCCACTGTCCAGTATCAATCCAAATTACCATTAAACTGCCCACTGTCCAGTACCAATCCAATTGACCATTAAACTGCCCACTGTCCAGTACCAATCCAATTGACCATTAAACTGCCCACAGTCCAGTACCAATCCAAATGACCATTAAACTGCCCACTGTCCAGTACCAATCCAATTGACCATTAAACTGCCTACAGTCCAGTACCAATCCAAATGACCATTAAACTGCACACAGTCCAGTACCAATCCAAATGACCATTAAACTGCCCACAGTCCAGTACCAATCCAAATGACCATTAAACTGCCCACAGTCCAGTACCAATGCAAATGACCATTAAACTGCCCACTGTCCAGTACCAATCCCATTGACCATTAAACTGCCCACTGTCCAGTACCAATCCAATTGACCATTAAACTGCCCACAGTCCAGTACCAATCCAAATGACCATTAAACTGCCCACTGTCCAGTACCAATCCAATTGACCATTAAACTGCCTACAGTCCAGTACCAATCCAAATGACCATTAAACTGCACACAGTCCAGTACCAATCCAAATGACCATTAAACTGCCCACAGTCCAGTACCAATCCAAATGACCATTAAACTGCACACAGTCCAGTACCAATCCAAATGACCATTAAACTGCGCACAGTCCAGTACCAATCCAAATGACCATTAAACTGCCCACAGTCCAGTACCAATCCAAATGACCATTAAACTGCACACAGTCCAGTACCAATCCAAATGACCATTAAACTGCCCACAGTCCAGTACCAATCCAAATGACCATTAAACTGCCCACAGTCCAGTACCAATCCAAATGACCATTAAACTGCCCACAGTCCAGTACCAATCCAAATGACCATTAAACTGCCCACAGTCCAGTACCTATCCAAATGACCATTAAACTGCCCACAGTCCAGTACCAATCCAAATGACCATTAAACTGCCCACAGTCCAGTACCAATCCAAATGACCATTAAACTGCCCACAGTCCAGTACCAATCCAAATGACCATTAAACTGCCCACAGTCCAGTACCAATCCAAATGACCATTAAACTGCCCACAGTCCAGTACCAATCCAAATGACCATTAAACTGCCCACAGTCCGGTACCAATCCAAATGACCATTAAACTGCCCACAGTCCAGTACCAATCCAAATGACCATTGAACTGCCCACAGTCCGGTACCAATCCAAATGACCATTAAACTGCCCACAGTCCGGTACCAATCCAAATGACCATTAAACTGCCCACAGTCCAGTACCAATCCAAATGACCATTGAACTGCCCACAGTCCGGTACCAATCCAAATGACCATTAAACTGCCCACAGTCCGGTACCAATCCAAATGACCATTGAACTGCCCACAGTCCGGTACCAATCCAAATGACCATTAAACTGCCCACAGTCCAGTACCAATCCAAATGACCATTAAACTGCCCACAGTCCAGTACCAATCCAAATGACCATTAAACTGCCCACAGTCCAGTACCAATCCAAATGACCATTAAACAGCCCACAGTCCAGTACCAATCCAAATGACCATTAAACTGCCCACAGTCCAGTACCAATCCAAATGACCATTAAACTGCCTACAGTCCAGTACCAATGCAAATGACCATTAAACTGCCCACAGTGCAGTACCAATCCAAATGACCATTAAACTGCCCACAGTCCAGTTCCAATCCAAATGACCATTAAACTGCCTACAGTCCAGTACCAATGCAAATGACCATTAAACTGCCCACAGTCCGGTACCAATCCAAATGACCATTAAACTGCACACAGTCCAGTACCAATCCAAATGACCATTAAACTGCCCACAGTCCAGTACCAATCCAAATGACCATTAAACTGCACACAGTCCAGTACCAATCCAAATGACCATTAAACTGCCCACAGTCCAGTACCAATCCAAATGACCATTAAACTGCCCACAGTCCAGTACCAATCCAAATGACCATTAAACTGCCCACAGTCCAGTACCGATCCAAATGACCATTAAACTGCCCACAGTCCAGTACCAATCCAAATGACCATTAAACTGCCCACAGTCCAGTACCAATCCAAATGACCATTAAACTGCCCACAGTCCAGTACCTATCCAAATGACCATTAAACTGCCCACAGTCCAGTACCAATCCAAATGACCATTAAACTGCCCACAGTCCAGTACCAATCCAAATGACCATTAAACTGCCCACAGTCCAGTACCAATCCAAATGACCATTAAACTGCCCACAGTCCAGTATCAATCCAAATGACCATTAAACTGCACACAGTCCAGTACCAATCCAAATGACCATTAAACTGCCCACAGTCCAGTACCAATCCAAATGACCATTAAACTGCCCACAGTCCGGTACCAATCCAAATGACCATTAAACTGCCCACAGTTCAGTACCAATCCAAATGACCATTAAACTGCCTACAGTCCAGTACCAATCCAAATGACCATTAAACTGCCCACAGTCCAGTACCAATCCAAATGACCATTAAACTGCCCACAGTCCAGTACCAATCCAAATGACCATTAAACTGCCCACAGTCCGGTACCAATCCAAATGACCATTAAACTGCCCACAGTCCAGTACCAATCCAAATGACCATTGAACTGCCCACAGTCCGGTACCAATCCAAATGACCATTAAACTGCCCACAGTCCGGTACCAATCCAAATGACCATTAAACTGCCCAGTGTCCAGTACCAATCCAAATGACCATTAAACTGCCCACAGTCCAGTACCAATCCAAATGACCATTAAACTGCCCACAGTCCAGTACCTATCCAAATGACCATTAAACTGCCCACAGTCCAGTACCAATCCAAATGACCATTAAACTGCCTACAGTCCAGTACCAATGCAAATGACCATTAAACTGCCCACAGTCCAGTACCAATCCAAATGACCATTAAACTGCCCACAGTCCAGTTCCAATCCAAATGACCATTAAACTGCCTACAGTCCAGTACCAATGCAAATGACCATTAAACTGCCCACAGTCCGGTACCAATCCAAATGACCATTAAACTGCCCACAGTCCAGTTCCAATCCAAATGACCATTAAACTGCCTACAGTCCAGTACCAATGCAAATGACCATTAAACTGCCCACAGTCCGGTACCAATCCAAATGACCATTAAACTGCCCACAGTCCAGTACCTATCCAAATGACCATTAAACTGCCCACAGTCCAGTTCCAATCCAAATGACCATTAAACTGACTACAGTCCAGTACCAATGCAAATGACCATTAAACTGCCCACAGTCCGGTACCAATCCAAATGACCATTAAACTGCCCAGTGTCCAGTACCAATCCAAATGACCATTAAACTGCCCACAGTCCAGTACCAATCCAAATGACCATTAAACTGCCTACAGTCCAGTACCAATCCAAATGACCATTAAACTGCCCACAGTCCAGTACCAATCCAAATGACCATTAAACTGCCTACAGTCCAGTACCAATCCAAATGACCATTAAACTGCCCACAGTCCGGTACCAATCCAAATGACCATTAAACTGCCTACAGTCCAGTACCAATCCAAATGACCATTAAACTGCACACAGTCCAGTACCTATCCAAATGACCATTAAACTGCCCACAGTCCAGTACCTATCCAAATGACCATTAAACTGCCCACAGTCCAGTACCTATCCAAATGACCATTAAACTGCCCACAGTCCGGTACCAATCCAAATGACCATTAAACTGCCCACAGTCCGGTACCAATCCAAATGACCATTAAACTGCCCACAGTTCAGTACCAATCCAAATGACCATTAAACTGCCTACAGTCCAGTACCAATCCAAATGACCATTAAACTGCCCACAGTCCAGTACCAATCCAAATGACCATTAAACTGCCCACAGTCCAGTACCAATCCAAATGACCATTAAACTGCCCACAGTCCAGTACCAATCCAAATGACCATTGAACTGCCCACAGTCCGGTACCAATCCAAATGACCATTAAACTGCCCACAGTCCGGTACCAATCCAAATGACCATTAAACTGCCCAGTGTCCAGTACCAATCCAAATGACCATTAAACTGCCCACAGTCCAGTACCAATCCAAATGACCATTAAACTGCCCACAGTCCAGTACCTATCCAAATGACCATTAAACTGCCCACAGTCCAGTACCAATCCAAATGACCATTAAACTGCCTACAGTCCAGTACCAATGCAAATGACCATTAAACTGCCCACAGTCCAGTACCAATCCAAATGACCATTAAACTGCCCACAGTCCAGTTCCAATCCAAATGACCATTAAACTGCCTACAGTCCAGTACCAATGCAAATGACCATTAAACTGCCCACAGTCCGGTACCAATCCAAATGACCATTAAACTGCCCACAGTCCAGTTCCAATCCAAATGACCATTAAACTGCCTACAGTCCAGTACCAATGCAAATGACCATTAAACTGCCCACAGTCCGGTACCAATCCAAATGACCATTAAACTGCCCACAGTCCAGTACCTATCCAAATGACCATTAAACTGCCCACAGTCCAGTTCCAATCCAAATGACCATTAAACTGACTACAGTCCAGTACCAATGCAAATGACCATTAAACTGCCCACAGTCCGGTACCAATCCAAATGACCATTAAACTGCCCAGTGTCCAGTACCAATCCAAATGACCATTAAACTGCCCACAGTCCAGTACCAATCCAAATGACCATTAAACTGCCTACAGTCCAGTACCAATCCAAATGACCATTAAACTGCCCACAGTCCAGTACCAATCCAAATGACCATTAAACTGCCTACAGTCCAGTACCAATCCAAATGACCATTAAACTGCCCACAGTCCGGTACCAATCCAAATGACCATTAAACTGCCTACAGTCCAGTACCAATCCAAATGACCATTAAACTGCACACAGTCCAGTACCTATCCAAATGACCATTAAACTGCCCACAGTCCAGTACCTATCCAAATGACCATTAAACTGCCCACAGTCCAGTACCTATCCAAATGACCATTAAACTGCCCACAGTCCAGTACCAATCCAAATGACCATTAAACTGCCTACAGTCCAGTACCTATCCAAATGACCATTGAACTGCCCACAGTCCAGTACCAATCCAAATGACCATTAAACTGCCCACAGTCCGGTACCAATCCAAATGACCATTAAACTGCCCACAGTCCGGTACCAATCCAAATGACCATTAAACTGCCCACAGTCCAGTCCCAATCCAAATGACCATTAAACTGCCCACTGTCCAGTACCAATCCAAATGACCATTAAACTGCCTACAGTCCGGTACCAATCCAAATGACCATTAAACTGCCCACAGTCCAGTACCAATCCAAATGACCATTAAACTGCCCACAGTCCAGTACCAATCCAAATGACCATTAAACTGCCTACAGTCCAGTACCAATCCAAATGACCATTAAACTGCCCACAGTCCGGTACCAATCCAAATGACCATTAAACTGCCTACAGTCCAGTACCAATCCAAATGACCATTAAACTGCACACAGTCCAGTACCTATCCAAATGACCATTAAACTGCCCACAGTCCAGTACCTATCCAAATGACCATTAAACTGCCCACAGTCCAGTACCTATCCAAATGACCATTAAACTGCCCACAGTCCAGTACCAATCCAAATGACCATTAAACTGCCTACAGTCCAGTACCTATCCAAATGACCATTGAACTGCCCACAGTCCAGTACCAATCCAAATGACCATTAAACTGCCCACAGTCCGGTACCAATCCAAATGACCATTAAACTGCCCACAGTCCGGTACCAATCCAAATGACCATTAAACTGCCCACAGTCCAGTCCCAATCCAAATGACCATTAAACTGCCCACTGTCCAGTACCAATCCAAATGACCATTAAACTGCCTACAGTCCGGTACCAATCCAAATGACCATTAAACTGCCCACAGTCCAGTACCAATCCAAATGACCATTAAACTGCCCACAGTCCAGTACCAATCCAAATGACCATTAAACTGCCCACAGTCCGGTACCAATCCAAATGACCATTAAACTGCCCACTGTCCAGTACCAATCCAAATGACCATTAAACTGCCCACAGTCCAGTACCAATCCAAATGACCATTAAACTGCCCACTGTCCAGTACCAATCCAAATGACCATTAAACTGCCCACAGTCCAGTACCAATCCAAATGACCATTAAACTGCCCACAGTCCAGTACCAATCCAAATGACCATTAAACTGCCCACAGTCCAGTACCAATCCAAATGACCATTAAACTGCCCACAGTCCAGTACCAATCCAAATGACCATTAAACTGCCCACAGTCCAGTATCAATCCAAATGACCATTAAACTGCCCACAGTCCAGTACCAATCCAAATGACCATTAAACTGCCCACAGTCCAGTACCAATCCAAATGACCATTAAACTGCCCACAGTCCAGTATCAATCCAAATGACCATTAAACTGCCCACAGTCCAGTTCCAATCCAAATGACCATTAAACTGCCTACAGTCCAGTACCAATCCAAATGACCATTAAACTGTCTACAGTCCAGTACCAATCCAAATGACCATTAAACTGCCTACAGTCCAGTACCAATCCAAATGACCATTAAACTGCACACAGTCCAGTACCAATCCAAATGACCATTAAACTGTCTACAGTCCAGTACCAATCCAAATGACCATTAAACTGCCTACAGTCCAGTACCAATCCAAATGACCATTAAACTGCCTACAGTCCAGTACCAATCCAAATGACCATTAAACTGCCCACAGTCCAGTACCAATCCAAATGACCATTAAACTGCCCACAGTCCAGTACCAATCCAAATGACCATTAAACTGCCCTCAGTCCAGTATCAATCCAAATGACCATTAAACTGCCCACAGTCCAGTTCCAATCCAAATGACCATTAAACTGCCTACAGTCCAGTACCAATCCAAATGACCATTAAACTGTCTACAGTCCAGTACCAATCCAAATGACCATTAAACTGCCTACAGTCCAGTACCAATCCAAATGACCATTAAACTGCCCACAGTCCAGTTCCAATCCAAATGACCATTAAACTGCCTACAGTCCAGTACCAATCCAAATGACCATTAAACTGCCCACAGTCCAGTATCAATCCAAATGACCATTAAACTGCCCACAGTCCAGTTCCAATCCAAATGACCATTAAACTGCCCACAGTCCAGTACCAATCCAAATGACCATTAAACTGCCTACAGTCCAGTACCAATCCAAATGACCATTAAACTGCACACAGTCCAGTACCAATCCAAATGACCATTAAACTGCCTACAGTCCAGTACCAATCCAAATGACCATTAAACTGCCCACAGTCCAGTACCAATCCAAATGACCATTAAACTGCCTACAGTCCAGTACCAATCCAAATGACCATTAAACTGCACACAGTCCAGTACCAATCCAAATGACCATTAAACTGCCCACAGTCCAGTACCAATCCAAATGACCATTAAACTGCCCACAGTCCAGTACCAATCCAAATGACCATTAAACTGCACACAGTCCAGTACCAATCCAAATGACCATTAAACTGCCTACAGTCCAGTACCAATCCAAATGACCATTAAACTGCCCACAGTCCAGTACCAATCCAAATGACCATTAAACTGCCTACAGTCCAGTACCAATCCAAATGACCATTAAACTGCACACAGTCCAGTACCAATCCAAATGACCATTAAACTGCCTACAGTCCAGTACCAATCCAAATGACCATTAAACTGCCCACAGTCCAGTACCAATCCAAATGACCATTAAACTGCCTACAGTCCAGTACCAATCCAAATGACCATTAAACTGCCCACAGTCCAGTACCAATCCAAATGACCATTAAACTGCCTACAGTCCAGTACCAATCCAAATGACCATTAAACTGCCCACAGTCCAGTACCAATCCAAATGACCATTAAACTGCACACAGTCCAGTACCAATCCAAATGACCATTAAACTGCCTACAGTCCAGTACCAATCCAAATGACCATTAAACTGCCCACAGTCCAGTACCAATCCAAATGACCATTAAACTGCACACAGTCCAGTACCAATCCAAATGACCATTAAACTGCCCACAGTCCAGTACCAATCCAAATGACCATTAAACTGCCTACAGTCCAGTACCAATCCAAATGACCATTAAACTGCCCACAGTCCAGTACCAATCCAAATGACCATTAAACTGCCTACAGTCCAGTACCAATCCAAATGACCATTAAACTGCACACAGTCCAGTACCAATCCAAATGACCATTAAACTGTACACAGTCCAGTACCAATCCAAATGACCATTAAACTGCCTACAGTCCAGTACCAATCCAAATGACCATTAAACTGCCCACAGTCCAGTACCAATCCAAATGACCATTAAACTGCCTACAGTCCAGTACCAATCCAAATGACCATTAAACTGCCCACAGTCCAGTACCAATCCAAATGACCATTAAACTGCCCACAGTCCAGTACCAATCCAAATGACCATTAAACTGCCCACAGTCCAGTACCAATCCAAATGACCATTAAACTGCCCACAGTCCAGTATCAATCCAAATGACCATTAAACTGCACACAGTCCAGTACCAATCCAAATGACCATTAAACTGCCCACAGTCCAGTACCAATCCAAATGACCATTAAACTGCCCACAGTCCGGTACCAATCCAAATGACCATTAAACTGCCCACAGTTCAGTACCAATCCAAATGACCATTAAACTGCCTACAGTCCAGTACCAATCCAAATGACCATTAAACTGCCCACAGTCCAGTACCAATCCAAATGACCATTAAACTGCCCACAGTCCAGTACCAATCCAAATGACCATTAAACTGCCCACAGTCCAGTTCCAATCCAAATGACCATTAAACTGCCCACAGTCCAGTACCAATCCAAATGACCATTGAACTGCCCACAGTCCGGTACCAATCCAAATGACCATTAAACTGCCCACAGTCCGGTACCAATCCAAATGACCATTAAACTGCCCAGTGTCCAGTACCAATCCAAATGACCATTAAACTGCCCACAGTCCAGTACCAATCCAAATGACCATTAAACTGCCCACAGTCCAGTACCTATCCAAATGACCATTAAACTGCCCACAGTCCAGTACCAATCCAAATGACCATTAAACTGCCTACAGTCCAGTACCAATGCAAATGACCATTAAACTGCCCACAGTCCAGTACCAATCCAAATGAACATTAAACTGCCCACAGTCCAGTTCCAATCCAAATGACCATTAAACTGCCTACAGTCCAGTACCAATGCAAATGACCATTAAACTGCCCACAGTCCGGTACCAATCCAAATGACCATTAAACTGCCCACAGTCCAGTTCCAATCCAAATGACCATTAAACTGCCTACAGTCCAGTACCAATGCAAATGACCATTAAACTGCCCACAGTCCGGTACCAATCCAAATGACCATTAAACTGCCCACAGTCCAGTACCTATCCAAATGACCATTAAACTGCCCACAGTCCAGTTCCAATCCAAATGACCATTAAACTGACTACAGTCCAGTACCAATGCAAATGACCATTAAACTGCCCACAGTCCGGTACCAATCCAAATGACCATTAAACTGCCCAGTGTCCAGTACCAATCCAAATGACCATTAAACTGCCCACAGTCCAGTACCAATCCAAATGACCATTAAACTGCCTACAGTCCAGTACCAATCCAAATGACCATTAAACTGCCCACAGTCCAGTACCAATCCAAATGACCATTAAACTGCCTACAGTCCAGTACCAATCCAAATGACCATTAAACTGCCCACAGTCCGGTACCAATCCAAATGACCATTAAACTGCCTACAGTCCAGTACCAATCCAAATGACCATTAAACTGCACACAGTCCAGTACCTATCCAAATGACCATTAAACTGCCCACAGTCCAGTACCTATCCAAATGACCATTAAACTGCCCACAGTCCAGTACCTATCCAAATGACCATTAAACTGCCCACAGTCCAGTACCAATCCAAATGACCATTAAACTGCCCACAGTCCGGTACCAATCCAAATGACCATTAAACTGCCCACAGTTCAGTACCAATCCAAATGACCATTAAACTGCCTACAGTCCAGTACCAATCCAAATGACCATTAAACTGCCCACAGTCCAGTACCAATCCAAATGACCATAAAACTGCCCACAGTCCAGTACCAATCCAAATGACCATTAAACTGCCCACAGTCCAGTACCAATCCAAATGACCATTAAACTGCCCACAGTCCAGTACCAATCCAAATGACCATTGAACTGCCCACAGTCCGGTACCAATCCAAATGACCATTAAACTGCCCACAGTCCGGTACCAATCCAAATGACCATTAAACTGCCCAGTGTCCAGTACCAATCCAAATGACCATTAAACTGCCCACAGTCCAGTACCAATCCAAATGACCATTAAACTGCCCACAGTCCAGTACCTATCCAAATGACCATTAAACTGCCCACAGTCCAGTACCAATCCAAATGACCATTAAACTGCCTACAGTCCAGTACCAATGCAAATGACCATTAAACTGCCCACAGTCCAGTACCAATCCAAATGACCATTAAACTGCCCACAGTCCAGTTCCAATCCAAATGACCATTAAACTGCCTACAGTCCAGTACCAATGCAAATGACCATTAAACTGCCCACAGTCCGGTACCAATCCAAATGACCATTAAACTGCCCACAGTCCAGTTCCAATCCAAATGACCATTAAACTGCCTACAGTCCAGTACCAATGCAAATGACCATTAAACTGCCCACAGTCCGGTACCAATCCAAATGACCATTAAACTGCCCACAGTCCAGTACCTATCCAAATGACCATTAAACTGCCCACAGTCCAGTTCCAATCCAAATGACCATTAAACTGACTACAGTCCAGTACCAATGCAAATGACCATTAAACTGCCCACAGTCCGGTACCAATCCAAATGACCATTAAACTGCCCAGTGTCCAGTACCAATCCAAATGACCATTAAACTGCCCACAGTCCAGTACCAATCCAAATGACCATTAAACTGCCTACAGTCCAGTACCAATCCAAATGACCATTAAACTGCCCACAGTCCAGTACCAATCCAAATGACCATTAAACTGCCTACAGTCCAGTACCAATCCAAATGACCATTAAACTGCCCACAGTCCGGTACCAATCCAAATGACCATTAAACTGCCTACAGTCCAGTACCAATCCAAATGACCATTAAACTGCACACAGTCCAGTACCTATCCAAATGACCATTAAACTGCCCACAGTCCAGTACCTATCCAAATGACCATTAAACTGCCCACAGTCCAGTACCAATCCAAATGACCATTAAACTGCCCACAGTCCAGTACCAATCCAAATGACCATTAAACTGCCTACAGTCCAGTACCTATCCAAATGACCATTGAACTGCCCACAGTCCAGTACCAATCCAAATGACCATTAAACTGCCCACAGTCCAGTACCAATGCAAATGACCATTAAACTGCCCACAGTCCGGTACCAATCCAAATGACCATTAAACTGCCCACAGTCCAGTCCCAATCCAAATGACCATTAAACTGCCCACTGTCCAGTACCAATCCAAATGACCATTAAACTGCCTACAGTCCGGTACCAATCCAAATGACCATTAAACTGCCCACAGTCCAGTACCAATCCAAATGACCATTAAACTGCCCACAGTCCAGTACCAATCCAAATGACCATTAAACTGCCCACAGTCCAGTTCCAATCCAAATGACCATTAAACTGCCCACAGTCCAGTACCAATCCAAATGACCATTAAACTGCACACAGTCCAGTACCAATCCAAATGACCATTAAACTGCCTACAGTCCAGTACCAATCCAAATGACCATTAAACTGCCCACAGTCCAGTACCAATCCAAATGACCATTAAACTGCACACAGTCCAGTACCAATCCAAATGACCATTAAACTGCCCACAGTCCAGTACCAATCCAAATGACCATTAAACTGCCTACAGTCCAGTACCAATCCAAATGACCATTAAACTGCCCACAGTCCAGTACCAATCCAAATGACCATTAAACTGCCTACAGTCCAGTACCAATCCAAATGACCATTAAACTGCACACAGTCCAGTACCAATCCAAATGACCATTAAACTGCACACAGTCCAGTACCAATCCAAATGACCATTAAACTGCCTACAGTCCAGTACCAATCCAAATGACCATTAAACTGCCCACAGTCCAGTACCAATCCAAATGACCATTAAACTGCCTACAGTCCAGTACCAATCCAAATGACCATTAAACTGCACACAGTCCAGTACCAATCCAAATGACCATTAAACTGCCTACAGTCCAGTACCAATCCAAATGACCATTAAACTGCCTACAGTCCAGTACCAATCCAAATGACCATTAAACTGCACACAGTCCAGTACCAATCCAAATGACCATTAAACTGCCTACAGTCCAGTACCAATCCAAATGGCCATTAAACTGCCCACAGTCCAGTACCAATCCAAATGACCATTAAACTGCCCACAGTCCAGTACCAATCCAAATGACCATTAAACTGCCCACAGTCCAGTACCAATCCAAATGACCATTATACTGCCCACAGTCCAGTACCAATCCAAATGACCATTAAACTGCCCAGTGTCCAGTACCAATCCAAATGACCATTAAACTGCCCACAGTCCAGTTCCAATCCAAATGACCATTAAACTGCCCACAGTCCAGTACCAATCCAAATGACCATTAAACTGCCCACAGTCCAGTACCAATCCAAATGACCATTAAACTGCCCACAGTCCAGTATCAATGCAAATGACCATTAAACTGCCCAGTGTCCAGTACCAATCCAAATGACCATTAAACTGCCCAGTGTCCAGTACCAATCCAAATGACCATTAAACTGCCCACAGTCCAGTTCCAATCCAAATGACCATTAAACTGCCCACAGTCCAGTTCCAATCCAAATGACCATTAAACTGCCCACAGTCCAGTACCAATCCAAATGACCATTAAACTGCCCACAGTCCAGTACCAATCCAAATGACCATTAAACTGCCCACAGTCCAGTACCAATCCAAATGACCATTAAACTGCCTACAGTCCAGTACCAATCCAATTGACCATTAAACTGCCCACAGTCCAGTACCAATCCAAATGACCATTAAACTGCCCAGTGTCCAGTACCAATCCAAATGACCATTAAACTGCCCACAGTCCAGTATCAATCCAAATGACCATTAAACTGCCCACAGTCCAGTACCAATCCAAATGACCATTAAACTGCCCACAGTCCAGTACCAATCCAAATGACCATTAAACTGCCTACAGTCCAGTACCAATCCAAATGACCATTAAACTGCCCACAGTCCAGTACCAATCCAAATGACCATTAAACTGCCCAAAGTCCAGTACCAATCCAAATGACCATTAAACTGCCCACAGTCCAGTACCAATCCAAATGACCATTAAACTGCCCACAGTCCAGTACTAATCCAAATGACCATTAAACTGCACACAGTCCAGTACCTATCCAAATGACCATTAAACTGCCCACTGTCCAGTACCAATCCAAATGACCATTAAACTGCCCACAGTCCAGTACCAATCCAAATGACCATTAAACTGCCCACAGTCCAGTACCAATCCAAATGACCATTAAACTGCCCACAGTCCAGTACCTATCCAAATGACCATTAAACTGCCCACAGTCCAGTACCAATCCAAATGACCATTAAACTGCCCAAAGTCCAGTACCAATCCAAATGACCATTAAACTGCCCACAGTCCAGTACCAATCCAAATGACCATTAAACTGCCCAAAGTCCAGTACCAATCCAAATGACCATTAAACTGCCCACAGTCCAGTATCAATCCAAATGACCATTAAACTGCCCACAGTCCAGTACCAATCCAAATGACCATTAAACTGCCTACAGTCCAGTACCAATCCAATTGACCATTAAACTGCCCACAGTCCAGTACCAATCCAAATGACCATTAAACTGCCCAGTGTCCAGTACCAATCCAAATGACCATTAAACTGCCCACAGTCCAGTATCAATCCAAATGACCATTAAACTGCCCACAGTCCAGTACCAATCCAAATGACCATTAAACTGCCCACAGTCCAGTACCAATCCAAATGACCATTAAACTGCCTACAGTCCAGTACCAATCCAAATGACCATTAAACTGCCTACAGTCCAGTACCAATCCAATTGACCATTAAACTGCCCACAGTCCAGTACCAATCCAAATGACCATTAAACTGCCCAGTGTCCAGTACCAATCCAAATGACCATTAAACTGCCCACAGTCCATTACCAATCCAAATGACCATTAAACTGCCCAGTGTCCAGTACCAATCCAAATGACCATTAAACTGCCCACAGTCCAGTACCTATCCAAATGACCATTAAACTGCCCACAGTCCAGTACCAATCCAAATGACCATTAAACTGCCCACTGTCCAGTACCAATCCAAATGACCATTAAACTGCCCAGTGTCCAGTACCAATCCAAATGACCATTAAACTGCCCACAGACCAGTACCAATCCAAATGACCATTAAACTGCCCAGTGTCCAGTACCAATCCAAATGACCATTAAACTGCCCACAGTCCAGTACCTATCCAAATGACCATTAACATGACAATTTCACTCAGAGACTACAAAGCTGATGAATGCAGGAAACTGGAATTGCAGAGGTTCCTCTTCTCTCGTTAAATCATTTTTTTGCCGCAGCACACGAGACCTGGAAATGCTTGATGCTGACACCAGGGGCTGGAGTTTTAGGCCCCGCCAGGGATGGGCATGGAGGTGGCTGGTCGCAGAATTTCTTGGAGGCAGGATGGGGGCGGGGCGGTGGGACTACCTGCCCGCATGCAGCGCTGGACAGTACAGCTGCAGGAGGCGGCAGACCGGGGTGCCAGCTCTCCAGGCAGGCTTAGAGGCCCTCCCTGTCTGCCTAGCTTCATCTGCAGTCACCCTGAAGAGGGTTCCCTCCACTTCTGTCCCCACAACAGTGATGGCCCGACTGCTTGATCTGTTTTTTTATTTTAAATTTCAAAACGTTGGGGAGAGAGGGCACCTCCATTTTGAAGCTCCCTCTCCCTCACTTACCTGCCATCCCGCTGCTCCTTCCAAGTTGGAAGGCTTCCTATTGGCTCTCCAGCTTCAAGAGCCCACCCACTGTCCTTAATTAGGGAGCGAAACCATCCTCTGGCCATTAATTGACCATTCCAGGGAAAATCACAGGTGAGTGACTGTTCCCCACATAGCACGAGGTCTGAGCTCCACTTGATCCCGACGGCAAGCCCTTGAAGCCCGCAGGCAAACTCCTGCCCCAGATTAGGGCATGGCTACCTGGCCCGAACCTGGCAGGACCCGACGACATGTGTCGGGCTCGGGTCGGGTCAGGCCGGGTTGGACACAGTGACAGCCAGGATGTCAAGGCGGGAAACACTCCGCACTAGTCTGCAGTGAGCGATTCCATCCAAGGTACAGTACAACCTCTTTAATATAATCAACTTTATTCCGGTGGTCAGTTCGGGTCAGGTCGAGCGCGGGAAAAAAAATGAAAGGACTCGGGCGGGGTCGGCCTCGGGTCGGATGTGGTTCTGGCGGGCTTGGGTCGGGTTTCGTTTGCAGAACCGAGCAGGCCTTTACTCCAGATGCAACGCAAAAGAAGTGAAATCTATTTCATTCTACAGCACAGAAAATATTGCTTGAGAAAGTATTTTAAAAACTGAACAATTTATTAAAAGCACCAAATGGTAAAAGTAAAGCTTGTTTTTGGATTGGATTATTAAATGGGGTGTAAAAAAAGGGCAGTGAAGTACACCTCGATTAACAGACAGGTAATCGTCATATTGAGGCATCAGATACAAGACAGGATAAGAAAGAAAATTAACTAGAAGTCAACTTGCATAACTATTAGTAACAAAATGTAGAACTTTATTCATTTATAAATATACAAAACATGGTCCAGTACATATTATAACAACAACTTGCATTTCTATAACACCTTTAACATAATAAAACATCCCAAAGCGCTTCACAAGGTTGTAATCAGAAAAAAGCCAAACTGGGATGTATTAGGAGGGGTGACTAAAAGCTTCAATAAAGAGGTGGGTTTCAAACAGGATCTTAAAGTCGGAGAGAGAGGCAGTGAGGTTTAGGGAGAGAATTCCAGATATAATTGGTAACTTCTTACTTAAAATGCAACAAACATTTCTCACCACAGTTATAATATTTCACACACTGATATAAAGCTTTTTCTAACTAAATGGCATTAATTACAAGGATATTTAGAAACAAGTCAATGATGACTCTGGATATGTAGAAAGGTGGGTGTGTGTGAGGAATCACAGCAAATTAAGACTCTAATGCAGGTAAGACTTGTTATTTTTCAGTTCACAACAAGGAGCTGGTAAAAGTGGTTAGTCCTAAATGCTATTGGTGAAAGTCTGAAATTCTGACACCAATACATCTTGCAACAAAAATGAGGAGTTCTTTAAAATCATCAGTTAACCTCTTGATAGCATCATTTAAAATTACTGGGGCAATGCCATTCATAAAGCCAAGACACAGAACAAAATAATCTCAGATTAACTATGTAGGCCCCTGACCAAGTTCTGCAGATCTCATCCTGCACTTGCACCCCTCCCGGTTGCTGGGGAAAATGCTGTGCTTTCTCTCCAGTCACAGCTGAACTCAGTTCCAGTAAGGATGTATTGTCCGCCGGTTGAATACACCTCGACCAAGGAATCCTGTTACGTGTTCTCAGCCATCCCTTCAAACAGCCCCTTGCAGCTCAAATAGCGCCCGCAGTTTGACATCTTCAGGGTCAATTAAGTCCATAGGAACCTCACCATCATCATTCACCACATCCACCCGGGCTCCCTGAGACAGCAGGTATCTGCATGGTCAAAGATAAATGATACACAGATGCAAAAACATCTACCACATGGCTTCTACACAGAAAAATCTAGGACTTCATTGTTCTTAAAGATAGATTTGTATTTATATAGCGCCTTTCACAACTTCAGGACATCCAATGCTTCCAGCCAATGAAATACTTTTGAAGTCTTGTTACTGCTGTAATGTAGGAAACACAGTACAGGTGTTGGATGAGGGATAAATGTTTGGTACAGTGGGACATTGTGGGATGGTACAGTCTGATACAATTGGACACACCATGGGATGGTATAGTCAGACACTCTGTGTGACAGTGCACTCCAGTACAGTCAGATACTCTGTGTGACAGTACAGTCTGGTACAGTCAGACACTCTGTGTGACAGTACAGTCTGGTACAGTTGGACATTCTGTGGGGCAGTATAGTCTTGTACAGTCGGACACTCCATGGGACAGTACAGTCTGGTACAGTCAGACACTCTGTAGAATACAGTCTGGTACAGTCAGACATTCTGTAGAATAAAGTCTGTTACAGTCAGACATTCTGTGGGACAGTACAGTCTGGTACAGTCGGACACTCCATGGGACAGTACTGTCTGGTACAGTCGGACACTCTGTGGGGCAGTACAAGCTGGTACAGTCGGCCGCTTCATGGGACTGTACAGTCTGGTACAGTTGGACAGTCTGTGGGACAATACAGTCTGGTACAAAACAAGAAATGCTGGAATCACTCAGCAGGTCTGGCAGCATCTGTGGAAAGAGAAGCAGAGTTAACGTTTCGGGTCAGTGACCCTTCATCGGAACAGTCTGGTACAGTTGGATTCTCCATGGGACAGTACAGTCTGGTACAGTGGGATACTCCATGGGACAGTACAGTCTGGTACAGTCAGACACTCTGTGGGACAGTACAGTCTGATACAGTGGGATACTCCATGGGACAGTACAGTCTGGTACAGTCGGACATTCTATGGGACAGTACAGTCTGGTACAGTCAGACACTCTGTGGGACAGTACAGTCTGATATAGTGGGATACTCCATGGGACAGTACAGTCTGGTACAGTCGGACATTCTGTGGGACTGTACAGTCTGGTGCATTTGGATGCTCCATGGGACAATACAGTCTGGTACAGTCGGACATTCTGTTGGACAGTACAGTCTGGTACAGTCGGACGCTCCATGGGACAGTGCTTTAGGAAGGAAGGGCATAAATGCTAAAGGAGCAGACAGCAATGGTGCAGCAGGGGATGCAGGCAATGAGCTGCCAGTTGGTATCAGACAGGTGGGTGTTTTGAGGACATAATATCAAAAGAAAAAAAGACTGTAACGTTGGAAATGCAGCAGCCAATTTGTGCACAGCAAGGCCCCACAAACAGTAATGCGGTAAGGACCAGGGAATCTGTTTTTAGATGTTGGTTGAGGGATAAATATTGTCCAGGAGACTGGGGAGAATTCCTCTGCTTTGCTTCAAAATAGGTTATTTTACACCCACCTAAGAGGGAAGACAGGGCATTGGTTTAACATCTCATCTGAACAACAGCACCTCTGACAGTGCAGCACTCCCTCAGTACTGCAGTGCAGTGTCAGCATAGATTTTCAACTCAAGTGTCTGGAGTGGGCCTTGAACCCACCACTTTTGAACTCAGAGGGAAGACAGCTACCCACTGACATGTAAGAGCATAAGAAATAGGAGCTGGAGTAGGCCATTCAGCCCCTCAAGCCTGCTCCACTATTCAATAAGATCATGGTTGATCTTCTATCTCAATTCCACCTTCCTGCACTATCCCCATATCCCTTAATTCCCTTCGTACCCAAAAATCTATCAATCTCCGTCTTGAATATTCTCAGCAACTGAGCAGCCACAGTTCTCTGGGGTGGAGAATTCCAAAGATTCACAACCCTTTGGGTGAAGAAAAGTCTCCTCATCTCAGTCCGAAATGGCTTGACCCCATGTTGTAGGTTCCTCAGCCAGGGTAAACATTTTCTCAGCAACTACCCTGTCAAGCCCCTCGAGAATCTGATATGTTTCAATTCGACATTGTATAGACACAGGCAATGTTATGGATAGGAAACAGTTTGGTATTTTCAATTTTTAAGCTACTTCACAAAATGATCTATCAGTATTGATGTAAAGTTTATTCTTACTGTGCTATCTCTGTGTGCCCATCACTGCAGCTCATATGCAGAGCTGTCCAGCCATTCTCGTCCCTCTGGTGAATATCGGCCCCATATTTGATCAGCAGTTTCACACATTCCAAATGCCCAGAAAGGACTGCTTCATGCAGAGCTGCCATTCCTAAAATTAAAATGCAAACCAACCGTTTAATTGAAAAAGTTTCCAAAATCACTTGTAAAAACCAATGCTTTAATTTCACAGGAATAAATCTGGCAACTAATTAATTCAGGGTATGGACACAATGTATTGTAATCTGTACAGTTCACATGTCATCATGGACTGCACCAGATATATAACATGCCAAAGGCAAAAGGCAGAAAAGTTCAACACCAGAGTCAGTCTGTGGTGTGGAATGTGGGGAATCTCACGACTTTCTGGCTGTAAATTGCCCCTAGTATAATTTCCAGTAAATAGACATGCATTTTGAGTTTAAAACTGGAGATTTCGGATCAAAATCAGTGGAAGTGTGACAATGATAGTGTTATGGTGGAAGTGTGACAATGATAGTGTTATGGTGGAAGAATGACAATGATAGTGTGACAATGATAGTGTTATGGTGGAAGTGTGACAATGATAGTGTGACAATGATAGTGTTATGGTGGAAGTGTGACAATGATAGTGTGACAATGATAGTGTTATGGTGGAAGTGTGACAATGATAGTGTGACAATGATAGTGTTATGGTGGAAGAATGACAATGATAGTGTGACAATGATAGTGTTATGGTGGAAGTATGACAATGATAGTGTTATGGTGGAAGTGTGACAATGATAGTGTGACAATGATAGTGTGACAATGATAGTGTTATGGTGGAAGTGTGACAATGATAGTGTGACAATGATAGTGTTATGGTGGAAGTGTGACAATGATAGTGTGACAATGATAGTGTGACAATGATAGTGTGATGGTGGAAGTGTGACAATGATAGTGTGACAATGATAGTGTGACAATGATAGTGTGACGGTGGAAGTGTGACAATGATAGTGTGACAATGATAGTGTTACGGTGGAAGTGTGACGGTGGAAGTGTGACAATGATAGTGTGACGGTGGAAGTGTGACAATGATAGTGTGCCAATGATAGTGTGACAATGATAGTGTTACGGTGGATGTATGACAATAATAGTGTGACAATGATAGTGTGACGGTGGAAGTGTGACAATGATAGTGTGACAATGATAGTGTGACGGTGGAAGTGTGACAATGATAGTGTGACAATTATAGTGTGACGGTGGAAGTGTGACAATGATAGTGTGACAATTATAGTGTGACAATGATAGTGTGACGGTGGAAGTGTGACAATGATAGTGTGACAATGATAGTGTGACGGTGGAAGTGTGGCAATGATAGTGTGACAATTATAGTGTGACGGTGGAAGTGTGATAATGATAGTGTGACAATTATAGTGTGACAATGATAGTGTGACGGTGGAAGTGTGACAATGATAGTGTGACAATGATAGTGTGACGGTGGAAGTGTGGCAATGATAGTGTGACAATGATAGTGTGACGGTGGAAGTGTGACAATATAAGTGCTCCTTTGATGTAAACCTGCGGAATGTGACGGAACATTATATAAGGTGTATTTAACGGCAGTTGTAATGGTTGCACGAACAATTTGATATTTTCTCTTTTAACTTAAATAAATGCCAGAGAAAACGATAAAAATAAAAATCCCCCCACCCCTTACACCCCCCTCTCTGGGACACCAGCAGTAACCGGGTTGCACTCACCGGACAGGTACAAGGTGTGCAGTTTCACTTTTCTCGCTCTGATGAATCGCCCGACTTGTTCAAGGTCACCCTGGCGAATGTGATCCTGGAAGACGATGTCATTGGGGAAGTGCACGGTGCGGCGGGGCTTCAGGATGACCGCAGGCTCCGCGTACCTGGACAGAGCTGAATAGTATTTCATTGCGGCTGAGATTAGAAGTGGGTAAGTGAACAGCCCTGTGTCCTGTAGATAGCGGTGCTGGCAGACTCTCCTACCCGGTAAGGCTCCTCACACACACAGCCTGCACTCCCCTATATACTGCACTCAGCTCTATTTGTGGGGACTTTGCTCATTGACTTGGGGAGAAGGTTGGGGGCGGATCTTGATGTCCCTCCCCACCCCTCTCACGTGTGCCCTCAATCCGAGTTGCAGATCCGCTGAGGAGAGAAGGGGGATTATTTTAAAATCATTGCCTTCACCCACGTGTTGCACCATTAAAGGGAATGAAGGAACATGGAACGTGTTTCCCTTGCTTTGGTGCCAGACAGAGTTGGAAATGGAGAGAGAAGGAAGGAGGTGGAATAATCTGAGATCCACTCCCACCCCCACAATGTAACATCCCAACGACATGTTCAAGAATGTCAGACCTTGCCATCATTGCTCCATTTTTCTAAACCCCTCCCCCCCCCCCCAAAAAAAAGAGCATCATTATTACATTTACTGCAACTTAGATCCCAGGCAGCTCGTGGCTTGAGTTTGTTAGGGCTGTGTTACAGGATTACACAATGTTGCAACTATCCTGTTTCCAATGTATCTTCTTGGCTGTTTTTTTGGCTTTCGGTGTATGGACAGGCTGTCCCCCGTCTGCAATAAAGTGTTTGCGATGTCGTGGGGCGAGGTGTCAGTGGGGGAGATGTGAGAGTTGGGGGTTCTCGTATAAAGTTACAAAGAATTACATAGAGTGTGCACATGACATGTAATGAGGCGAGTCGAACATTGACCGAGATGTGGTCAGAGGCAAGATGACTAAGTTGGTCAGTTCTGAGCACCACTGGGAATCGTTTTTTTAAAACATATCTGTGGGCATTCACTCATCAAAAAGGATTCTCACTTATTTTGGTTTTAAGTGCAACTTGCATCGATGTCTGTTATTTTTAGGCAAAACAATGTTTAACAGCGAATGTTCACCACCCTGGTAAGTGTCAGCTGTGGCTCAGTGGATTCCACTCTCGCCCCTGAATTAGAAGGTTGTGGGTTTAAGTCCCAGTCCAGAGACTTCAGCAGGTAATTTGCACTTTGAGGCCCCGTCTGCCCTCTGAGGTGGGACAGAGACGAGAACCCCCAACCCTATTCAAAGAGCAGTGCAGTTCTCCTCTGTGTCCCGGCCAATATTTATCCTTAAAACAGATAATCTGGTCATTCTTTTTATTGCCGCTTGTGGGATCTTGCTGTGCACAAATTAAGCTGCGCGCTTCCTACATGGCAACAGTGACTATACTTCAAAAGTACTTCATTGGTTGTGAAGTGCTTTTTGAACGTCCTGAGGTCATAAACGGCGCTATATAAATGCAAGTCTTTCCTTGTTCTCATACTAAATCCCTCCCTCTGCTTTTACTCCGGTTAACACT
The DNA here is from genome assembly GCF_036365525.1 of Heterodontus francisci. NCBI lineage: Eukaryota > Metazoa > Chordata > Chondrichthyes > Heterodontiformes > Heterodontidae > Heterodontus > Heterodontus francisci. The sequence goes on from NC_090396.1 coordinate 66,038,529, forward strand.
TGCCTTAAAAAAGAAGCTTTTAGCGCCAGCCTCTTTAACCCTTGTACAGCAACTGGGCCAACTGGAAAATAAACCCGTGTTTTTAAAATTTAAAAAGGAAATTCTTGAAATGTGTAGCAGACAGAAAAAGGAAACAAAGTGTACAATGGGAGGGGGGGGGGTGGTGGGGGTGTGATCAGAATTGTGATTTTCATGCTAATATATCTCTCAAATCCTGTTCACCCTGTTGTATCTTTCCAGATTTCTAGTCGTGTGCAGTTTTCTATCTTTTCTCTCCTATTTGATGTAAGAAATCCGAAGGAAGTTCTCTCCTCATTGTTGCCTCTCTTAGTTCAAAATCTAAATTTGTTTCCCCCCTCTCGTCCGGGATGATTTACCAACAACAACACTTCAGTCCTCAGTTCTAAAGGTGTCCCCAGCCGGAATGTTCCATTGTCTTTACAGATTCTGCCTGGCCCACTGTGGCTCTCCAGCATTTGTATTATTTTCTTTCAAACACGCTTCTCTCCGGATCCAGCTCATACCTCATTAGTTTTCAGGCTCCTTTATGGTCTCTGCTATTTCATGATCCTCTGCTCACTGCTCGCCCCGTTTTCCATGGAATCTTGCCCTTCAGCATACCTCACCCTATGAATCCTCTCAACCTTCCTAATTCAGCACCAGGGCTCAATCTACATCCCCAGGTCCTCCGCACACCCTCATCCGAGTTCCTTTCAGTCTTCACATCTGAAACCATCAATCTATTTATCTCTCCTATCTGTGATTGGCCTGCTCTAGAAGATTCTATTCCAATAATGGGACCCAGAATTTTTTTTTGTCGCTTAACTTTTTTTTTCTAAAGCTGTAGATTCCTGATGAGGGTACTCAACTACCTGTTAAAAAAGTAGTCGACCTATCTGCTGTCTATGGGATCTTGCTATGCACACATTTACTGTCGTGTTTGCAAGGATAAAAATAACGAATACACTTCATAGAACATAGAACAGTACAGCACAGTACAGGCCCTTCGGCCCACGATGTTGTGCCGACTCTTTAACCTACTCTAAGATCAAACTACCTACATACCCTTCATTCTACTATCATCCATGTACCTGTCCAAGAGTCGCTTAAATGTCCCTAATGTATCTGCTTCTACTACCACTGCTGGCAGTGCATTCCACGCACCCACCACTCTCTGTGTAAAGAACCTACCTCTAACATCTCCCCTAAACCTTACTCCAATCACCTTAAAATTATGCCCCCTGGTGATAGCCCTTTCCGCCCTGGGAAAAAGTCTCTGGCTATCCACTCTATCTATGCCTCTCATCATCTTGTACCCCTCTATCAAGTCACCTCTCATCCTTCTTCGCTCCAATGAGAAAAGCCCTAGCTCCCTCAACCTTTCTTCATAAGACATGCCCTCCAGTCCAGGCAGCATCCTGGTAAATCTCCTCTGCACCCTCTCTAAAGCTTCCACATCCTTCCTATAATGAGGCGACCAGAACTGAACACAATATTCCAACTGTGGTCTAACCAGGGCTTTATAGAGCTGCAGCATAACCTCGCGGCTCTTAAACTCAATCCCCCTGTTAATGAAAGCCAACACCCCATACGCCTTCTTAACAACCCTATCAACTTGGGTGGCAACTTTGAGGGATCTATGGACGTGGACCCCAAAATCCCTCTGTTCCTCCACACTGCCAAGAATCCTGTCTTTAAGCCTGTATTCTGCATTCAAATTCGACCTTCCAAAATGAATTACTTCACACTTTTCCAGCTTGAACTCCATCTACCACTTCTCAGCCCAGCTCTGCATCCTGTCAATGTCCCGTTGCAACCTACAACAGCCTTCCACACTATCCACAACTCCAGCAACCTTTGTGTCATCGGCAAACTTACTAACCCAGCCTTCCACTTCCTCATCCAAGTCATTTATAAAAATCACAAAGAGCAGAGGTCCCAGAACAGATCCCTGCGCAACACCACTGGTCATCGAGCTCCAGGCTGAATACTTTCCATCTACTATCACCCTCTGTCTTCTATGGGCCAGCCAATTCTGTATCCAGACAGCCAAATTTCCCTGTATCCCATGCCTCCTTACTTTCTGAACGAGCCTACCATGGGGAACCTTATCAAACACCTTGCTAAAATCCAAATACACCACATCCACTGCTCTTCCTTCATCAATGTGCTTTGTCACATCCTCAAAGAATTCAATAAGGCTTGTGAGGCATGACCTGCCCCTCACAAAGCCATGCTGACTATCTCTAATCAAACTATGCTTTTCCAAATAATCATAAATCCTGTCTCTCAGAATCCTCTCCAATAATTTGCCCACCACCGATGTAAGACTGACTGGTCTGTAATTCCCAGGGTTATCCCTATTCCCTTTCTTGAACAAGGGAATAACATTTGCCACCCTCCAATCATCTGGTACTACTCCAGTGGACAGTGAGGACGCAAAGATCATCGCCAAAGGCACGGCAATCTCTTCCCTCGCTTCCCGTAATAACCTTCAAAATAATTCATTGGCTGAAGTGCAGTGGGGCATTTTGAGGACAGTTCTGGTCTTCACACTTCAGAAAGGATGTGAGGGTCCTTGAGAGGGTGCAGAGGAGATTTACCAGAATGGTTCCAGGGATGGAGGATTTTAGTTACAAGGTTAGGTTGGAAAAGCTGGGGTTGTCCTCCTTAGAACAAAGGAGATTGAGGGGAGATTTAGTAGAAGTGTACAAGGCTTAGATAAGTTAGACAAGGAAAAACTGCTCCCATTAACAAATGGCACAAGGACTAGGGGACATAGATTGAAAATTCTGAGCAAAAGATGCAGGGGGAATATGAGGAAGCACTTTGTTATGCAGTAGGTGGTAATGACCTGGGACTCGCTGCCCACAGGGTGGTGGAAGTGGAGACGATCAATGACTTTCAAGAGGATGATGGCCACCTGAGAGAAATAGACTTGCAGGGCTATGGGGATCGAGTTGGGGAGTGGGACTGACTGCATAGCTCCATGGAGAGCCAGCTTGGCCGCGATGGGGCAAATGGCCTCCTTCTGTGCCATATATGACTCATAATATGGAAGGTGCAATAGTCAATACAAATTCTTTCATTATGGGTGCTCTGTAATAGCTGGGCCAAGTACCCATTCTTCAGGTAAACCTAGATAATGAGGGTGAAGACATCACAGTGGGACCTGATCCAGTCCTCATCGCATGCCCACACTCTACAGCAGGGTCACTGGACACAAGAAATAGGAGCAGGAGTAGACCACATGGCCCCTCAAGTCTGCTCCACCACTCAATATGATCAAGGCAGATCTTAGGCATCAATTCCACCTTCCCACCCGCTCACCATACCCCTTGATTCCCTGAGAGACCAAAAATCTGTCTAAACCCAGCCTTAAATGTATTCAATGATGGAGTATCCACAACCCTCTGGGGTAGAGAATTGCAAAGATTCACAACCCTCTGAGTGAAGTAATTTCTCTTCATCTCAGTCCTAAGATTGACCCCTTATCCTGAGACTGTGCCCCTGTGTTTTAGATTGCCTGACCAACAGAAACAATCTCTCACCATCTACTCTACCAAGCCCCTTCAGAATCTTGTCTGCTTCACTAAGATCACCTCTCATTCTTCTAAACTGCAGAGAATATAGGACACCAATCTGGAAACAAGAACTCCAGCTAATTTTACCCTGCATAGCCAAGTGACCCCTGAGACTAATTTGTAGTGACTCCATTGATGACCCAGTACAGACTAGGAAACCTAGCCAAGACTGGGAATTAGAAATGTCACCTTCTCCATCCCATAATCTCACACCACCAGGTGTATGCAACTATTAAGGCATGTTCTGTTATTTCAGATTTCCAACATTCATAGCTTTCTTTACTACTGCTGGTGTTAAAAATGAAAAATTTTTCCACCTACATTTACAACGACAATTTTTGGTGGGAAGGATAAGGAGGCTGCATTCTCCTGGAACATAGGTGTCTAAATAGAGTTGAGGAAGATGGATTCGGGGATACAGATACATAAATCACAAAGTAGGGGGCGGCACAGTGGTTAGCACCGCAGCCTCACAGCTCCAGCGACCTGGGTTCAATTCCGGGTACTGCCTGTGTGGAGTTTGCAAGGTCTGCGTGGGTTTCCTCCGGGTGCTCCGGTCTCCTCCCACATGCCAAAGACTTGCAGGTTGATAGGTAAATTGGCCATTATAAATTACCCCTAGGATAGGTAGGTGGTAGGGAAATATAGGGACTGGTGGGGATGTGGTAGGAATATGGAATTAGTATAGGATTAGTATAAATGGGTGGTTGATGGTCGGCACAGACTCGGTGGGCCAAAGGGCCTGTTTCAGTGCTGTATCTCTTTAAAAAAAAATGTTATTAATCTTGAAGTGAAAAACAGAGATGTTAATTGGTCAGACCACATGGAGAACTGTGAACAGTCAGGTCTCCCTATTAAAAATGTACAAAAAGATTTACTCAAATGATACCAGAACTGAGAGGTTATACCTATCAGGAAAGACTGAACAGACTGGGCTAATTTCTCTTCTTAAAAAGAAAGACTGTGTGTGATCCAATCAATGTCAAGATTCTGAAAGGGTAGAATGTAGAGATGTTTCCACTTGCATGGGAGACCAGAGCTAGGAGACAAAAATGAGTCACTAATAAATCCACCAAGGAATTCAGGAGGAATTTAAGTGGAGAGTGGTACGAATGTGAAATTTGCTATCACAGGGAGTGGTTGAGACGAATAGCTAAGGGGAAGCTAGATAGCCAAGGCGAAAGGCATACGATACTTTGATGGAATTAGACAAAGGATGGGAGGCTCATGTGGAGCATTAACAACATGGACCAACTGGCCTGTTCTTGTGTTGTAAATACTATCCAATACTGGGAGTTTTCCTTGCTGGGCATGTATGTACAAGGTTAAATTTAGATAGTTATCTCTTCCCTTCGGCTGGAGTACATGTGATCTGAAGTGCTTGTGATTAAATTGCATTGAGATTGAGCTTGACATCACTCTATTGCTGTATTTCTGAGAATATGTTGTGTGGTACTGAACCATAAAGACCAGATGGATCAGATTTGATTTCCAGTCTCTGTTACATTAACCCGGATAACAAATTGGACATTACAATTAAGATCAGTCATGTCAACTGTCTTTTTTTTGTATCTATTAACATTTTTGGCTGTGTGGTTTTAGTGATAAGTTTAAAAATTCATATATTGGATAACCTAGCATCACTGATGAATTTGTGATAAAACCCACAATGCGTTTTATCAGCAGTACCATCTTTGGGAGAAAAAGATTCAGAGGTCATTTCAAAAGACAACTCTCTTGTAGACTACAGGTTGAATTTTGGAAATGTCGAATGCATTGCCTGAAAGAACAGAAAAAGCAGAGTCAATCGTAACTTTCAAAGTGTAATTCGGATAATGACTTGGAGAAAAATTTGCACATCTATGGGGGAGGGGTAGTGGAGTGGGAATAATTGGATGGTCTTTCAAACAACCAGCACAGGCATGATGGGCGAATGGTGTAGGAAGAGAGAGAGTGTGAGTGAGCAGTCTCTACTCGAGGGTGATTGAAAGGCTATTGAAAATGGCAAATGGGCAGACCAGGTAAAGATGAGCCTTGGTGATGCCCCTCCAAATGGTCAAGGACCCTGCCAACATGCACTGTATAAATTTACAGATCAAGGAGCCACTTGGGGCAAGAAAAAAACCCTTGGAATCAGACACTAGCAAGAAATGCATCAGGTCCAGCAACCTAACCAGTACCCACTCTAGTGAAAACAAGTGTATGGTAGGGTAGACCTAGTTTTTGGCCCCAAGCTTAACATTGATAAACAGTTTAATTACTCAAGGCAAAGTTATCAAATACAACAGGTACACAAAGAATGATCACAATATGGGCACTACTACACTGGGGAGACTAAATGCAGACTGGGTAACCACTTTGTGGAACACCTCCGTTCAGTCTGCAAGTGTGACCCTGAGTTTCCTGTCACTCGTCATTTCAACTCTCCACCTTGCTCCCACTCTGACCTTTCTGTCCTCGGCCTACTACAGGGATCTAATGACACAAACTCAAGGATCAGCACCTCATCTTTTGTTTGGGCACTTTACAGCCTTCCAGACTCAACATTGAGTTCAATAGTTTTGATCATGACCTCTGCCCCCAGTTTTTTTTGTTGGTTCATTTTATGCCCTCCCAATCATGGTGCCCCCCGCCCCCCACATTTATTTCTTAATCCCTTTGTGTTCAGACAGCTGCTATCCTGCCATTTACACCTCATCCATACATATCTTTCTTTACTTGTCCCATTACCATTCCCTTTGGCTTTGTACAATACAAACATACAACCATACTAATTAGGAGCAGTAAGCCATTTGGCCCCTTGAGCCTGCTCCACCATTCAGACAGGTCACAGTCATAGATATAGCACCGAAACAAGCCCTTCGGCCCACTGAGTCCACGCCGACCATCAACCACCCATTTATACTAATCCTACATTAATCCCATTTTTTCCCCTCTCACATCCCCACCTTCCCTCAATTCTCCTACCACCTACCTACACTAGGGGTAATTTTTACAATGGCCAATTTACCTATCAACCTGCAAGTCTTTGGCATATGGGAGGAAACCAGAGCACCCGGAGGAAACCCACAAGGTCACAGGGAGAACTTGCAAACTCCACACAGGCAGTACCCAGAACTGAACCCAGGTCGCTGGAGCTGTGAGGCGGCGGTACTAGCCACTGCGCCACAGTTGATGGTTGATCTGATTGTAATCTCAACTCCACATTCCCACCTACCCCCGCTAACCTTTCACACCCTTACTTATCAAGAATCTATCTACTTCTGCCTAAAAATATTCAAAAACTCTGCTTGCACCACCTTTTAAGGAAGAGTTCTCAAATGAAACCTTTTTGTCATTTAACCTCTCCTGTCTTCCACCCTATCCCAGGCCTTCCCTTTTGTTGGGATGACAGATTGTTGTAGGAGAAAAGATTGAGGAGGCTGGCACTATGTTTTAGAGTTTAAAAGAATGAGAGATGATCTCATTAAAACATACAGAATTCCTACAAGGATTGATAGGGAGATGCAGGAAAGATTTTTCCCCTGGGTGGGGGTCTAGAATCAGGGCATACAGAGACACTGGCATAGCAGTAATGTGACTGAACTAATCCAGAGGCCCAGGCTAATGTCTTGGGGACATGGGTTCAAATCCCACCATAGCAGCTGGTGAAATTTAAATTCAATCAATAAAAATCAGGCATTGAATGTGGCTCAGTAACAGTGCCATGAAACTATCACTTGTTTAAAAAAAACCATCTGGTTCACCAATGCCCTTTATGGAAGGAAATCTGCCATAGTTACCTGGTCTGGCCTACATGTAACTCCAGACTCACAGCAACAGGGTTGACTCTTAACTGCTGCCTGAAATGTCCCAGCACATCACTCAGTTGTTAAGGGCAACTAAGGAAGGGCCAATAAATGGTGGCCTTGCCAGAAATGCCCACATCCCATGAAATAAAGACATAGGCCATTTAGGACAGAGATGAGGAGGAACCTTTGCACTCCGAGGGTAGTGCATCTTTGGAATTATCTACCCCAGAGGACTGTGGAGGTGTATTGAGTATATTCAAGACAGCAATCAATAGATTTCTAGATATCAAGGGATATGGGGATAGTGTGGGAAAATTGTATGGAGGTAGCTCATCAACCATGATCTAGTTGAATGGCAGAGCAGGCTAGAGGGGTCAACTTGCCAACTCCTGCTCTCATTTTCCATGTTCCCTCTCCCCTTTCACTTGCTCAAAAACTTATTACATTTCTAACTTTTGACAGTTCTGATGCAACCTTAACTTTTTTCTATCCACATATGCTCCTTTAGCTGTTGAGTATTTCCAACATTTTCTGTGTGAAAAAACAGTATCTTGAAAGTGCTGGACAGGAAATTGATGAGGGCCAGCAGCCGTCAGGCCCAACATGCAATCCAGTGACTATACATTTCACTTATCGATTGCTGGATCGTGGCTGTTTTCAGGGACAGGATGAAATTAATTTCCTGTTGTAGATCAGCTTTTTTCTTAACCCAGATAATGAGAAAGCTCAACTCATTTTGCAGCTCATTTCCTGGGAGTTTCACTTTCCTCAAAGACCACAAAACTTTGCGCAGGGCACTTTGATGCTGAATGTATACTGAAACCACAGACTATGTCCAAACAGAAAACTGAAGTAATGATTATTCACCCCATGAACTGATCAAGAGGAGTGGACTTCAAAAACCCCTCTGGGAACTTGGAAGACACATGCATGCTGAACATAGAGCTTTTGAGACCCTGAAATTGGTCTCTCCTCCCACATCCAAACACAGTTTGACATCAGGTTCACCCTGACGCATCAAAGCAGCATCTTAGAGTCCAATTACATCCTCGCCCACCATGCACAGGCACTTTCCAACACAGGTCGCTGAACTCTGGTTGGTTTCCCAATTGCTTAGAATACCGTACCAATAATAGCACCCCTACTGCCATAGAGTACCCATGAAGAGTCAAATCTTGGATTTTATTCCTGCTTAAGCTCAGAGGTAAACTCAGATTCCCACCCTCAATATGACTCCAAGACAGAACTGGCAATGGCAAATCAGAGCCAAGAATCTTCCACATCAGCTTCACATCTGTAAAGGAAGACATTATAACCAGTGATTCTTTTTCAATTACCTCCAGGTAACCCACTGTTTTGCACTCTCCACCGATGCTGCCAGACCTGCTGAGTATTTCCAACAGGTTGTTTCCATTTCAGATTTCCAGCATCTGCAGTATTTTGTTTTTAATAACCCTATATGTTATTGCCACAAGTACAGTGGCCTGGTTTGGATCTGGCCCTGCTTCAGCAGCAACACAATCCACCAACCCCAACTGCAAAGTGCATATGCCAACAGGACTGGGCTCAGCTGTGTTGTCCACTCCCCTCAGTGGGCTGTCTTACTGGAGCGAAGCAGCTGCAGGAATTCACCAGTTCAAAAAGGAAAATGGGTGGTGTTAAAAAGTTAAAAGCAGTAATTATCTGCAATACGGTCAGGTCAGATTTACTTCGATTCCTGGCAGTTTGTATAACTCACTTCTGCTGCTGGCCCCCATATAGTCTGGATTACATTTATAAAATGGATTAGAATTCTGAAGAACACCTCCAAGGTCAGGGATCTATAAATATCTTACAGTCAAAACATCATTTAAGCTCAGTGATAATCAAAGTTCAAACTTATGACTGGGCAGAGGCAAACTCAATGGGAGTTGCACCATGAGATAGGAGGAGGCCATTCAACCCCTCGAGATTTTTCTTCTATTCAGCTGGACTGTGTCTGATGTGCATTTCAACTCAATCTACCTGCTTTGGGTTCCAAAAACCTCAACATCCTTCCACAAGAAAAATTAAAAACCAATAAAACAGCTACAAACAATGCAAAAACAAGTCACAGAATGGAAAAGTTTAATTTTTCTTTAATTTCATCCTGGCCACCAAATCTCTGCCTCTGTTTAAACAGGTTGGAATGCTCAAAGAATTGCACAGTTCACTTACAAAGCTTCCTCACCCCACCCTTCATCTGCTGCACAGTATCCCCTCCCCCACCCCCTTAACCAAAACACACACACACAACAAAGTTAATTTATCACCTTGGGTCCAGATTCAAAAAAATCAGAAGCGTTTACTTTGAAACAGAAGAGTCCCTGATCTACAAAACTAGAAGCCTCTTCCTTTTAACAAGACTGCTGTTGAAGGATTGCTGAAGGACCAATGGCCCATTACGTTTCTCCTTCCCCTCAGCGGCCTCTAGTTCTGCACTCATCGCCATCTAGGCACTCGAACACATGAAGTGTGAGACAACCTTCCATCACCAGGCAAATACGTAATGTTAATACAAACAAGTTAAAAACGCTGTACAAAAGTACATTACATGAATCAGTAACAAGAAACAAAAAAGTTCCCAAGTGTAGATATCAGTTTGTGGCTTGAACAATTAAGGATGATGATCCCTAATAAATTAATTGATGGCAATTTGCACTGGGTGCATTGACAATTGGTTGGATATTCCCTGGTTTATCAACTCAGACTTGATGTTAAATATTTCACGTTTACTGCATTTTTGAATTGTACAAAATAGTGTTTTTGGCTGCAATTCTTCTTATAATTCATCTTTAAGATGATCAGTTTCTTCATCTTCCGACTCTATCTCCTCCACTTCCTCATCCTCAAGATCTTCAAGGTCCTGTGTGAACAGACAGCAGCAGGTGTAAGTGCAGTGTCAACTGTTGGACAACAAGCTGTTTACAGCATTGCTTCACCAGCTTCCAACCACATCCCCCCACCAATCTCATTTCCAGGAACAGTCCCACGCCTGCCATTTCACAACATATTTCCAGCATTCTCTTACAGGCATTGTAGAATTAGAAAGGCATCTGGGGACATCACATGCTGAAAATAGGACAGCTTAATTACATTCTTCAGGAGGTAAAACAAGCAGTCAATATTAGTATCTGATCCATCCATTATACTTGACCAGTAGTGTATAGATGTCTCAGCTTCTTTTGCACCCTCCCATCATAGCTCAATAAGACCACTGCCCATGTGAAATGGGAGTCACAAAACACCAGAAGGTTCAACTTATGCTGATCTCAGTCAGAGAAACAGTCGAACAGCTGTGATACTGCACTTGGTCACAGCACACCTGGAGAGAGATGGCAGGAAGAGGGAGAGGGTGGGGGTGGGAAGGATACCCATTCCCATAGTTATCCATCTGGAACATTTACACATGCAGCATCAGCCAGGATAGCAACTGGGCTCAGATGGGATATCTCTAACCCCATACCCAATGAAGATTGGCTACTTGTAAGACAGAGGGCAGCCAGTGGGAGGTGATAGAACTAAACTCCATAATAAAATATGAATATTGGAGTTTGTGCTCCTGATCACTAAACCCAGTGTTCTTGCCAGACATTTATGGTTTAACTGGACAGCTAACATTCTTTCCCCTGCACTGACAAGGCAGTAACATATTTAGAATGCATAAGTACTACAAAGCAACTGACATGCATGCAGCTATAGTCCAGCACAAATCAGCACCGTCAGGAGAGATGCCGCATTTCTGTTCCAGCAAGTTTCATTCTGAAAGCTCGAATCATTTAACGGACATGATCTAGGTGAAGCCAACAGGGATTCACAAGCAGCATGCTTGACCAGCACATACATAGGTCGGCCAAGGACACCTGCAAATATTTAAAATTAAAGCTCAGTTCATACAAGAAACCAGCACAAACACGTACTGCCCTTTACTAACCTGATTAGATTTGCCGAGGGCTTTCAACTATTTTGGGAAGATAAATTGCCTAAGCACCAAGAACTGTTCAGTCTCAAGACCAAAAATATACTTGGTACTTTTAAAATAGTTTGGTTAAGCATATTTAAATACTTGTTTACTTTCTCCTCTTAACCACACCTCCCCACCCCCACAGTGGATCAGATCAGGACAATATTCCAACAAGATTAACTGGGAAGTTCAAAGAAATGAAGCCAATATACCATTATGACATGCTGCCCACAGATTAGTATTGCCTAATGCAATAAAACCCTGCGATGGACACAACTAATACTTCTACTTCCAGCACTTCATGATCTGATCAGTGACACTTTGCAGTCCCAAGTTACCACTGAAGTTCATTACGTACTGCACCAAAGATCACCAGCAGATTCTTGGAAACACACCACAGGGTTAATTACACAAGCTCAAGATTGCCACCTTTTAGCTTGAACCAAAGCTTCATGAGCTGGCAGTGACCAGCCAGACTGAACACAATGGTCTCTGCCAATCTTAGATATTCCTATGCTGTACTCACCTCATCAACAGCACCTCCATCCTTTCCTCCACTCTCTAAAAATTTGACGAAAGATTCAAGCGTCCTCTCACCATTGAAATCTATAATCTGCAAATCAAAATGAAACAAATTGAGAGACTTTCATGGTGAAATGGCAAACATTTGAATGTTCAGGTTACTGTAAAACATTTCATAGTTATATGATGTTCGAGCTTTGGTATTTAGAGCATTTTAAGTGTTATGCGTTTATGCCACAGAAGAAAACTCCCTAAAACCATATTTCCAAACAAATTGGAATTTGTATACAAAACTGTGCTTCCCACCCTTTTTGCAGAGACAAGAATCTGACCCATTGCATTTTCTACTAAAAGAATCACCCTACAGCAAACTGCTGTTTAGCATCTCCTGAGAAACAGTAAAGCCCCATTTAATGGCATCAAGCTTGACTTGGCCAAGATTTAAATTCTGGATCAACACAAAATATTAATGAGGCAAGGATCACCAGACCCACTACTCACCGTTCGCTCAGGGCTGGCGGGGAAGAACTTCAGGGTCGGGAAACTGTGGATCTTCACAGACTCAATTTCATTGGCAGTGGCATCCATCTTCCCAATAACTATTTTATTATTATCTTTGTACTTTTCCCCCAGAGATTCCCAGATAGGAGCCAGCTGTTTGCAGTGACCACACCATGGAGCATCTGTAGGAGAATATTTTACACAGGTAAATGACCCCAAATTTAAACAGAACAGTATAAACACATTGTAGCTTCTGGTCACATGCCCCAACATTAGGTCCAATTACCACTACTTTCAATTTTAAACCAACCACAGCTCATTGTTATTAGGACCATAAGGTATGCATGTACTGGTCAACATGGTGATCAAAAATATTTAGTAAATTAAGATCCCAGATCTTTCAAGAGGCATAATGAACACAAAGAAAGGATCAAAAGGTTAACCAAGAGAGAAATACATTCCATTAAAGCTCAGAAAAGCACTCATTGTACTTACAGAATTCAACAAAAACATCCTTCGTTTCATCAAAGGCAACTTCCTCAAAGTTTTTGCCAACAAGGACTTTGACAGCAGTTTTGTCCCAATCTTCAGGAACATCTTGGCTCATGAGGTGAGGCTAAAATGTAGTACAGGTAGCAAAAAAAAGCCTTTAAGCTTCAGAACAGTTACTATTTTCAATTTAAATATTTATTCCACAACATTCAAATTTAGACTCAAACTGTGACATCAAGTACATTAAAATGAAACACTGGAAATAAAAACAAAAGTGCTGGAAATATTCAGCAGGTCTGGCAGCTTCTGTGGAGAGAGAAACAGTTAACGTTTCAGGTTTGTGACTTTCATATAATAGGCTAGTGATGGAAAGGGTTTACTGCCCAATTGCTGAATGATTGTTGCTGGAAAATGGAGCCTAGTCTTACTCCATAGATTCAAAAGACTCACTTGAACATGATAGAAGTCTGCCAACACCTACATCATACAACTCAGCACTGGGTATTGTTCTCACAAGAAGGGAAAAACAATGACAAAAAACTGACTTCTGGTACCAGGAGGAATGTGGTTCTCCAACCTGTTGACTTAGCACTTAACCACATGCAAACAGGCAATTCAGCCCATCTGGCTTATGCTAATGTTTATGCTCCAGAGGAGCCACCACTCTTCCATCTAACCCCATCAAGCACATCCTTCAATTCATTTTTCCCTCTTGTGCTTACCTAGCTTCCCCTTAAATTATTCTACGCTATTTGCCTCAACCATGTTCCATCTTCTATCAATTTAAAAACACAAGGACAACTGGTTCATACAGAAGACTCCCACAGGTAGTCATCACTTAGGGATTGGGAAGTCACCTCACCTTCAACTTCCCTCCTAAGAACTGGTTGCAGAAGTTTTTGACATTCTCTACAGTGATGTCCTCACTCTCTGGCTTGTATTTTGTCATCTCCTCCTCCAGGGTGATGAGGCGAATGGCCGGGCATTCCTCTTTCTTCAAACCGAAAAATTCCAGAACTCTTTGGTTGTCCTCAACTTCGCTGTCAATGTAGATGAACAGGATCTGTTGGAAGAGTTTTGAAGGGGCAAATTAATGAGAGTCAGTTAAACAGCCCCAGAGAAAAAATTTGCATATTTTTAAACAAGTCTGGTGTTAAAAGCATCAGGAGAGTCATTTCCCCAAACCCAGATATGAAGACTAGTTCACATCGAATTTGATGACTTCCATGGGGTAGCACTTGGACACTCAAATGGCCTCAGCAGCCCATGGTTAGGACAAAGGAGGGAGCCAAAAAAAAAAAGCACTCAAGCCTCTCTCATCACTATCCAGTGACTTCTGGTGGAAAACATGCATGTGTACCAAACAAGGACAGGATTGGGCTCTTGTTGACTGAACGGTCTTGCTATGTGTAACTGCATAGCAAGTCATTCAGCCTCTCAGGCCTATTCCATCTTTCAATTAGGCCATGACTGTTCGCACCTCAACTATTTAGCAGACGGATTTTCCTCTACATTCAACATCCCACAAAGACAAAATAAACCTGATCTGTGAAAACTTCAACTGACCAGCATCCACAGCCTTTTGAGGGATAGCATTCCAATTTTTCACCATTCTGGGTTTAATAAAAAGTACTACTTGATTTCACTCCACATAGCCTAGCTCTAACTTGAAGATTGTGTCCTTGATGCCCCACCACAGGAAATAGATTATCTACCCTCGTGAATCCCTTTAATCATTTTAAATACCTCAATTAAATTATCTAAACCCCAGTCCTCATAACGAAATATTCTTTAACCCCCAATATAATTCTGGTGAATCTGCGCTATGGTCAAGAGGTCTGATTCCCAAAATGGAACACAGGACACTATCTGCACAACTAAAGTACTACTTGCTCAATTTTGCATTTCAATGAATTTGAGACAGCTAACATTCCAATAACTTTATGACTTTTGTATCCGTGCAGTCCTTTCAACACTAACAATCGTCTCAGATCCAAAGTGGATGACTTCACCTTCAGATGGAGAAAATAGGAACAAACTCTGGAGACTAATCAAACTGGATTACATATTAGACATATACATAGACAGTTAGGTTGAAGTTTTCTATTTTCATTAATTGAGTTTTGGTATTTAAGCTGCAGATAAAATGCCATACAACCTTCCTAGAGCAAGGCAAAGGTCACTGGCACAGCGTCCACTTACTTTCCCCTTGAAGGACTCTGCTGCTTTCTTGAAGTTGTTCAAATTGTCCTGGAAGCTTGGTGAGCTCTTAGGAATGAACAGCAGCATGTGGGTTTTGATATCACCGCCAAAGATCTTTGGAGCAGTCTGCAAGAGAAGAATGATCATTTGAGGACCAACTTTCACCAGGTTTGCTGCAACATAGATTTCACTAGAGCATTTAACCAACATTAATGCTTCACCAAAATTATATTTTTAGCTCCAAATGTACATTATACATCCTAGTCTAACGTGGGCTATTTTCCTGCATTCACTGACATCCATTTGTCTGTTCAGACAAAAACTGTGTACTACTGTACAAATACATGTCATCCACTTAAAACAGTGCAGTCAAGTGTAATGGCACATGTCATGAATAATGACACTAGGCTGCTGACAAGGGAGTGTCGATGTTTTCAGACTTGGGATAAAACTAAACTTCTGCACAATACTCAATACTTTGACTCTTTACTGAGAGACTACACAAAATTGTATCTTAGTCACATCCAAAGAACCATGAACATGAGAAAAGATTTTCACCCTTCTCTGGTTCAAACGATACCACAGGAAACACATTCACCAACCTCTCAATAGACCTTCAAGTTCATTCGTGATTTTGAAGTTGGGCTCCAGGAAATTGAATTTTTTTTTAAATATTAGTTTCTGGAATGTGGGCGTAGCTGGCTAGACCAGCATTTATTGCTGATCTCTTAATTGCTTTTGAACTGAGAGGCTTACTAGGCCATTTGAGAGAGCATATTAAGAGTCAACCACATTGTGGTGGGTCTGGAGTCACACGTAGACCAGACCAAGTAAGGAGGGCAGATTTTCTTCCCTAAAAAAACAGTACTGGGGAATCTCTAGTTCCAGAAAGTATTCAAAAAAAAAAGTTTGCCTACCTGCTCAGTGAATTCAATAACTAGAGGCAGCTGGTTGTTCTTAATAAATTCGATTATATCCTCCTTTGTAACTTCTCCATCATAGATGTTACGACCTTCATCGAACTGGAAGAGAAACGATACAATGAGTGAGCAAACCATTCAACAAGTACATCTATCTAAACACATGGTATGCCTGGAGCAACAGCAGTCACACTTCATACAACGCCCATCTATCCCTATTTATACAAGTTCCTACAAATACCAGCGAAAACACAGACACCCTGCATTAGACATTACAGGCCATATACACTGAGGTCCCAGCACTGCACTGGATTGATGCAACTAATCTGGTGGTCTGATCGCTTTGCTGCCAAATTCCAACTCTTGTTGCTTGGAAAGTCAAATTCATTTCAGTTTTAATTGCTCAGCTTCAAGGCTGCACAATGGAAACTGCCTTTCCATCACCTCCCCCATTCTTTAACCCATCCACTAAAACTACCACTACATTGAGATTCAACCACAAGTTTTTTGGGTTACAAATTGCTCCAGTTATTGATAGTCTCTTCAACTACTCAAGGACACAAGTATTACTGCATTTCACTTCATTGTAGACAACCATGAACCTAGTCAATGATTTCTCCCTATACAAAAATGAGGAAATTACCATTTTCCAGAAGGATTCACAAGTGATTTTACACACTTTCAAAGATAATTTCCAGCAAGGGACTTCTGCAGAGTATGTTCATAAGTAGCAGTGATCAAATACTATTAGACTCTCTCCCATTCCTCATATAGTACACTAAGCAAAACTACACTCAACATTTGCTGCATCCAACACAAATAACCTAATGCCTTTACATTACAACCCCAAACAGTAGTTCCATTAACAGCAATCTATATATAGTTGTCAAACGGACACTGGCTCCCCAATTTAGAAGGGAAATTATGCTCAACATAACCTGACTGTGCATTAAGTCACGTTAAAGCCATAACTCCAGCAAGTGTGAAATTACACACCGCACCGGATTTAGCACCAGAGTGCTCAAGATGGTATAATCCTCATTTAAACTTTTAAAATAAAGGCTTATGAAACTGCCGCTTTACATTTTATTTATGTAATTAGCATGTTTAAAGAAAAACTCTAGTCACCTTGCATTCTCTACCAACAGCTGAAGAGCAACAATCCAAGCTTCTGTAAGAACTCTGGATTGAAGATTTGTGGCCAACTCTCCCTGGAGCACTGGTGCCCAGGCCCAGTAATGGGCCACCCCTGCCAATTTGAAATTTATTTTTAGCATTCTGCATACGTGCACCACTTTACATCAAGTGGGTCAGTCAAGGAAAAAGTAGTTCTAAATGAAGTCTCCCAATCCTCTCCACCTCTCTAACCCAACGTTCCACGGGTTTGTAACTGCTCAAACAGGATGACAGACAAGTTTCTAAAAACGCAACCTTTTGTACATTTCCACCGTTTTGCACGACTACATTCATACTGCCTCTTCAGCCATACAGCCACCTTGCTGAGCAAGTAGTTACTAATTACCTTGCCCATATCTGTTCTTTCCCCTCTGCACTGTAGAATCCTGAATGAAACTCTTTGCTACATTAGCAAGGTGATTGCATGCCCACACAGGTATGTTACCACATTAGGTAAAGCATTTCCTATATCGTAAAATTTCAGTTGGAACATGCAAACGCTCCTGCTTGCTGAGTGATGGGATTCAATCCAAGCAGTGGTTAAAACTGGTAACAGGAAAATGGTAACTGGTAACAGACGCATCTGCTCTGATGATGCTACCTTCCATGACGGTGCTTCTGATGGGACCTCCATTTTCATCAACCAAGGATTCCCCCCCCCCCACTGTTGTTGACAGGGCCCTCAACCGTGTCCGGCCCATTTCCTGCACCTATACCCTCACCCCTTCCCCTCCCTCCCAGAACCGTGACAGGGTTCCCCTTGTCCTCACTTTCCACCCCATCAGCCTCCATATCCAAAGGATCACCCTCCACCATTTCCGCCACCTCCAACATGAAGCCATCACCAAACACATCTTCCCCTCCCTTCCCGTCAGCATTCCGAAAGGGATCGTTCCCTCCGCGACACCCTGGTCCACTCCATTACCCCCACCACCTCGTCCCCGTCCCATGGCACCTTCCCCTGCAATCGCAGGAGGTGTAATACCTGCCCATTTACCTCCTCTCTCCTCACTATCCCAGGCCCCAAACACTCCTTTCACGTGAAGCAGCGATTTACTTGTACTTCTTTCAATGTAGTATACTGTATTCGCTGCTCACAATGTGGTCTCCTCTACATTGGGGAAACCAAACGCAGACTGGGCGACCGCTTTGTGGAACATCTCCGCTCAGTCCGCAAGCAGGACCCTGAGCTTCCGGTTGCTTGCCATTTCAACACTCCCCCCGCTCTCATGCTCACATCTCTATCCTGGGCTTGCTGCAGTGGTCCACTGAACATCAACGCAAGCTCGAGGAACAGCATCTCATTTTCCGATTAGGCACACTACAGCCTGCCGGACTGAACATTGAGTTCAATAATTTCAGAGCTTGACAGGCCCCCCATTTTACTTTTATTTTTAATAATTTTTTCTTTTCTCCATTTTTTAAACTTTTGTTCATTTCATCTTAGTTTGTTCAGTTTGCTTACCCACTTTTTTTTTTCATGTTTGTACTTGCTGCTGTTCAATTTTCAGTCCATTAACACCCTATCTGTACTATTGCTTTGTCTTTCAACACACCATTAACATATTGTTTGCCTTTGCTCCATGACCTCTTGGTCAGCTATGTGGCCTTGTCCAATCCACACCTTCTCCTTTGTTATCTCTTGCCCCACCCCCGGCTCACTTGCTCATAACCTTTGACATTTCTAATATTTGCTAGATCCGAAGGGTCACTGACCCGAAACGTTAACTCTGCTTCTCTTTCCACAGATGCTGCCAGACCAGAGTGGTTCCAGCATTTCTTGTTTTTATTACAGGAAAATAGTTTGTCTGGTTTCATTTCCCTTTTAAATTATGGCCTGATGTGTTCCATTAGAACAGATCATCCATTCTGATTCAGCAACCAGTTTGATGCCCACATTCTAAATCTGTACATCTAGTGAGATAAACCAGCGACAAGTGGGCCAAACTGGTTCAAAGCCATGGGATAGAGATCTCAAGTTGCTGCTCCTTATTCCTCCCTCCCCATGAAACTTAAAACTACAACTGAAAGCGATCACAGAACTGAATGACCTGCTAAAAGTTAATGGCCAAATGCACTACTTGTCATGGCAGGAAGTCCAAATGAGGCAAGTACCAGGTCAAGTAAAAAGAGGGTAGGGCAGGGGATAAGCCCAGACTGGTATTCAGCACCATTAAGTACTGTTGTGGATTTGGAATGAGAACAGAACCAAGCTCATCTGTGATGTACTCTACAGTTTCAAATAGCCTGCTGATGCTCACTGTTAAGGCCATTAACAAATTGCCTCTTGGGTAAGGTATGAATAGTAAAAGAATGAAGTGTGGCATTTAATGCCAATCAGTTCCCAGTATATCAACTATAATAGAAGTGAGGACATTTCAACTACTGTCACTGGAAATGCCTCAAATATTAGATGGCCCAGGAAAAAGCAGCTTTCAGACAGCAACAAGCTTACAGGTTGGCAACTCTACATTTAATGTATGACCAACCCGGTTTAATCAATTTACAGAGATCTTAATAAAATAAACCACTCCTCAGGATGAGCTCAACCAAACCAGGACTTCACTTCATTTACTTGAAGCTCAGTGTATAGGTTACTTAAAATAAGCTTAACAGCCTACTAAAAATAGCACTTCTGTAGTTAGGGTCACTAGTGGAACTTCACCCCAAGGGGCCAGCTGCACTCTAAAGTGTACTTTTGCTGCAGTTGGAGAAAGAGCAAGAACAAAAGCAATCAAAACAAGAAATACTACACAATACTCTAACGACATAAATGATAGCTGACCGTTTCATATTTAAATCATGTCAGTGCAATTTGCTGCCAACAGATCATCCTTTAATCCAAATGATCTCAAGATTCAAACCAAATTTGGAAGGGCAAAAATCCATATTACAGGTGTTTCCGTTTCAAGAGGATGCAAAAAAATTCACCTGCTTCTTATGCTGTTCTGAATTCCTAACCTTAGAACCAAGAGGATTTTACAGCACAGAAGGCATCGTTTGCCCTAGCGTGTGCTCTTTTGCTAAAGTCATCTAAAACTAATCCCACTTTTCCCCCTAATTTTCCTTGCACAAAGCACCGCATTCTTCAAAGATCTCTCCAGCCCAGTCCCTTCCACACAGTAACTCGTCACTGACTCTAGTGAAAGACAAGTCTTTCTCCATTCACCTTGATCAAAACAATTTCCATTTAAAAAAAAAACTTCAGACCTTCTCTTGGCCTACTCTGCTCAAGTGGAAATTGCCCTAACATTTGACATCACAATCTAGTAGCTTGCATCCTTGTGAATCTAAAGCTTCAATTTCCTTTATGTAACTGTTGCCCAAAACTACAGCCTACTGACTTGTAGAAATGTATTTCCTTATTCTGATGCCTCTACTCAAAGCAGTAAAACAAAACCACGTGTTCCATCCACGTGTACTTTCACAATAGTATATTTAAACCAGGAGGTCTGTTTATCCATACCCTTTCACATTGTTTTCTATGCCTTGTTTTTCCCCTCCCAAAAAATACAACGTTACACTTCATACTAACCATCAGCCACATGACTGCTAATGTCTGCTCTCTTCATTGTTTGCTAAATATACTGAATGGCAAGTCTGTAAATTTCTAAAAATAATCTTATGGGCTGCATTAAGTATTTAAACACGTGTATACAGATAGCAAGGCCAGCCAGTCTTGGGGAAAACATCACAATGAAACCCAACCTTGCCCTTGAACCAAACGTTTCTCAGCAATTATGGGATTGCAGACAAAATCTAGAACCCCAGATATCTTCCCTTGCCAAGGGGGCAATTGGAGCATCCCAAAGCTGCCTAGGCAGAATAAACCAACTCAACAGATTAGGAGGCAAACTTGCTCTGTATGCATTAGCACTATAACAGCCAGTAACTTTACACAAGCCAAGGCATTTTGGTGGCTGGGAGAAGTAGAGATCAAACATGTAAACCATCCTAATTCTATTCATGACCAATTGATGTGTAGACCTACAATAAAAAGCTCTCACATTTACACCGCAGTGATTTCCAAACAAGTTTTTAAACAATGATTTAAGCCTGGGGTTCTCAACTGGGGGTCCACAAAAAGATTTCATGGGGGCTGCCAAAAAAAATGGCTTAGATGAAAACTGGTGCTTAATATTGGAAATCGGACCCAGAATGATGCTGCCACCCAATGGCTGGCTCCCCAGAAATTGAAAGATCTCACATTCAGTAGTCTCAGTCTCTGGTTTATTCATCGTAACAGAGCCCGAATGTTAGTCACCCTAAGGGGGTAGAGAACCATTCCATGGACAATTTCCCTTCAGTTAGCAGCCTATATGATTCGGTCTGGTGATCAAGGAAAAGCAGATTAAGCAGCCACTCCAATTCATCCATTTATATTATGTTTCTCAATGTCAAACCTGATACTTTCTGCCTCTACAGTAAAATGTCCACAATAGATCTGAAATTACAATCAGGAGCACAATCTTCTGTGCAAAACAAAGCAGAGCCTCCAACCCCAGTGGCCCACTTAGGATCAATATTAAATGCAATGTGATGTTCAAGAGAGCTCCAAAGAAAGGGAACATGAGGGAGAGTAAAGGAAGAATTTGAACTCCTCAGATCCTTCTAGGAACTGTGACAATTAAAGATACAAGCAGAATTATTTAGAGCTGGATGCTGCAGTACTGGAGCAGAACGGTGGAACAGTAACAGATTAATAGTCTCAGTATATCAAGGTGAATAAAAAGAGTTCAGATATGGACGTCAAATTCTATTCAGTCTACTGACGTGTCTGCAGAGAGCTTAGGTGCACGTTGACAGAACCAAGGGTGACAGAGCCACCCGTCCCTGCCATGTGTTGCGAATGTCCGACTAGCGTTTATCTAGCATAAAAGGGCTGTTTCCTATTCCAGTGTACTGGGATGGTTTGCGCTCATTTAGTCTCCAGGGTAATGCATTCAGCAGCTGCCCTCCCAAGTCTCAGGATATTCCCCTTTAGCCATTACGTGGGGCAATGCCATCATAACATGGGGTGACACAGAGCTGATGGCAGAGTGTCAACCACCCTGATGCCCTATTTTAAACCCAGTGCCAGTTACTAAGCTCACATACCACCAACTATGAGATGGGAAATTCACAGCCCGTGTCAGGGATTTAGCAGACATGTCTCACCTTGAATTGATCCTCAATCCCAGTTACTCAGTTTGCTTTTACCCAGAGTTTTCCCCTTGCTTATACAGGAAAATTCTGATGTTGTGTAAAAGGGAGTTCTTAAAATTTTTATAACACGAAAGGGGCCTCAAAACCTAGAAGCAAAAAAGGTTGAAAACTCCGGACATAAGCCAATGAAGGTAGTACAAAACTCCCTTCCTTTAATAATCAAAGACGCCACCTCCTGGTAACAGAAGTTCCAGATCCTACAAAACAAGCAACAGCTGCACTTTAGATGCATGGCAATAATGGTTTGCCTGGGTGGGGATTACAGTACTGTTATGGGAATTAACATGGCTTTTAAGAAGCTAAATCAGTTTAGCGTTTAATTTTACACAATTGGCTACAAAGTCAGCCAAATACCAAACATGTTAACTCACTTCCAAGGAGGCATGTGTAAGCAGGCCAGAGTTATTTAAACTGTTAGTGGATCAGGACTAGAGTTAGTCACCAGGTCAACAGAGAATGTGTTAGACGACAAACCAAAAGCATAAATACAAAGGTTTATTTTTGTAACCTGGGGTGGGCCTGTCTATTTACCACACAACCCATTAACTATACATTATTGAAGTCATGGACTTGAATTTGGAATTTAGTGTAGTGAGTAGTTTTAATTTGTTTGCTGGTAACCGTGTTGGGAAGGGACAGGAAGCACACATCCGGTACAGCTTCATAAATGCATCACCTCAAACTGCTTCCACCACTGTGAGAAAAACAATCACTGGCACTTTGGAACATAGGAACAGGGGAGGCCATTCAGCCCTTCGAGCCTGTTCCGCCATTCAACTAGACTGGCTGATCTGTATCTTAACTCCATTTACCTGGTGTTGCTCCTATCGATCAATGCCCTTGCTGAACAAAAACCCTTCACCCAGGTTTTGAAATTTTCCGATTGGTTTTTACCATTGCTTGGGAGGGAGCTCCAGATTTCCACTACCCTGAGAGAAAAAGGCTTCCATGAATGGCCTAGCTCTAACTTTAAAAGTTTGCCTCCTTGTTGTGGACTCTACCAGAGAAAATACTTCACCTAGTGTTGCCAAAAATCAAGTTTAGAAGGAGTTCAGTTGCACTGCTGTGTATTTCAGTCTTTAAATTGGATATAAAAGCTCCCATTAAGTTAGGAGATCCTACAACATCCTACAAGAAACGACAGTCCAGCTCCAGCAAAATACTACATGCCCATGGTTATCTTAAAATCTTTGACAATATTCAAACTTTATCAGCTTTGCATAGTCTGGAGAATACAATGTTTACTACCACTAGGCCTATTGGTAATAATGAGTGCAATGGGTCTACAACCAGTGAGTGCCTGACTCCAAAATACTCTAGCTAATCAAATGCTGCTTTACATGCCAAAAGAAAACTTTTACTCTGCACCTACAATCTAGACCAATTTGATTAATTACCTTTTTAAAAAGGACAACTCCATCCTTCTTCACATCATATTTGGTAAAGATGTCTGCTTCTGAAGTGATTCCAAACGGCACCTCGTCAAAGGCCTCTGCAGCCTGCAGGAATATTTTGGCATCGTTCCCTTCCACATCCTGAAACAGACGCACAGCTTTACTCAAGGAACATTTTGACTCCACTCAAAACATCGATAAGAGCTGCAAATTTTAGTTTGTTGCAATGAAAGTGAATAGCAGGGTTTTCTCATCTTACAGTATTGAGTTTTACAATAATCCAAACTCAGCGTCAAGAGGGTCATTCCAGACTACAAAAGCCACCAATGACAGCTTTTGGGCAGGGGGTTGGTGGTAGAAAAGAAAGAGGGAGAGAGACAAGGGATTTAACACAAGCTATTTTGAACAGATTACACACTTGGGGCTCAGAACCACTCAAACATCTGGTGGGGAACATTCTTCTTAAACGAGCATTTGTTTTTCTTGCACCTTGTACAAAATTAGCTTTGGTAAGTATCAACACCAAAATCTTTAAAGTCTTCACTCCTAGTAGTGATACATACATATGAATTGGGAATAGGCCACTCAGCCCTTCGAGCCTGCTCCGCCATTCAATAAGTTCATGGCTGAACTGATCACTCCACATTTCCACCTAATTTGAGGCCCCAACACAGATCCCTGTGGCACATTGCTTGTTACATCTTGCCAAACAGAAAATGACCCATTTATGCCTACTGTTGCCTGTTAGCTGGCCAATCTTCTATTCATGCCAATATGTTACCCCCTACACCATGAGCTTTTATTTTCTACAATAACCTTTGATGTGGCACCTTATCAAATGTCTTCTGGAAATCTAAGTACAACACGTCCACCGGTTCCCCTTTGTCCACAACACAAGCAACTCCCTCAAAGAACTCCAATAAATTGGTTAAATATAATTTCCTATTGCGGTAATGAAACTACAAAGACTTCTACAGGATAGCTAGAAATGTGAAAATACTCCAGTCCAAAAGCACGAGAGAAGAGTTTTAAGGTTTTTTTTTTGAAAGCAGGCGGCACTACAACATGGTCTGCCAAGTATGTTGGGGCTCAATGAGTAATTATGAATAGGGACAACAGGGAACAAGGAGAAACCCAGTAATGGCAGAGGACATGTCAAGGAATACAAAGCCAGAGATTCTCAGACACGATGGGACAAGGTGATGGAGAGAAGCAAGACATTTTGATGTCTACATGCCAGTGCACAGGAGCCAGTGAAGATTGGAGAGAAAGAAAGTGACTAGACCAAGACTGTGCTAGGCGAGGGTGAGAATATGGGCTGTGATGAGTTTTGTAAATTAGAAGCATCGATGCAAAGGCGCCATTTCTGGAAAATGATGAGTCAAGACTCCAAAGGACAAAGGCATGGATCGCATGCAGCCATGCAAGTACAAGACAGAAAGGGAAGAAAATAAAGTAGCTTGGCAAGAGATTGTGGGGCTAATAAGCATGAATCCAAGTCAACAGTATCCCTCAGACTCCATAACTAATTAGTCTGCAGTGGCGAGCTGCACTATGGCCAGAAGCTGATAGCTTCAGTCTTGCAAGTCAAGAGATCAGTGAAAGAGGGTTTGCACTGGACCTTATGGTACATATGGAAGACGACTATATTTCCAGACAATGGAGGACAGAGCTCGAGTGGCACTGCAGACAAAGAAGCCTTCAACACTGACTGAATACTCTGACGAAAGGCCATTGACCTGACATGGATGTGGATGTGTTGTACTATGTTTCTATCTCCACAGATCCTGCCTAACCTGCTGAGTATTTCTAGCATTGTGCTTCTATTTCAGAAGCCTCAATACTGTTTACAGCAGAGAATTCAATGTTCTAACGCGTGTACAAATACTTTTCTGCTGTTAGCTTAAATTTGTGGACTTGCATTATCTTTTGGTAATGACACCAATCTTCAGTAACCTTGATCTCAGTTCTCGTGAGGGGAATAAAGCACCAATTCAAGTTTTAATACAATTACAAATTTGAGTTTGGCAATTTTTCCCCTCTATTTCCAAATCCCAATTATTTCTTTATCATCTTGTTCAGCTCACCCTCAATTTCCTACATACCCAAGGCATACTTTTCCTCAAGTTGCCCATTCTACTCTTCTCCCCACCACATCAGTAATCCTGCCACACAACTCTAGTTAACCTCTCACTAGGATATTGGTCCCAGCTTTGTTGACACACCCCCCACACACAATCCAAAGGATTTGTGCAAACACACAAGAATCAGAACACTAACCTCAACACTCTCCCCCCCACTCCCCCAAAAAGCATACCTCTAGCTACTTAACTCCTTAATATGGCTGCTCTTGTATTGAGTAGTGAGACACTGAATCCTGCAATTAGCAACTTTGAAGACCAGTTTCTTAATCCTTCACCTAACTTCAGAATGTTTTGGTGGGACCCAGTTCCTGTTGGCTGTTGCTGGTGTGCATATGAACCAAGGCTTGCCAGCTGAACCACCCCCCCAAACCATCCAAGAGCTTTCACATCCACTCATTAGGGGGATTGACACTATTCTCTGCAGCAAATACTGAGTGTCCAGACAGCTGTGTTGCCTGTCTGGGTGCCAGGGTTTGGGACATCTGCTCAGGGCTGGACAGAAACTTACAGTGGGAGGGGGAAGATCCAGTCATTGTGGTCCATGGAGGTACCAACAACATAGGTAGGACAAGAAAAGAGGTTCTGCAGGATCAGTATGAGGAACTAGGCACCAAATTAAGCAGAACCTCAAAAGGTAATAACCTCTGGATTATTACCTGAGCCACGTGCAGCAATAATTATGGGGGATTTTAACCTACATACAGATTGGAAAAAAAAAATCAGGTAGGCAGAGGTAGCCTAAATGAGTAGATAGAATGTTTTTGGAATAATTTCTTGGAACAATATGTTCTGGAGCCAGAGAACAGGCTATACTGGACCTGGTACTGTGCAACGAGATAGGATTAATTAATGACCTCATAGTTAAGGCGCCCCTAAGTAGCAGCAATCATACGATTGAATTTACATTCAGTTTGAGGGAGAGAAGAGTGGGTCCAAGACTTGTATTTTAAACTTAAAGAAGGGCAATTATGAGGGCATGAAAGCAGAGCTAGCTAAAGCGAACTGGCAAATCAGGTTAAAGGATAGGTCAATAGAGATGCAGTGGCAGACATTTAAGGGGATATTTCAGAATACACAGAATAAATTCATTCCAACAAGAAAAATTCCAAGGGTGGGACCCACATCCGTGGTGAACTAAAACAGTTAAAGTTAGCATCAAACTTAAAGAAATTGCCTATAATTGCACAAAGATGGGAGGCAGGTCAGAAGATTGGACAGAATATAAAAACCAGCAAAGAATGACTAAATGATTGATAAGGAAGGTAAAATTAGAGTATGAGAGAAATCTAGCTAGAAATATAAAGATATTTTAAAAAGTCAACAAAGTGAGCACTGGTCCTATAGAATGCGAGTCTGGGGAATTAATAACGGACAAGAAGGACATGGCAGATGAATGCAACAGATATTTTAAATCGGTCTTCACTATTGAGGATACAAGTAACATCCTAGTATTAGCTGCAAGTCAGGAAATGGAAGGGAGGGAAGAACTCAAGAAAAGTACAATCACCAAGGAAGTGGTACTGAACAAATTGTTGGAGCTGTGGGCTGACAAGTCCCCAGGTCCTGATGGACTTCATCCTAGGGTGTTAAAAGTGGCTAGGGAGATAGTTGATGTGTTAATTTTAATTTTCCAAAATTCCCTAGATTCAGGGAAGGTTTCATTAGATTGGAAAATAGCAAATATAATTCCTTTATTCAAGAGGGAGGGAGACAGAAAGCAGAAAACTACAGGCCAGTTAGCTTAATATCTGTCTTAGGGAAAATGCTATAGCAGGACATTTAGAAAAATTCAAGGTAATCAGGCAGTGTCAAAATGGTTTTGTGAAAGGGAAATCATGTTTCACCAATTTAGTGCAGCCCTTTGAGGGAGTAACATGTACTGTGGATGTAGTGTACTTAGATTTCCAGAAGGCATTTGATAAGGTGCCACACAAAGGTTATTGCAGAAAATAAAAGTTCATGGTGTAGGAGGTAACATATTGGCATGGATAGAGGATTGGCTAGCTAACAGGAAACAGTAGGCATAAATGGGTCATTTTCTGTTTGGCAAGATGTAACAAGAGGTGTGCCACAGGGATCTGTGTTGGGGCCTCAAATTTTTTACAACTTATATAAAAATGACTTGGATGAAGGGACAGAAGGTATGGTTGCTAAATTTGCTGGTGACAGATAGGTAGGAAAGTAACTTGTGAAGAGGACATAGGGGGCCATAAAGGGATATAGATTGGTTAAGTGAGAGAGCAAAGATCTAGCAAATGGGGCATAATGTGGGAAAGGGTGAAATCATCCACTTTGGCAGGAAGAAAAGAAAAGCATTGGTGAGTGATTGCAGAGCTCTGAGATGCAGAGGGATCTAGCAGTCTTAGTGCATGAATCGCAAAAGGTTAGTATGCAGGTACAGCATGAAGTTTGGGAAAGCTAATAGAATGATATTGTTTATCGCTAGAGGAATTGAATACAAAAGTAGGTTATGCTTCAGCTATACAGGGCACTGGTGAGACCACACCTGGAGTACTGTGTACAGTACTGGTCTCCTTATTTAAGGAAGGATGTAAATGCATTGGAGGCAGTACAGAGAAGGTTTACTAGACTAATACCTGGAATGGGTGGACTGTCTTAGGAGGAAAGATTGGACAGGCTAGGCTTGTATCCACTAGAATTTAGAAGCCCAAGAGGTGACTTGATTGAAAAATACAAGATCCTGAGGGGTCTTGACAGGGTGGATGTAAAAAGGTTTCCCCTTGTGGGAGAATCTAGAACTAGGGGTCACTGTTTAAAAATAAGGGGTTGCCCATTTAAGACAGATGAGAAATTTTTTCTCAGAATCGTGAGTCTTTGGAATTCTCTTCCTCAAAGGAAGTGGAAGCAGAGTCTGAATATTTTTAAGGCAGAGGTAGATAGATTCTTGATAAGCAAGGGGTTGGAAGGTTATCGGGGTAGCTGGAAATATGGAGTAATCAGTTCGGCCATGAACTTATTGAATGGCAGAGCAGGCTCGAAGGGCCAAGTTGTCTGCTCCAAGTTCGCATGCTGTATTTATAATGCAGCACTGCCATAGGAAGTCCTAACAATATCAGTCACTGTGCCCAGTAGCATACAGTAGCACTAAGGAATTAACCCAATGCAATATTTGTGGCTACAGGCCAGATCCTTAATCACCAAACAATGCAGGTTCTGCTATCTGTAGCCTTATGCCATAGCTTCCAATTCAGTGCACAGATGGCAAACCTCTTAATGTTACCCAAACGCAACATTTCTCACTTCAAATAATGGTTTTGTATTTCATTGTTTTTTTATACAGTTGTAAAACCCAGCACTATTTAGAGCAATTCACATGGTAGTGTTTTGCTAGTGAATAATTCTTGAAATGTTTATTTCAAAAAACAAGAATCCCCAAGTGGCTTTATCACTTGTTATTCTATTGTTACACACCCTACTGGGCTTTAAGTAGCAAAAGGACAATGTAATTTGAGCAAAATAAAGCATCTTATTCAGTTATGTAAAGCAATACCCAATTACAACTGCACATAAATAAGTGGCCATATACTAGCAGTAACTTATAAATAGACTTGTTGGCTAACAACATGTCCAACATTCAGTTACACGTTGCAGCAGTGTCAATGCATGCAGGTCATCAATGCTGCACTGACAGTTCAATGATGGGGAAACTCCAGCCAGGATGAAGCCAGTTTTCAACCCATTTTTGCCAAAGTAATTCTTCATTCAAGGAAAAAGGAAAGGAAGGGACAATTTTACCCGTTCTTTGCATCAAGTATCACTTTCATTCAGTGGCTGATAAGCAGAACTGAAAATAGAGTCTGTTGCATTCACTGAACACTGCCTTTCACCACTACACAAAAAGCTCCCTTATTCATATTATACATTATCTCACTGGTGTGTGCATATTACCTAAATTTTTAAGCAATAATCAGTACCTTGAAGAACCCAATAACCACCACTTCAGATGACTCCACTAGCTTCTCAGCAGCATCTGCTTCACTGATGGTGTCTGCTGCAGGTCCCATACGTTTCTTCAGCCAGTTAATAATATCCTCATGCTGTCTTCCAGCTAACCAAAAGGAAGATCAAAGCACTTTAAAATAAAGAAAACTTGCTCATATACAGCGAGCTCATGAAGTAATGAGAAAGGACGCCACTTCTCAGGTAACCAAGTGACTGCACCCTCTATTGTGCGCTCTTCACACGAAGGGAGAATCTGGTTAGCACTAGCTGCAAACCAGGAAGAAGCAACACTAGCTAACTTCAGGCTACAGCCAAGATATTTCACCCCAAATGCTGTTGTATGTGTATTGAATAGATATAACCGCTAAGGATTCAGTGCTGTAGACTTCAGTTTTTAAATACAGTAGGGAGGCACTGAAGCACTTTACACTACCCCTTCTTCTGCTGTTAGTTCACAAAGACATCAGCAGTGAATGGGAGGTGAATACCAGAGATCCAATTAAAAGGTAAGATAGATAAGCACAAGGGAGAAAGGAAGAAAGGATAAGCTGATAAGGCTAGTAGGCTAGGAGGAGGTTCATGTGGGCCAAATGGCCTGCGGCTGTCCTGTACGCAATGTAATTTTGTGCATTCAGCGGTGTAAATAGGCCACACATCCCAGGCCTGACTGACATTAAAAAGGTCTTTCAATTAACTGTTGAAATATTGCTCGTCAATTGGAGGTACTAACCGAGTTGCAACTAAGTTCTTAATTTATTGTTGCAAAATACTGAATAATTAAGCTTTTGTTTCTATTTTTTTTTTATTCATTCATGGGATGTGGGTGTCACTGGCTATGCCAGCATTTATTGCCCATCCCTAATTGCCCTTCAGAAGGTGGTGGTGAGCTGCCTTCTTGAACTGCTGCAGTCCATTTGAGGTAGGTACACCCACAGTGCTGTTAGGAAGGCAGTTCCAGGATTTTGACCCAGAGACAGTGAAGGAACAGCAATATAGTTCCAAGTCAGGATGGTGTGTGACTTGGATCGGAACTTGCAGGTGGTGATGTTCCCATGCATCTGCTGCTCTCGTCCTTCGTGGTGGTAGAGGTCACGGGTTTGGAAGGTGCTGTCTAAGGAGCCTTGGTGTGTTGCTGCGGTGCATCTTGTAGATGGTACACTGCTGCCACAGTGCGTCGGTGGTGGAGGGAGTGAATGTTTGTGGATGGTGTGCCAATCAAGCAGGCTGCTTTGTCCTGGATGGTGTCGAGCTTCGTTGGAACTGCACCCATCCAGGCAAATGGAGAATATTCTGTCACACTCCTGACTTGTGCCTTGTAGATGGTGGACAGGCTTTGGGGAGTCAGGAGGTGAGTTACTCACCTCAGGATTCCTAGCCTCTGACCTGCTCTTGTAGCCACAGTACTTATATGGCTACTCCAGTTCAGTTTCTGGTCAATGGTAGCCCCTAGAATGTTGATAGTGGGGGATTCAGCAATGGTAATGCCATTGAATGTCAAGGGGAGATGGTTAAATTCTCTCTTGTTGGAGATGGTCATTGCCTGGCACTTGTGTAGCACAACTATTACTCGCCACTTATCAGCCCAAACCTGGATATTGTCCAGGTTTTGCTGCATTTCTACACGGACTGCTTCAGTATCTGAGGAGTTGCGAATGGTGCTGAACATTGTGCAATCATCAGCGAACATCCCACTTCTGACATTATTGAAGGAAGGTCATTGATGAAACAGCTGAAGATGGCTGGGCCTAGGACACTACCCTGAGGAACTCCTGCAGTGATGTCCTGGAGCTCAGATGATTGACCAACAACCACAGCCATCTTCCTTTGTGCTAGGTATGAATAACCAGCAGAGAGTTTTCCCCGATTCCCATAGACTCCAATTTTGCCAGGGCTCCTTGATGCCATACTCTGTCAAATGCTGCCTTGATGTCAAGGGCAGTTACTCTCACCTCACCTCTTGAGTTCAGCTCTTTTGTCCATGTTTGAACCAAGGCTGTAATGAGGTCAGGTGCTGAGTGGCCCTGGCAGAACCCAAACTGGGCATCACAGAGCAGGTTATTGCTAAGCAAGTGCTGCTTGATGGCACTGTTGATGACACCTTCCATCACTTTACTGATGATTGAGTAGACTGATGGGGTGGTAATTGGCCAGGTTGGACTTGTCCTGCTTTTTGTATACAGGACAGACCTGAGCAATTTTCCACATTGCTGGGTAGATGCCAGTGTTTCTATAGTACAGGACAGCAGAATTTGCTCGATCCTGAGATTTAAATTCTGCAATGGCATCTTGTGTTAAAAATTGAAAACCATTGAGAGTCTCTTACAAATACAAGCCCAAGGCAAGGCGCAGCTCTGCAAAACAGCAGCCTAGTTTTGGACAGTGGCTGTTAATTAAGAGTGAAGTGTTTATTGTTCTGGGTAAGATTCCTGAAGTTGCAATGGCCTTAGTGACTCCCAACTGTATAGTTAGAAACTGAAGTTAAACCTGGAACAGGTCAAGACCCAGTTTTTGTTTTTAAAAAAGCATTCAAAATAAAAATCTGGGTTTTTGCATTATCTAGTTACTGGATTCAAGAGATGTAGGTTCTGGGAATCAGCAACCAAAGAATCTAAATGCAACTTTAGACTATTGGAAGATTATCCATACTTTTTGGAGTCACCTTTAAAGTCCCCAATATTAGCCCATACCATCTACTCTTGCCAAGACTACTTTCTTGCAATCAGATAGGGGCAACAATTTTGTCAAACAGGTGCAGTCTCAATCTAGTTCAGTGATGAATAAAACACTCTACGTGTACCCATAATGTGACACTGAGATGGCAAGCGAAGCCACAAGTGGGAAGGAGATAATGTGCTCAGTTTGGTTAAGTAGATTATAGGGAATCACTTGGTGACTCAGCAAGTGATGAGATTCACATGGACGAGGAAGATCTCCAGAAAGGAGAAAATCATGGCCAGAAATACTGGTCAAGTGATTCAGACTGCTGAGGTTCACATGATTAAGCACCAGCCTAGGTCAGGATTGGGATCAGCTATGACGCCCCCCACCATCAAAATGTCACAAAGCCACTCACTGCCAAGGTTTATAACTGAATAATGCTTACTGGGTAAAGCACCAAATGTCAACCAGTAGCCATGGGAACCATACCCCAGCAAGGAGTCAATCCCTTCAGGAGAGGTGGTAAGCAAGTTTCTGCTGGTGCAATGCACAGGAGCATCAATTAGCTTCTGCCCCAAATAAAAAAAAACTGAAAATGCTGGAAATACTCAGCAGCTGAGGCAGCACCTGTGGAGAGAGAGACAGAGTTAACGTTTCAGGGCAGTGACCTTATGTCAGAACTGGTAACGTTAAAGATGTAATAGGTTTTAAACAACAGACAAGGGGGTGTGGGGGAGAGGGTGGGGAGAACAAAAGGGAAGGTCTCTGATAGATGAAAGGTAGGAGATTTGATTAACTGAAAGGAATGAATGGAACAAGGCAACAGGAGATATTAATAGGACAAGTAAAGATGGGTCTAAATATGGTGCAAATGGCAATAGCAGAATCACCAATCCATTACCACACAATAAATAGCACATGCATAGGTACAAGCAAAGGTCGAAAATGTCCCCCATTTACAACTTGCAAATTTAATCAATGAATCAATTCCTACTACAAAGGACTATCGACATTTTACTGCTGCAGTCTAATCAGTTTTATGACTGGGATCTGAATCAGAATTGTTCAGTAAGTTACCACAACCTTAATATAATTTGCAGTTAAATACAAGAGATATAGGCTTTCACCCAAAAAGCTTCCAACTTAAATAGAAAACCAAAAATTCCTTTGCTCAGTATAGATGTAAATTTCTACAAATATTATCGTCACTGATAAAACAATGAATGTTACCCAATGCAGAAGTGATACCAACTATTTTGCATCAAGTTTTGTAAGGTATGAAACCAAGACATTAATTTCACTTTCAGATAGTGACAGTAAATCTAAATGAAGCCCACAGCAATGAGATGGTATTTTCCCCATCCAGGACTAAATTTCTAACATGCCTCTGTCACATAGTGAAACAAAGCTTATTTATATTGAAAGATATATTCAGCTTCTAAAACAAACGTCTCATGAATGAAACCACAATAAAGAGTGATGTGGTCAAAAAATAAACTATTTTGAAATAGACCTTTAAAGTTTGCACTAGTATGATCCAATAACAAGATGAACGATAGGTCACTTTTTGGAATATAAATCAGAATACAGAACTCCCTTGGAACTTGAGCAAACTACTTTTGTTGATTCAAAGCTATGGGAGCTTTCATTTTTAAAAAACTTGTATGAATATTGCTGGCATTTATTGTCCATCCCTAGTTGCCCAAAGTGGTGGTGAGCAGCTTTCTTGAACCACTGTAGCGTGTGGCAAAGGTACTCCCACACAGAGGTGGGTAGGGCACTCCAGGATTTTGACCCAGTGATGATGCTTATCCACATTGACAAAACAGACCCAAGTTTAGCATATCACTTAAAGGACAGGATAGGGTGTTGAACAAAGACTAGACATATATCTGCAGTACAATTGCTATTTCAAGCAGAGAGCTGAAACAAAGTATAAGTGGCTTTTGAATTCTCACTAATGGCAGCAATAACACGACAGCAACGAATTAAAGTCAAAGCAAATTCAGTGTATTGTTCAAAGTGTAATTTCTGCTATACCATTCACCAGTTACAACACTGAACTACATACTAGGATGGCAAAGCCTAATTCTGGTAATTTAGTTGCACTAACAAAAAGTAGTTTGCTCAAGTTAAGCGTGGAAAATTAAAAGTTTAT
The DNA here is from genome assembly GCF_036365525.1 of Heterodontus francisci. Lineage (NCBI taxonomy): Eukaryota > Metazoa > Chordata > Chondrichthyes > Heterodontiformes > Heterodontidae > Heterodontus > Heterodontus francisci. Next base: position 66,073,221 of record NC_090396.1, read on the forward strand.
TTTTTTAATGAAAGTTACAGCCCAAGTTATTTATGCATTCACTGTGCTGTCGCAATAGGAATCTTTATTACCTGAATAGTCCTTGGGGCTGCTCTTATCCCCATTTTTAAAAAACTTAATGGTCGGGTATCCCCGAACTGAAAACATCTGTGCTAGGTCGGATTCCTCAGTGGCATCTACTTTTGCAAGTCTGATCTCTGAGCCTTCTTCTTTCAGCTTTGCAGCAGCTTTGGCATATTCAGGGGCAAGTGCCTTGCAGTGTCCACACCAGGGAGCATCTGTAGGAAGAATACATCACGTCAGATCAAAACTAGCAAATGTGCAATAGGGTCAGTATTTCAGGACAAAGCTGAAAGGTTCCCCAATTTTCTCGCACTGCATTTACAACATATTCCCCCACCTCAAGATTTTCAATCCAGCCAAATATTGAGGAAAGCACAGAAATTTATCATTTGCTCAAACATTTATGCTAAAAATATGACATTTTAAATTAACCTTTTTCATATTCAAGCCAACAATGGGATAGATACTGTCAATAGATTGACTTTGATCATTTTATTGGGATGTGCATTGAAAGTTAGTTTTCAGATTCAAACAGTTTTAGGTATGGGAAAGATTTCACTGAAATGGTAAAATTTACACTATACAGTAACTGTACTAGGGTAGGACATGTTGAACTTTTAAGCAGCCTCGAATGGTGTGATACAGTGCATTACTAGGCTGGCGTGCAATATAGAACAGCAAGACAAGTGGGCACTCAGACTAGGTGCATAGCCTTATAGTACAACAATACCCAACAGCACCTGCAACTCACTCCCTTAACAAGGTGGTAGCAGGTTCCTGGGACAGGGCTTTCCCCTCAGACCACCAGCAGGACAGGAAGAAATGTGGTTCAGGCAGACAGAACTTCAGCCCCTCAAAGGTCACCAAGTCCTCTGGCAAAGCAGTTACAACTCTTCCTCACTGTCTCGCTCTCCTCTCCCCATAGGAACTGGCATAAACCCAAGACATGCTCAACAGCATTAATGACAAAAGGAGAAACTACATCTGTACTGCAGTTTCTACTTTGGGTCATGTCATTACCAAATTCAGTGTGGGCACAAATGGGGCAGATTTGGCACAAGCAAAAGCCAGGGAATAGCACAAGAAATTTGGAACTTCAGTGGTTTACCAATGGAATAGAGTGAAAAACGGAGAAAATTCAATGGCAATTCCCATTGAATCATGTGACTTGACTGCCTCAAACAAACACTCAAAACTATAGCAGCTGAAGGCAAAGCAATGTCTTCAGTCAATGCAGCCATCCCACAAGAACCTCTCCAATAAGCAGCCCACTGCATCTCACACTGCAGTGGCAGCAAATCACATTACTACATGAACAGCATTGCATACATTCTTCCTGATCCAGCACTAACTACTGGGAAACCCAAGTACAGCTCAACCACTTTAAATTCAGCTCACTCCAACTGACAGCAAGCAGCACAGGAATAAAATGTTACAGAAGAAAAAACTTAAGTCACAGTAACCTATCACTCAAACATCTACTGCAGTCAGTCATTTACTCACATCCTAAGTCACATGTTCTCTGACCAGCAATCTCAGCATCATTTTTATATGTGAATTAACTTCAACAGGCTAGTGCTGGGCAGATAACCTTGTAAAAACATTCCAATACCACACTGTAGGAAATCAATAAAAAGCCAAGAAATTAATGAGGCAGCCCACCAGTTAATGCATTAATCAATATATTGGGAACAAAGGTCCTTTGCTCAGCAATTGTGTGCAATTAGAGAAATGGTTGCGACCGTTTGCTAACAATTCTTGTCCTCTACATAGCAAAAGAAACAAACTTGAAAAAGCTGCAATAAAGATATTTAAGCTAACATAGAATTTCAACTAAAGATTAACATTAGGAACACTGACATTTTTAACCATGTCTCCAAGATGAGTTGGCTTTTTTTTGTTCAAGAACATGCTATTATTCTGCATCCCAGGTCTTGCCACCTGTAATTAACATGCTCATGCTGCTCAAACTAGCCAGTTGGCAAAACAAACTTCAGCAATAACACCCCACTCAAGCCCATAGATGCATCAGGTCTGCACTCCATCTCAAAAGCAGCACAGGGAAGGTCCTAGAGTGTAGTGCAGCAATGAATCTGCATGTCACCAACCTACTGCCATAATACAGCAAGGCATGCTACATTTTGGTTTACTCCTGGAAATCTAAACAAGGGTGAACAACTTCAATTGGTATCAGGATGGCTCCTTTAATAGAGTCAAGCTGCTGGGGTTTTAACTAACTGCCCACGACATGCTTCCATTCTCTAAACTGGGGGTCTACATTAGACATTCTTCCCGTCTTGTGGGGAGGAGGTGAAGACAGAATTTTAATAAGGAAAAATGTTAAAAATGGAAAGGGTGCAATCTGTTTAATTACTCAGACTGCTGTTGTTGTTCTAATATTCTTTTTATAAACCAGTGAAGACAAGGCTTCCTCAAACAGTTGACTGACTGCAACTGGCACATGCAGGTATTTCTTGGATCTAGTGAAGAAAGCAAAATTATACCTTTTGTGAATATTTATAGTTTATTAATATAGCCCATGGCCCCTTTAACAAAGAATCATTGAAATGCCTGCCTATCCATGACACTTTACAACACCAGTTTCCAGTTGAAGTTGAAATAAAATCATTGCATTCCAAATGCATTTAGTCCTGATTCCAGTCAATGCAGTGTTACAGATCAATAAAAGGCAAGTATTCTACATGCAACCTGACAGCACATTGCCCAGCCCAGGAGGCAACCTCTGGAACTAGACAATTAGATACCCTCCAGTGGGGGAAAGACACCTTCACACATCTCCTAACCACCCCCATGGTCCTGGAGCACAGGCAAGATCTGTAATTCAGCTTACAGAGGATAGCCCGCATGAACCTTAAAGTAGCACAGTTTACTATTGCCCCTATCGACGGGATCACTTGCAATTTAGCAGGGCCCAGCTGCTTTACATAACTCACCAACCCATCGAATAGTTAAAATGAGCAATTTGAATGTTAAGTATGTAATTATTAATGAGGCAGAGGCTGAGTAGGCACAAACCATGAGTTCAACACAACCACCCAGTCTAATCTCCACATCAGTGCTGTGGTTTAACACAAATATAGCTTATCCATAAAATTTGTCGAGGCACAAGTGTGGCACCACAAAGTGTATGATAGATCAATTTGGTTAATTCCAGATCATGGCACTCCAGGGTGTCTCACTCCACTTCAGATGCAATTTGCATATTTACATAGCATTTAAACATTTTCTGGTATGTACAACCAGAGAGGTTTTACATAATTACAACCTCACAATGTGTGATGGGTGGAGGGTCCTTAACAGTGGCCTTGCCCCTTTGAGATCTGTGGCAGCTACATCAAGCTTCACCATCCTTCAACATGTAGTCTGGGACCTTTGGAATGTGTCAGTCTGTGACACACTCATTGCACTGGAAGACCTACAAGTTTCAGGCAGACCAAAAAAAAAAAAGAGTATCTTTCACAGATTTAATGCCCTCCAGCATCAGTTGATGTTGGTTTCAGTTTGCATCCCTGGGAACAGCACGGAGTCCTGCATTAGAGCTGCGCGGGCTGAACCTCACCAAAAACCAGTGCATCTCTTACCGGACATTCTCCGCAAAGGTGCATTCCAGGAGGCGGGTGATGGTCTCTTCACCACCATAGCTGCCTCAAGGACAGTGCGCTGTGGGGCTGAGACTGTGGGTGTGTATGTAGGATCTGACAGGCAGGGTCCTATTCACCACTAGCCAAATGACATCTTGGTGCTGGTTTGAAAATTCTGGCAATGTGACCTCAATACTACTGACATCACCACACCATTGCGCGGAGGAACAGAGCCACAGGGACCCATAACCCCAATCCCTTTCCAATGACCGCAGCTGGAAAGTACGAGAGAATAAAATCATGAGCCACAGAATTATTCCCTAGCTTCATCCAGCAGCAAAACTCTGCACATTAAGAGGAAGAGCAGGAATTAAGGAAATGTCACTTTCTAGGTAAGATTTATTATTTTTTTTAAATTTCTGACCTATATTCTGCACCAATAGGTAAAGGATTTAAACAAAATGGATCCTGACTACTCGGAAGGAAATCAATTTGTCTTTGTAATAGCAAAGTCCTCCACAAAGTGACACCATCTCAAGCAAATAATCTCAGCACCAGAAAACGTCATCTTGATTTAAGTAAACCAATGAGATAAGTAGAATCATATCTATTGAAGATAAGCAGAACTACCTTTTATACAGATTACACCACTTACAGTTCAGGACTGATTTCAGGCAAAAATTATAGCCAGTGCCATTCTCCCACTCAGCACTGTCCAAATGCCAGGCTGAAACAAAGCCACTAAATCTGGCAACAGCCTCCAGACCCAGATGAAAGGTCTTAGCTGTTGAGGGACTAAGGAGCATTATTAATGCATTACTAGCTACAAGTGATGAGAAATGCTAATTTCCCAATTTCCAGCTGTTAATATGCCTTTTCATTATCTGAAGTCTCCCACTATCAGATTCAAATTTACATAGAATTACAATATATCAAGTGTAAAGCACAGAAACGGGCCATTTAGCCAGTGTTGATACTCCACACGAGCCTCCTCCCACACCATCAGCAGATCCCACGAATCATTTTTTTTTCACCCTTGTGTACTTGCTTCCACTTAAATGTATCTAAACTATTTGCTTCAGCCACTCCAAGACCCACATTCTAACCCCGCTCTAGAAGTTTCTCTTGAATTTCCTATTGGATTTAATAGTGATCATTTTTATGGCCCCTGGTTTTGGTCTCCCCACACAAGTGGAATCATTTCTAAGTCAACCCTATCACACCCTTTCATACCCCTCAAAGACCTCTATCAGGTCACATGTCAGCCCTTTCTTTTCTCAAAAGAGCCCCAAATCTGTTCCCTTTAGGAATAACCTCAGTTCTAGTATTATCCACATAAATCTTTTTTGTACCATCTCCTGTCCCTTAATATCCTTTTTATAAATTTTCAGCATTACTGGCTTTTAAACTAAGTGACTTGATTTGTAACTCCAGATATAATCCTTCCCAAGGTTTGAAGATTGCTTTTCTCACCCAGCTCTCCTCCCAGGGTAAACATTTGTCAACAGCAGGAGCTTCAACACATTCACTAGTGCAGCCTCGAGCAAGATATTACTACAAAGTTGATCATTTTGCTAGCATGTAGTCAGTACAGTTAAAAATTAACCCAGCACATCTAAATTATAAGCTTTGAAACCGGAGAGCAACATGTCTGGACTCCTTATACAAAACCTTACCTCATCCTATGATTTAAACATTTTACTAACAAATGTTTGCATTAGGTATGCAAGCCAAGTACACTTTGGTCTAAAGTGTATAGCCAAATCATTGCAACCAAGAATTTTCTCATGGAAAGGAGATATATGAATGTAGGACTTCTTCTCCCAGCTAGATTTCCCCTCCACAGGACACAAAACAGTGAACTATACAACAGACCAGTTTCATAGCAAGATATTAAGACAGCTTGGCAACATACAGAAGGCAAGATTTTACCACAGTTTTTGCAGAATTTCTTTTGGCTGGAGACACACAGGTAGATTGCTGGCTCTAGTCTATTTTAGATGTATTCCACCAGTTTAAAATATACTAAGGTACTTTTATTTAAAGATAAAATGACTTCCTGCTCAGTGTCTACTATGCTTTTTAAGTGTTACTTCCTTGTAACAAAGGATTTGCAAACCTGATTCAAGACTTGGATTGCATTTAACTTTGAATAGATTTAGTATAATGAGCTAAAATAATTGCCAGTCTGATGTACTGTAAACAGCTGCTGCCAAAAACATCCTAGACACAAAAACATTTCCCAGCTGCACTATGCATGCCAACCTTTTCCTGACAGCAATGGGTCACTAGCTGGCAGCAGCTGCCCCAATCCTCAAACAGCCTCTAACTGGCATATTAAAGCAGAGTTCCAAAACTGGCTGAAACATTGTTTTTTGGGGGGTGGGGGGAGGAAGGGAGAAAGAGAAATTGGGGTAAGTCTACCCTAGAGTAAATCACATGCACACTATGACTACACTAGGATGCTAAATAGTTTAGCCACATACAGCTTGCAAAGCTGATTTTTTTTTTTTAAAAACAAGTGTTAACAAATCGCAAGGGCGGCAAAGTGGCGCAGTGGTTAGCACCGCAGCCTCACAGCTCCAGAGACCCGGGTTCAATTCTAGGTACTGCCTGGGTGGAGTTTGCAAGTTCTCCCTGTGTCTGCATGGGTTTTCGCCGGGTGCTCCGGTTTCCTCCCACATGCCAAACACTTGCAGGTTGATAGGTAAATTGGCCATTGTAAATTGCCCCTAGTATAGGTAGGTGGTAGGGAAATATAGGGACAGGTGGGGATGCGGTAGGAATATGGAATTAGTGTAGGATTAGTATAAATGGGTGGTTGATGGTCGGCACAGACTCGGTGGGCCGAAGGGCCTGTTTCAGTGCTGTATCTCTAAATAAATATAAATAAATAAAATTACCCAATTTATCCCAATTACATATCTGAAGGCAGTTAAACAAAATTTAGGAATTTACTCTAAAGCCATCCCTTAAACAGGGTCTTGTAAGACTACAATGAAGGGATCTTCCTATTCTATTAATTCCCCGCAGTACAATTTTGAAGTTCAGGACCCGGGTTCAATTCTGGGTACTGCCTGTGCGGAGTTTGCAAGTTCTCCCTGTGACCGCGTGGGTTTTCACCGGGTACTCCGGTTTCGTCCCACAGCCAGAGACTTGCAGGTGATAGGTAAATTGGCCGTTGTAAATTGCCCCTAGTGTAGGTAGGTGGTAGGGAATATGGGATTACTGTAGGGTTAGTATAAATGGGAGGTTGTTGGTCGGCACAGACTCGGTGGGCTGAAGGGCCTGTTTCAGTGCTGTACCTGAAAAAAAAAAATCAGCATTCACTACCGATGCTCGCTCCACTTTCGAAGTAAAGGCATTAGTGTTTGCTTGAAAAAATCACGTGTCATTCTTGTTGGCCTTTTTCTTTGGAAAAGGAGGGGGCGTTAGCCTAACGTTCAAATAACCCGTTGGAAGCACAGCCGAACAGGACACTCCCTCTCCAGTCCACCATGCAATCTGGGGTTTGGGAAGCAGAGCCACTCTCCCACCCACTGGCTCTCGTACACGTCAACTTAAAGTGCTGCAGAAAACCCTCCTCTTCACTTTTATGCGGGTCGCTAGTGGCTGTCAGGAGCTGTCAATTAGTCCCATCCCTCCAGGTTACATCAACCCTGCGGTTTCTCCTGCTCGAGTACGTGGACTTTATACACGTACAACTTTTAAGGCCTTGCCGCCTTCAACAAGTGTCCTGGCTTTTATCCACTGACCTGAAACATGAACGGTTTCTGTCTCCACAATTGGTGTCTGACCTGCTGGAAGCATTTTGTGTTTTGAAACTCAGATTCGCAGCAATTTATTTCCTAAATTAAGTTCGGTTTCTCTTGCTGTTTGCTCCCTGTACAATGCAAAACTTGCAAAGCCTCTCACATGGAACCACTTTCTCTTCTCAGCAAAGTGAAAGGCACTAAGATACTGTCAGAAAGATGGCGAGTGCAAAACAAATTAAAGTTTTTTTAAAAAAAAAACAGAAGCCACAAGTGCACACAGTCAGTGAAGTTGTAGTAATTTCATAAACATTCGGCGGGCTTCCTGGACCGAAGAGAGAGAAAAGGTTAGGAGAGGGTCGGACGGTGCAATCTGCAACTGGGGGATTTAAAGGAAACCCACAGCGCCGACCAGAAACACACAGACAAAACTATCAAGTGTAAGGAGCAAACAAGTCCAGAGCCGGGCAGGGAAACCCCCACCCCCACCCCACCCCCGGGGGACAGGGACAACGGCCCTCTCCATCCATCCGCCCGGGGGGAGGGAAGAGAAGAGAAAGAGACCGGGTAAAGGGGGCAAATCCTGCACCCTCCCATCACTATAAGCCTCCAGTTGCTTTATGGGGACAGTAATGGGCGAAGTGAGATTAACGGGTCAATGGTGGGATATTAAACCGGATTATTGTTGTTACTGCCCTGGTTAATGTCCTGGTTAGAACCCCCCCCCCCTCACTCACAGAACTCGACGAGCAGGTGTCGGTATTTCTCAAGCGCCTCCTCGAAGTTGTCTTTCTTCAGCACCAACACCTCATCCTCCTCGGCGATATCGGCGGCCAAGGCCAAGGCGGCCAGGCTGAGCAGGCGGACAGGCCACATCCTGGGCGGCGGCTACTTGACGGTTATTCTCGCTGGCTGGGAGGCTGGGGCTCGGGACGGAGGCCTGGAGCCGGGGTCTGTGTGTCTGGCGGGGCCGGGACTTTGCCTCAGGTTTGCGGGAACGTGGCACTCAGAGAGCAGGCGGAGCGGAGAGGGAGCAGCGCGACTGCGCAGGCGCTTAAATGCCCGCGGAGCGGCTCGTGGAGCGATCTGAGTGGCCGGAGCCTGGCGCCGGAAGTGCAACGGGGGGCCGCTTCCGGGTCAACGGTCAAGTCCTGTTGCCAGCATCAATCATGGCTGCCGCCTTGGCCTGTTTCAATGTCCAGCCCAGATAGAGACTGGCCGACACCAAACCCCATAAGAAATAGGAGCAGGAGTAGGCTATTCAGCCCCTCAAGCCTGCCCCTGCCAGTTCTCAACTTCTCTTTTGGGGCTGCTCTGCATAGCCCGAGATTTCAAAAATCTACCTCCTCCTTAAATACATTTAGTGACCTAACCTCCACAACTCTCTGAGGCAGAGAATTCCAGAGGATCACCACCCTCTGAGAGAAGAAATTCCTTCGCATCACAGTTTTAAATGTGTGCCCCCTTATTCTATAACTATTCTATAACTGGGGCGGCGCAGTGGTTAGCACCGCAGCCTCACAGCTCCAGGGACCCGGGTTCGATTCTGGGTACTGCCTGTGCGGAGTTTGCAAGTTCTCCCTGTGTCTGCGTGGGTTTCCTCCGGGTGCTCGGGTTTCCTCCCACATGCCAAAGACTTGCAGGTTGATAGGTTAATTGGCCATTATAAATTGCCCCTAGTATAGGTAGGTGGTAGGGAAATATATAGGGACAGGTGGGGATGTGATAGGAATATGGGATTAGTGTAGGATTAGTATAAATGGGTGGTTGATGGTCGGCACAGACTTGGTGGGCCGAAGGGCCTGTTTCAGTGCTGTATCTCTAAACTAAACTAAACTATGTTGTTTCACACTAAACTACACTTTTTGGGATTTTCTTCTCCCTGCTGCTTTCACATGCGTTCAAGCCCTCTGAAGAAGGAATTTTCCTCCACACAAGATCAGGGGGCAGGTTGTTCAACCATGCCCATCTAAGAGCGAAGTCCAAAGTACGGAAAGTCCTCATCAGGGAACTCCTCTTTGCTGACGATGCTGCTTTAACATCTCACACTGAAGAGTGCCTGCAGAGTCTCATCGACAGGTTTGCGGCTGCCTGCAATGAATTTGGCCTAACCATCAGCCTCAACAAAACGAACATCATGGGGCAGGACGTCAGAAATGCTCCATCCATCAATATTGGCGACCACGCTCTGGAAGTGGTTCAAGAGTTCACCTACCTAGGCTCAACTATCACCAGTAACCTGTCTCTAGATGCAGAAATCAACAAGCGCATGGGAAAGGCTTCCACTGCTATGTCCAGACTGGCCAAGAGAGTGTGGGAAAATGGCGCACTGACACGGAACACAAAAGTCCGAGTGTATCAAGCCTGTGTCCTCAGTACCTTGCTCAGTACCAGGCAGCGAGGCCTGGACAACGTATGTCAGCCAAGAGCGACGTCTCAATTCATTCCATCTTCGCTGCCTCCGGAGAATACTTGGCATCAGGTGGCAGGACCGTATCTCCAACACAGAAGTCCTCGAGGCGGCCAACATCCCCAGCTTATACAAACTACTAAGTCAGCGGCGCTTGAGATGGCTTGGCCATGTCAGCCGCATGGAAGATGGCAGGATCCCCAAAGACACATTGTACAGCGAGCTCGCCACTGGTATCAGACCCACCAGCCGTCCATGTCTCCGCTTTAAAGACGTCTGCAAACGCGACATGAAGTCCTGTGACATTGATCACAAGTCGTGGGAATCGGGCGGGCAGCCATAAAGGCGGGGCTAAAGTGTGGCGAGTTGAAGAGACTTAGCAGTTGGCAGGAAAAAAGACAGAGGTGCAAGGGGAGAGCCAACTGTGTAACAGCCCCGACAAACAAATTTTTCTGCAGCACCTGTGGAAGAGCCTGTCACTCTAGAATTGGCCTTTATAGCCACTCCAGGCGCTGCTCCACACACCACTGACCACCTCCGGCCGCTTACCCATTGTCTCTCGCGCTAAGGAGGCCAAAGAGAATGTCCCCTAGTTTGATATTCCCCCACTAGTGGAATCATCTTCTCAGCATCTACCCTGTCGAGCCCCCTTAAAATCTTATGTTTCTATAAGATCACCTCTCATTCTTCTGAACTCCAATGAATAAAGGCCTAACCTGTTTAGCCGCTCTTGATAAGACAAACCCTTCATCCCAGGAATCAGCCTAGTGAACCTTTTCTGAACTGCCTCCAATGCTATTATATCCTTCTTTAAATACGGGGACCAAAACTGTACGCAGTACTCCAGGTGTGGCCTCACCAACACCCTGTACAGTTGTAACAGGACTTCCCTATTTTTAAACTCTAACCCCCTAGAAATAAAGGCCAAAATTCTATTTGCCTTCCTAATTACTTGCTGCACCTGCATGCTAACCTTTTGTGTTTCATGTACAAGAACACCCAGATCCCTCTGTACTGTGGTATTTTGTAGTCTTTCTCCATCTAGATAAGGGCGGCGCAGTGGTTTCCACCGCAGCCTCACAGCTCCAGCGACCCGGATTCAATTCTGGGTACTGCCTGTGTGGAGTTTGCAAGTTCTCCCTGTGTCTGCGTGGGTTTTCTCCGGGTGCTCCGGTTTCCTCCCACCACCAAAGACTTGCAGGTTGATAGGTAAATTGGCCATTATAAATTGCCCCTAGTATAGGTAGGTGGTAGGGAAATATAGGGACAGGTGGGGATGTGGTAGGAATATGGGATTAGTGTAGGATTAGTATAAATGGGTGGTTGATGGTCGGCACAGACTCGGTGGGCCGAAGGGCCTGTTTCAGTGCTGTATCTCTAAACTAAACTAAACTAAACTAAGATAATAATCTGCCTTTTTATTCTTCCTACCAAAGTGGATGACCTCACACTTTCCCACATTGAACACGATCTGCCAAATTTTTGCCCACTCACTTAACCTATCTATATCCCTTTGCAGATTCTTTGTCTCCTCATCACAACATGCCTTCCCACCTATTTTTGTATCGTCAGCAAACTTGAATACACTACATTCTGTCCCTTCCTCTAAGTCATTAATATAGATAGTAAATAGCTGAGGCCCTAGGACTGATCCTTGTGGCACCCCACTAGTACGGCTTTCCAACCTGAAAAAGACCCATTGATCCCAACTCTCTGCCTTCTGTGTGTTAGCCAATCCTCAATCCATGCCAACACGTTAGCCAATACCCTGAGCTCCTATTTTGTGCAATAACCTTTTATGTGGCAACTTATTGAACACCTCCTGAAAATCCAAATACACGACATGTTATTGGTTCCCCTTTATCCACTCTGCTTGTTATATCCTCAAAGAACTCTAACAAATGTGTCAAACATGATTTCCCTTTCATAAAACCATGTTGACTCTGTTTGATTATATTATGTTTTTCTGAATGTCCTGCTATTTCTTCCTTAATAATGGACTCTAGCATTTTCCCAATGACTGATGTTAAACTAAATGGTCTATAGTTTCCTGCTTTCTGTCTCCCTCCTTTCTCATATAGGGGCGTCACATTAGCGGTTTTCCAATCCGCTGGTACTCTACCGGAATCCAGTGAGTTTTGGTATATTATGACCAATGCCTCCACTATCTCTGCAGCTACTTCTTTGAAAACCCTTGGATTCAGGCCATCAGGTCCTGGCGACTTGTCTGCCTTTAGTCCCAACAGTTTGTCAAGCGCCTTTTCCCTTGTGATAGAGACTGTTACAAGTTCCTCCCTCCCGTTTACAGCTTGCTCATCTATTATTGTTGGGATGTTTATAGTGTCCTCCACTGTGAAGACTGATGCAAAATATTGGTTTAAATTATCTGCCATTTCCCTATTATTAATTCCCCATTCTCATCCTCTAAGGGTCCCACACTTAGCGACTCTTCCTTTTTATATCCCCATAGAAGCTCTTACTGTTCATTTTTATATTTCTTGCCAATTTACTCTCAATCAGTTTTCTCCCTCTTTATTAGTTTTTTAGTCACCCACTGCTGGTTTCTAAAAACATTCCAATCCTCTGGCCTACCGCTCATTTTCGCCACATTGTACGCCTTTGTTTTTGATTTGATACTCTCCTTAACATCCTTTGTTATCCACGGGTGGTTCATCGTTCTCTTCGAGTCCTTCCTTCTGAGCGGAATAAATGTTTGCTGAGTGTTATGAAATATCTGCTTAAAAGTCTGCCACTGCTCATCTACTGATTTCCCCTGTAGTCTATCTTCCCAGCCCGCGTTAGACAACTCTTTCTTCATACCTCTGTAATTGCCCTTGTTTAAGTTGAAGACATTGGTTTGAGACCCGAGTTGCTCACCCTCAAACTGAATTTGAAATTCTACCATGTTATGATCGCTTCCCCCTAAAGGATCCTTAACGATGAGATCTCTTATTAATCTTACCTCATTACACAATACCAAATCTAAAATAACCTGTTCCTGGGTAGGTTCTGCAACGTATTGCTCGAAGTAACAATCCCTGAGGCACTCTACAAATTCGTCTTCCTTGCTACCCTTGCCAATTTGATTTGTCCAGTCTATATGCAGATTAAAATCAGAGAGAGAGACTCCGCTACAGCAAACCCCAGACAGAGAATCCCCTACACCAAACCCCATAGAGAGAGAGAGACTCCCCTAAACCAAACCCCATAGAGAGAGAGAGACTCCCCTACACCAAACCCCAGACAGAGAGAGAGACTCACCCCTACACCAAACCCCAGACAGAGAGACTCCCCTACACCAAACCCCATAGAGAGAGAGAGACTCCCCTAAACCAAACCCCATAGAGAGAGAGAGACTCCCCTACACCAAACCTCATAGAGAGAGACTCCCCTACACCAAACCCCATAGAGAGAGAGAGACTCACCTACACCAAACCCCAGACAGAGAGAGAGAGACCCCTACACCAAACCCCAGACAGAGAGAGAGACTCCCCTACACCAAACCCCATAGAGAGAGAGAGACTCACCCCTACACCAAACCCAATAGAGAGAGAGAGACTCCCCTACACCAAACCTCATAGAGAGAGACTCCCCTACATCAAACCCCATAGAGAGAGAGAGACTCACCTACACCAAACCCCATAGAGAGACTCACCTACACCAAACACCAAAGAGAGAGATTCCCCTACACCAAACGCCATAGAGAGAGAGAGACTCCCCAACACCAAACCCCATAGAGAGAGAGAGACTCCCCTACACCAAACCACATAGAGAGAGAGAGACTCCCCTACACCAAACCCCATAGAGAGAGACTCCCCTACACCAAACCACATAGAGAGAGAGAGACTCCCCTACACCAAACCCCATAGAGAGAGACTCCCCTACACCAAACCACATAGAGAGAGAGAGACTCACCTACACCAAACCCCATGGAGAGAGACTCCCCTACACCAAACCCCATAGAGAGAGAGAGACTCCCCTACACCAAACCCCAGACAGAGAGAGACTCCCCTACACCAAATCCCAGACAGAGAGAGAGACTCCCCTGCACCAAACCCCAGACAGAGAGAGACTCCCCGACACCAAACCCACGCCATAGGGAGACTTCCCTACACCAAACCCCATAGAGAGAAAAAGACTCCCCTACACCAAACTACATGGAGAGAAAGAAACTCCCCGACACCAAATCCCATAGAGGGAGAGAGCGAGGGACACCCTTACTCCAAACACCATGGAGAGAAAGAGACACCCCTACTCCAAACCCCATCGAGAGAAAGACTCCCCTACTCCAAACCCCATCGAGAGAAAGACTCCCCTACACCAAACCCCATAGCGAGAGAGACTCCCCTACACCAAACCCCATAGAGAGAGAGACTCCCCTACACCAAATCCCATAGAGAGAGAGACTCCCCTACACCAAACTCCATAGGGAGAGACAGCGAGAGACTCCCCTACACCAAGCCCCATAGAGAGACAGACTCCCCTACACCAAACCCCATCGAGAGAAAGACTCCCCGACACCAAACCCCATAGAGAGAGAGAGCGAGAGACTCCCCTACACCAAACCCCATAGAGAGAGAGAGACTCCCCTACACCAAACCCCATAGGGAGAGACTCCCCTACACCAAGCCCCATAGAGAGACAGACTCCCCTACTCCAAATCCCATAGAGAGAGAGAGACTCCCCTGCACCAAATCCCATAGAGAGAGAGAGCAAGAGACACCCCTACTCCAAACACCATGGAGAGAGAGACTCCCCTACATCAAACCCCATAGAGAGAGAGAGACTCCCCGACACCAAATCCCATAGGGAGACAGACTCCCCTACACCAACCCCCAGAGAGAGAGAGACTCCCCTACACCAAGCCCCATAGAGAGACAGACTCCCCTACACCAAACCCCATAGAGAGACAGACTCCCCTACATCAAACCCCATAGAGAGAGAGAGACTCCCCTACACCAAATCCCATAGAGAGAGAGAGTGAGATACACCCCTACTCCAAACACCATAGAGAGAGAAAGACTCCCCTACCCCAAACCCCATAGGGAGAGACAGCGAGAGACTCCCCTACACCAAGCCCCATAGAGAGACAGACTCCCCTATACCAAACCCCATAGAGAGAGAGACTCCCTGCACCAAATCCCATAGAGAGAGAGAGCGAGATACACCCCTACTCCAAACACCATAGAGAGAGAAAGACTCCCCTACCCCAAACCCCATAGAGAGAGAGAGACCCCCCTACACCAAACCCCATAGAGAGAGAGAGACCCCCCTACACCAAACCCCATAGAGAGAGAAACTCCCCTACACCAAACATCAGACAGAGAGAGACTCCCCTACACCAAACCCCATGGAGAGAGAGATTCCCCTAAACCAAACCCTACACACACAGAGAAACGCCCCTACACCAAACCCCAAAGAGAGAGACTTCTCCACACCAAATGCCATACAG
Organism: Heterodontus francisci; assembly: GCF_036365525.1. NCBI lineage: Eukaryota > Metazoa > Chordata > Chondrichthyes > Heterodontiformes > Heterodontidae > Heterodontus > Heterodontus francisci. The sequence continues at coordinate 66,088,500 of NC_090396.1, forward strand.
AGAGCAACTCACCTTTCTCAAACCCCATCAAGAGAGAGAGAAAGACTCACCTACACCAAAACCCATAAAGAGAGAAAGAGACTCCCCTACACCAAACCCCGTAGAGAGAGAGAGCAAAAGACTCCCTTACTCCAAACCCCCTAGAGAGGGAGAGACTTCCGAACACTAAACCCCATAGAGAGAGACTCGACTACATCAAACCCTTCGAGAGAGAGAGAGACTCCCCTACACCAAACCCTTCGAGAGAGAGAGAGACTCCCCAACACCAAACCCACGCCATAGGGAGACTCCCCTATACCAAACCCCATAGAGAGAAAGACTCCCCTACACCAAACCCCATAGAGAGAGAGAGCGAGGACACCCCTACTCCAAACACCTTGGAGAGAGAGAGACACCCCTACTCCAAACCCCATAGAGAGAAAGACTCCCCTACAGCAAACCCCATAGAGAGAGAGACTCCCCTACACCAAATCCCATAGAGAGAGCGAGAGACACCCCTACTCCAAACCCCATGGAGAGAGAGAGAGTGAGAGAGACCCTTACTCCAAAACCCATAGAGAGAAAGACTGCCCTACACCAAATCCCATAGAGAGAAAGACTCCCCTACACCAAATCCCATAGAGAGAGAGACTCCCCTACACCAAACCCAATAGAGAGAAAAACTCCCCTACACCAAACAGCAGACAGAGAGACACTCCCCTACACCAAACCCCATAGAGAGAGACTCCCCTACACCAAAACCCATAGAGAGAGAGACTCCCCTACACCAAACCCCATAGAGAGAGACACTCCCCTACACCAAACCCCAGAGAGAGAGACTCTCCTACACCAAACCCAATAGAGAAAAAAAAAACCCTACACCAAACACCAAACAGAGAGAGACTCCCCTACACCAAACCCATAGAGAGAGAGAGAGACTCCCCTACACCAAACCCCAAAGAGAGAGACTTCTCCACACCAAATCCCATACAGAGAGCAACTCACCTTTCTCAAACCCCATCAAGAGAGAGTGAAAGACTCACCTACACCAAAACCCATAAAGAGAGAAAGAGACTCCCCTACACCAAACCCTGTCGAGAGAGAGAGCAAAAGACTCCCTTACTCCAAACCCCCTAGAGAGAGAGACTTCACGACATCAAACCCCATCAACAGAGTGCGAGAGAGGACTCCCCTACACCAAACCCTTCGAGAGAGAGAGAGAGACTCCCCAACACCAAACCCTTCGAGAAAGAGAGAGACTCCCCTACACCAAAACCATGCCATAGGGAGACTCCCCTACACCAAACCCCATAGAGAGAAAGACTCCCCTACACCAAATCCCATAGAGAGAGCGAGAGACACCCCTACTCCAAACACCATGGGGAGAGAGAGACACCCCTACTCCAAACCCCATAGAGAGAAAGACTCCCCTACTCCAAACCCCATAGAGAGAAAGACTCCCCTACACCAAACCCCATAGAGAGAAAGACTCCCCTACACCAAACCCCATAGAGAGAGAGAGAGACTCTCCTGCACCAAACCTCATAGTGCGAGAGAGTGAGAGACACCCTTACTCCAAACCCCATAGAGAGAGAAAGATTCCCCAACACCAAACCCCATAGAGAGAGAGGGAGACCCCCCTACACCAAACCCACTCCAATACAGCCTCTTGTATACTAGTCTGTCACATGACCCCTTTCCCTGTAGGGCTATCCAAATACAGCAAAATTGGCAGGTTTTCCCCAACCTCTATGGAGTGACTTTTATCTGCCATGCCTGTTACCATCACATCTATCATTTATGGAAAGAGGCCACATAAGGTCATAAGAAAGAGGAGCAGGAGTAGGCCATTCAGCCCCTCAGACCTGCTCTGCCACTCAATAAGATCATGGATGATCTGATTGAGGCCTTAACTCTACTTTCCTACTTGCACCCATAACCTTTGGCTCCCTTCTCGATCAAAAATCTGTCAAACACAGCCTTAAATATATTCAATGATCCAGCTCCACTGCTCACTGGGGAAGAGAATTCCAAAGTCTAACGGCCCACAGGGAGAAAAAATACCTCCTCATCTCTGTCTTAAATGGGAGACCCCTTATTTTAAAACTGTGCTCCCTAGTTCTAGCCATCCTCCCAGCATCCACCCTGTCAAGTCCCTTCAGAATCTATGCTTCAATAAGGTCACCTCTCATTCTTCTAAACTCAACAAGTATATTCCTAAAGCTTTCCTCATAAGACAACCCATTCATCCCAAGAATCCCCCAAGTGAACCTTCTCTGAACTGCTTCCAATGCAATTATATCCTTCCTTAAGTAAGATCAAAACTGTACATAGTAGTCCAGATTAAGTTTCACCACTGCCCTGTGCAGCTGTAGCTTCACTTTGCAACTTTTATATTCCATTCCCCTTGCAATAAAGGCCTTTTGCCTTCCCAATAAGGCCGGAGCAGATTTTGCATTCTTTTCTGGAGTCCCGACACTTCCCTCTGTCTCTCTCTCGCCCTCTGGACACTTTTGGAGATAAAGAACCTCTTGATGTTCTCCTTGATCACCTCCCACCAGTGAACAGGAAACTCAAAGAAGGGTTTCACGGTCCTCCAACCTTTGTAATCCCTTCTGAGTTCCTCAACATTCTCTGGGGTTAGCAGTGTAGCATTAAGCTTCCATGTCCCCCTGCCAACCCGCTGGTCATCCTGTACGTGACAGTCGGCCAGTAAGAGGAAATGGTCAGGGAAGAACACCGGCTTGGCATCGCTGGATCTGACCATGTCAGCACGGGACACAAACAGGAAGTCAATCCTGGAATGGGCAGACCCGTCCAATCTTGACAAGGTGTATCTACGCTTCGCTCCGTCTGCAGGTTTGCTGAAGACGTCGTGCAGCTTGGCATCTTTTACTGTTTCCATTAGGAATCTGGACGTAGCGTCCAGTTTGCTGTCGTCACTGCCGGATTGTCCAGCTGCATCGATGATGCAGTTGAAGTCACCACCTAGAATGATCGGCCTGGACGTCACCAGCAGCAGTGGGAGCTGCTGGAAGACGGTCAGCCACTCGCTGCATTGAACCGGGGCGTACACGTTGATCAACCGGAGCGGAGCATTGTTGTACATTACATCTGCTACGAGGAGGCGACCGCCCACCACCTCCTTAACTTCGGAGATGGTGAAGTTACCTCCCCGCAGCAGAATACCCAGGCCGGAGGAACGGCAATCATTACCCCCTGACCAGATCGATGGCCCGTGGGACCACCATCGCAACCATTGCCTGTAGGTGCTGAGGTGTGGTATCCCACACTCCTGCAGAAACAGCAGGTCGGCTTTGACCTTGGCGAGGTAGTCCAAGGTTGAAACACATTGTGTAGTGGATTTAATGCTACTCACGTTAATTGAAGCAATCTTTATACCCATTTTTAAGTTAGTTGTTGCTTCCCACACCAGTTGTCCTTGCTAGTCCCAGTCCTTCAGTATGTTCCTGCATACCCATAATGTACGCAAGCTGTTTCACATTCGTTGGGCTCAGAAACCCCTCCTGGTTTCTCATGGGGGGTTTGTTCCGCTGGGGTGACATCGGGGGGTGGGGGGGGGGGGGGGGTTCTTGTAGGCAGCAAGGCTTGGGCTGTCCTCTGCTGTTGGTGTCTTTCTCCTCTGTTCCTCCTTGATGATATCACTGCTCCCGGCCTCCCGGAGCTGGAGTGCGCCCGACGCTTCTTTGTTCTCGGTATCCCGAAGCTGGGATGCGCTAGGCAGGTCACTAGGTTCGGCGCTTTGGGTTTGGGGCGCGCTGGGCCCATCACAGCTTCCAGTTCCCTGGAGCTGGGGGGCTTTATCTTCCAGCTCCTTTGAGTTCTGTCACTTCTTTTGCAGGTGCCATCGTTCCGACCCTTCCTCGTCCAGTGAGGAGGAGCTGCCGTAGTCTGTCTCAGACGGTAGCCTCCTCTTGCCACTGGTTTGGGTGGTGGCCTGTTCCTTTTTTGGAGGATTTTTCTTTGAGGTTTTCCTTTGTACTACTTGCCACTGACCAGTATGTCCATCTGCTGCCTCCTCCTCCATTGATTCTGTCTGTAGAGGAGGGGTTTCTGGGCACTGGGTAGGTGTTGAGTCGCTGGTTGCAGCTGCCTCCCCTTTCTTCTCCTTCTCAGGTAGACGTCTCGCTGCAGAGAGGGTTGCTTGTCTGCTTCCCAGCACCAGACGCATTCACTGTTCCTTCTCCCGGCCTTTCCTAGGACCTTGCCACCTGAGCATAACTGAGGCAGCGTTTGGGGCAGATTTTGTAAAGGCGGCCTGCCTCACCACACAGGTTGCAGCACTAACTCTGCTTACAGTCCTTGGTCTGATGGCCTTCCTTCTTGCAGTTCTCGCAGACGACTGTGCTGCAGTTAGCTGCCACGTGACCAGACTTGCCACAGGTGCGACAAACTCTGGGCTGCCCCGCATAGACCAAGAAGCCTCAACTTCCCCTGATAGCGAAGCTGGAGGGAGGATGGTTGATGGCTCCATTGGCATCAACCTTCAAGGTCACCTTAACCTGCCGCTTGCTGGTTCAAATCCCAAATGGGTCCTTGACATCAGTGCTGCTGCTGGCCACCTCGACGTACCTAGCGAGGAAGGTGACTACATCCACGACAGGAACATGGGGATTATAGAGGTGAATCGTCATCACCCGGTCACATTGCGATGGCAGCGTGAAGAGTGGCTCCACTGTGAGGATCGACAGCTGCACCTGGTTTACCTTCTCCTTGAACACTTTCAGGAACTTGATGCATCCCGCCACATTCTTGAATGTCAAGTCGAAATATCAACTGCTGGGGAAGTCCTGCAGGCAGAAGATGTCTGTAGCTTGGAATCCAAAGCAATCAATAAGGATCGTCTTAATGAAGAAGGTACGGTCAACCGGTGCACCTCCTTCCTTATCCTTCACCACCACCCGAAAGGTATTACGCACTCCCTGGCCTGAAGCTCTAGAATTGTTACAGCCATTTTACTCAAAATCCACCTGGAACAGGACCAAAAGCCACTGATCATGGTTTCGTCCACTGCCAGGTTTATCCATTTAAATAATATTCTGCTTTTCTATTCTTCCTGCTAAAGTGGACAACCTCACATTTTCCCACATTATACTCCATCTGCCAAATTTTTGCCCACTCACTTAAGCTATCTATATCCCTTTGCACACTCTTTTGTCCCCTTCACAACATGCTTTTCTACCTATCTGTGTGGTCATCAGCTAATTTAGCAAGCATAAACTTGGTCCCTACATCTGAGTCATTAACGTACATTGTAAATAGTTGAGGTCCCAGCACTGAGCCCTGTGGCACTCCACTAGTTACAGATTGCCAACATGAAAATGATCCATTTATCCCAACTCTCTGCTTCCTGTTAGCTAACCAATCCTTTATCCATGCTAATATATTACCCCCAACACCATGAACTCTTATCTTATGTAGTAACCTTTTATGTGACACCTTATCATATGCCTTTTGGAAACCTAAATATACCACATATACTAGTTCCCCATTATCCACCCTGCTAGTTACTTCCTCAAAGCACTCTAATAAATTAGTCAAACACAATTTCCCTTTCACAAAGCCATGTCGACTCTGCCTTATTGTATTATGATGTTCTAAATGTCCTGCTATTACCTCCTTAATAATGGTCTATCGTGTCCTCCTTTCTATCTCCTTCCCTTCTTGAATAGAAGTGTACTTTTGCAGTTTTCCGATCCACTGGGACTTTTCCAGCATCTAGGGAATTCTGGAAGATTACAAACAATGCATCCACTGTCTCTGCAGCCACTTTTTTTAAGACCTTAGGATACAGGCTGTCAGATCCTGGGGACTTGTCAACCTCCAGTCCCATTAGTTTTCCTAGTACTTTTTCTCTAGTGATTGTGATTGTTTTAAGTCCCTCCCTCCCTCCCTTTTCCTTCTTGATTTTCTACTATTCTTGGGTTGCTTTTTGTGTCTTCTATTGTGAAGACGGATACAAAATACCTGTTCAATGCTTCAACCATTTCCTTGTTTCCCATTCTTATTAATTCTCCAGTCTCACCCTTTAAGGGACCAATGCTCACTTTCGCAACACTTTTTCTTTTTATAAATTTGTAGAAATTCTTACAATCTGTTTTACATTTCTCGCTAGCTTTCTCTCATACTCTAATTTCTCCCTCCTTTTTCTTTAGTCATTCTTCTCTGGTTTCTAAAATTTGTCCAAGCTTCTGACCTACCAGTCTTCTTCAGGTATTGTACACATTTTCTTTCAATTTGATACTATCCTTAACTCCCTGAATTAGCCACGGATGGTGCGTCCTTCTTATAGAGTCTTTCTTTCTTAGTGGAATATAATTGTATATAATCCTGACACCCTATAGAAAGAATTGCATATGCATAAACGTCTTGACAGCTGCCATTCCCTGGATTCCAGGGCCCTCATCCTTGGTTACAAATTTTCCATTTTGATGGATGTCAGTCTGGGATTTTGTTTATTGTTTAGACATACAGCACTGAAACAGGCCCTTCGGCCCACCGAGTCTGTGCTGACCATCAACCTCCCATTTATACTAATCCTACATTAATCCCATATTCCTACCCCATCCCCACCTTCCCTCAATTCCCCTACCACCTACCTATACTAGGGGAAATTTACAATGGCCAATTTACCTATCAACCTGCAAGTCTTTGGCTGTGGGAGGAAACCGGAGCACCCGGCGAAAACCCACGCAGTCACAGGGAGAACTTGCAAACTCCGCACAGGCAGTACCCAGAATCGAACCCGGGTCGCTGGAGCTGTGAGGCTGCGGTGCTAACCACTGCGCCACTGTGCTGCCCAAAAAATACAACGAAAGAGGGGCGGAGATTAATATGTTTAAATAAAAAGATTAAGAAAAGGTGGAAAAAAAAGGAAATTTAAAGTAATAACTGAAAATCGGCATCAACTCTGTTACTCATCTGAAAGAGAAAGCCAGGCTGGTGCTCTGGATTTGACCCTTCATTTGAAGTGAAAATGAGTTGGGAAAACCCCTTTATGGATCTGACCAAAACAAAAAAGAAGACAGCAATTGCAGGAAGAGACTGTGGGCGCTTAAAAACAATTACCGAAAGTGCCTCATTATGCATCATCCCTTTAAAATAGAATACTTATCCAAACATTTAATGGGTTTGTAATCAAAGTCACTGTTAGTGATTGGGACACTTTTAATTACCCTTAACATTGACATGTCTGACTTATATATGTGTGTGTATACATGTACAGAGCTAAATATATATGTATAAAAATACACAGTACAGACATTAGCACACGTGTGGAGATGTAGATAAACTTTGTATCCATTGCAATGTCTGATTCATAGCCCACACATTGCTGTTAAGGTAGTGTTTCTTTGCTGGTAACTGTCTGAGGCTAAACCAGACTGTTCTCAAACTCAGTGTCGTGTTTGTACCCAAGTTGAGTTTCTGACCACATATCTGCTCTGTCACCAAGGCCGCTTACTTCCATCTCCATAACATCACCCGTTTTCATCACTGCCTCAGCTTGTCTGCTGTGGAAACCCTCATCCTTGCCTTTGTTACCTCTAAATTTGACTATTTCAATGCTCTCATGGCCGGTCTCCCATCTCCACCTTCCATAAACTTGGGCTCATACAAATCTCTGTTACCCATATCCTAACTCACACCAAGTCCCTTTTGTCCATCATCCCATCCTCGCTGTTCCTAGTCCTGCAATCCCTCAATTTTTTAAATATTCCCATCCTTATTTTCAAATCCATCCACTGGCCTCTCCCAGCCTCCCTATCTCTGCAACCTCCTCCAACCCTACAACCCTCCAAGATATCTGCACTCCTCCAATTCTGGCCTCTTGTGCATCCCCGATTTTAATTGCTCCACTTTCAGCTGCCTCAGCCATAATCTCTGAAATTCTCTCCCTAAACCTTTCCACTTCTCTGTCTCCTTTAAGATGTTCCTTAAAACTTACCTTTTTGACCAAGTTTTTGGTCACCTGTCCTAATTTTTAAAATTCTTTCATGGGATGTTGGCATCACTGGCAAGGCCAGCATTTATTGCCCATCCTTAATTGCCCTCAAGAAGGTTGTGGTGAGCTGCCTTCTTGAATCATTGCAGTCCATCTGGTGCTGATACTCCCACAGTGCTGTTAGGAAGGGAGTTCCAGGATTTTGACCCAGCAACAGTGAAGGAACGGCGATATAGTTCCAAGTCTAGGCGGCACAGTGGCGCAGTGGTTAGCACTGCAGCCTCACAGCTCCAGGGACCCGGGTTCGATTCTGGGTACTGCCTGTGTGGAGTTTGCAAGTTCTCCCTGTGTCTGCGTGGGTTTTCTCCGGGTGCTCCGGTTTCCTCCCACAAGCCAAAAGACTTGCAGGTTGGTAGGTAACTTGACCATTATAAATTGTCACTAGTATAGGTAGGTGGTAGGGAAATATAGGGACAGGTGGGGATGTTTGGTAGGAATATGGGATTAGTGTAGGATTAGTATAAAATGGGTGGATGATGGTCGGCACAGACTCGGTGGGCCGAAGGGCCTGTTTCAGTGCTGTATCTCTAATCTAATCTAAAAGTTAGGATGGTGTGTGGCTTGGAGGGGAGCTTGCAGGTGGTGGTGTTCCCATGCTGCCCTTGTCCATCTAGGTAGTAAAGGCCGTGGGTTTAGAAGGTGCTGTCTAAGGAGGCTTGGTGTGTTGGGCTTTTCAGCCCAGGCTTGAATGTTGTCCAGGTCTTGCTGCATATTGACATGGACTGCTTCAGTATCTGAGGAGTTACTGAACACTGCAATCATCAGCATCTCCTTATGTGCCTTGGTGTCAGATTTTGTTTTATAACTCTCCTGTGAAGTGCCTTAGGACATTTTACCACACTAAAGGCGATCTATAAATTGCTGTTGTTGCTCCTTTTGTTGCTATTACTTTTGCTGCTGATGCTACAATTGGTCTGGTTCCGTTGGCCAGGTAAGATCCCCCGTTGCATTTTGCTAACCAATGATGTTTGAAATGAAGCACGATTATTATTTGGATGACAGTCTGGTGGCCCCCACGACCCATGTAGATGCTCACAAGTCACTGGAGAGAAGGAAAATCTGAACTGAACAACAAGTAGTTAGCGGGATAGGGTCAGTTTTGGGTTTTCTTGGAGCCCCGATGTATTGAATCACAGTGCAGCAGATCAGAGCATGAGTCTGCACAAAATATTCCCTACAGTATCAACTGAGGTGCCATGAGGAGATGTCAAGTGAAGGCTCCAAGACTTGGAAAAAGGAATAAACTTATGCAACTCATTGCAAGGGGGCTTCAGCAGATACTTTGGGCTCAGGACCTCTCAGTCTGCCCACTTACCTGGGGCGAAACAAAACAGGGGGAATAAAGCATAAAAACGGCAAATCTGTCACTTGTGGAGTGTTCAAGTCACTCTGAGCTGGATTATTGTTAATTAAGTTTTAATTCTATACCCAACATCATTCTGACATATGATCAAATCAGGCAGTAAGTGAAACCTGCTGACCCACTTCTCCACAATGAAAACAAAACCTAAATATTATATCGAGAGAGGGGGAACTACAACCCTGTAGTGACGATTCATTTAGTTGGGATAAGTTAGCAGCTCTGAGGTTTCTCTGATCTCACTGGTAACACAGTTTCACTTGGGAGGTAATTGTGATCTAATCAGCGTGAGGCTGCAATGAGCTGTTTGGTTTCACCTGCTTAATCTATTCATTAATGTGTTGCAACTCCGATAGATGCAATTATCTTCTCTGTCACTCTCACAGACTCTTCTCTGCTGCAGTCAGTGCTGGATATCCTTGATGTTGAGGGACCTGCTGGGTGACCCTCCAAACTGCCATCTCTGGCTACAAGAGGTGCGAGTGGGAGAGGGGAGGCTGCATAGATTATGAGGGAAGAGAAGACAGGGCTATATTGTGATGTGGGTAAGAGAAGAGGACTGAAGGATTGTAACTGAGCAGAAAGACAATGAGATGGAGGCCACACATGGTCACAACTGGCAGAGGAAAGGGAGGAGATGTTTGATCCCAGCAAAGATGGAAAGAAGAAAGGAAGAACTTGCATTTCTATAGCACCTTTTATAACCTCAGGATGTCCCAAATGGTTTTACAGCCAACAAAGTAACTTTGAAATGTTGTAATGTAAGAAATGTGGCAGCCAATTTGCGCATAGCAAGCTCCCACAAACAGCAATGTAATAGTGACAAGATCATCTTTTAGGCTGCAGGATAAATAAAGGTCAGGACACTTCTTGAGGGATGCAAAAACTGTTTTAAAAAAGAACAAAGAACAGTACAGCACAGGAACAGGCCATTCGGCCCTCCAAGCCTGCGCCGATCGTAATGCCTGTCTAAACTAAAACCTTCTGCACTTCCAGGGACCATATCCTTTTGTTCCCATCCTATTCATGTATTTGTGAAGATGCCTCTTATACGTTGCTATCGTACCTGCTTCCACCATCTCCCCTGGCTGCAAGTTCCAGGCACTCACCACCCGCTGTGTAAAGAACTTGCCTCACACATCCCTTCTAAACTTTGCCCCTCGCACCTTAAACCTATGTCCCCTAGTAACTGACTCTTCCACCCTGGGAAAAAGCTTCTGACTATCCACTCTGTACAGTACAGCACAGGAACAGGCCATTCGGCCCTCCAAGCCTGCGCCGATCATGATGCCTGCCTAAACTAAAACCTTCTGCACTTCCGGGGTCCGTATCCCTCTGTTCCCATCCTATTCATGTATTTGTCAAGATGCCTCTTAAACGTCGTTTTGTTCGAATGTCTTAGGTAAAGTCAGTTTTAGACAAGGTTGTGAAGACTGAGTTAGGGTATTTACCAGACTATTCTGACTGGGAATCTACAGTTAGTTCAGTATAGTACCAATTAATTTTAACTAGAGTAGACCAGAAAGCGTGAGAAGACAGGCTGACTAACTAATGGATTGGGCTGACTAGCTTGTTTTTAAATGTTGGTTGTGTTCATGTTAGCAGGTACCTGCCTGTGAAAGTGACGAGAAAGATCAAAGCAGCCTGTGCAAAGAAGATAAATAAAGTCTGCACCTCACAGCAAATGCAGGAGAGGATTGGCTGTGGGTCAGATGACCAACATTTCTCTCCTGCGATATAATTAAAAACATCAAACTCTGTCTGTTGGTTCTGATCTCCAGCACACTCCCTGCCTTCCTGCACTAGGAACAATGCTTCAGTCTGTCACTTTACTGGATTTTGTGTTCATCAAGCTACACGCAGATGACCATGCAAGTATCAACAGTGGCTCAGTGGGTTGTGCTCTTGTTTCTGAGTTCACACCCCATTCTAGGGATTTATGAACATAATCCCATGGTGCAATTCAATGGTGACTTCTCCCCAGTGTCCTGAACAATATTAACACCTAAAACAGATCATCTCTCATTTAACACAGTGCTGTTTCTGGGATCTTGCTGAGTGCACGTTGACTGCTGTACAACATTGCAACACTGACTATGTTCCAGAAGTTCTTCACTGGCTCTAAAGTGCTTTGGGATGTCCTGAGGTTTTTGAAAAGTGCTATATAAATGCAATTCTTTTTCTTTTTTTTAACTGATTATGTAAGGAGGTTCATAGGAAAATTGACCGATTAAAGAAATATTTCACTTGGCTTAAAAGACACAGTTGTCATGAGAGTAGAGACAAGAATAAAAACAGCTCAGCTAACTAAAGCCAATATTGGATATGCAAAAAAAAGGTATTGGAAATAGAAGAGTGGATTACTGTAGAGTGGCAACAGACAGGCTTTTTATTAGTTATATTAGAAGTCTGAAAATGATTAAAGACATGTGTCCTTTGAAGGACACTTCCCACTCTCTCTCCCCTAACCAGCAAGCAGGCTGGGGGGCTGTAACTGGCAATCACAACTTGCTGGTTCTGTTCTCAGAAGGCCTTGCTGTGGTAATGCAACCTTACAAACTGTAAGTGCCTTAATCTTAGTTACAGTCATTTCAGCAATAACTTCTATCGAAACATTTTTAGCCAGAAGCTGTACTGTAGCTTTGTCTTCAGAAGGGGAAACCAATCTTTAAATCTTTATCTTCATCTTCAAACTCAATGTGCCATGATAAATTCTTCAAAGGACCCGTGTCTTTAATCATCTTCTGATTTCTAACATAACTAATAAAAAGCCTGCCTATTGTCACCTCTACAGTGATCCATTATATTATTTCCAAACCTCTTTTTTTGCATATCCAATATTGGCTTTAGTTACACTCAGCTGTTTTTATGCTTATCTCTACAGTCCTGACAATTGTGCCTTTTAAGCCAAGTGAAATATTTCTTTTTGTTAAGTCAATTTTCCTACAAACTCCACTACTTAACCAGATAAAAAAAAAAATTTGCATTTATAAAGCAATTTTCACAACCTCAGGGTGTCCCAAAACACTTTACAGCCAATGAAGCACTTTTGAAGTGTAGTCACTGTTGCAAATGTAGGGAACACGGCAGCCAATTGGTCCAGAGCGATGAAATAAATGACGATATCATTTGTTTTAGCAATGTTGCTGGAGGATTAATTATTAGCCAGGACACCAGGAGAACTCTCCTGCTCTTTTTCAAAATAATGCAACGGGATCTTTTATGTCCACCTGAGAGGCCAGACAGTATCTCAGTTGAACATTTCATCTGGAAGATGTCACCTCTGACACTCCCTCAGTTTGGTACTGAGATGTCAGCCTGGATTAACCAAAAAAAGGACTCTGGTGTGTTGATAAGGTAAGCTTTTTATTTAAAAAGTTCTGTCCGTCGGATTGCTAAGCTAACAAGTTTTGACTTTTTTTTGGTTTTTCAGTAGATTTGTTGGGAATTTGGAATAGTGGGAATGGAGGTTAAGGCAGTTGTATGTTCCTCCTGCAGAATGTGGGAGGTAAGGGTCGCCAAGAGTGTCCCTGCTGACTGCATCTGCGGGAAGTGCACCCAACTCCAGCTCCTCGAGAACCGCGTTAGGGAACTGGAGCTGGAGCTGGATGAACTTCGGATCATTCGGGAGGCGGAGGGGGTTATTGAGAGGAGTTATAGGGAGGTAGTCACACCTCAGGTAAAAGAAGTAGGTAGATGGGTTACCGTCAGGGGAAGGAGAGGGAACCAGCAGGCAGTGCAGGGATCCCCTGTGGCCGTTTCCCTCAACAACAGGTATACCGTTTTGGATACTGTTGCGGGGGACGACTTACCAGGGGTAAGCAATGGGGTACAGGTATCTGGCACAGAGTCTGTCCCTGTTGCTCAGAAGGGAAAGGAGAAGAGGAGCAGAGCATTAGTCATTGGGGACTCCATAGTTAGGGGAACAGATAGGAGGTTCTATGGGAACGAGAGAGACTCACGGTTGGTGTGTTGCCTCCCAGGTGCCAGGGTTCGTGATGTCTCAGATCGTGTTTTTGGGATCCTTAAGGGGGAGGGGGAGCAGCCCCAAGTCGTGGTCCACATAGGTACCAACGACATAGGTAGGAAGAGAGATGGGGATTTAAGGCAGAAATTCAGGGAGCTAGGGTGGAAGCTTAGAGCGAGAACAAACAGTTGTTATCTCTGGGTTGTTGCCCGTGCCACGTGCTAGCGAAGCGAGGAATAGGGAGAGAGAGGAGTTGAACACGTGGCTGCAGGGATGGTGTAGGAGGGAGGGTTTTGGTTTCCTGGATAATTGGGGCTCTTTCTGGGGTAGGTGGGACCTCTACAAACAGGATGGTCTTCACCTGAACCAGAGGGGTACCAATATCCTGGGGGGGAGATTTGCTAGTGCTCTTCGGGGGGGTTTAAACTAATTCAGCAGGGGAATGGGAACCTAAATTGTAGTTCCAGTGTACAGGATGTTGAGAGTAGTGAGGTCAGGGATAAGGTTACAAGGACACAAGAGGGCACTGGCAAGCAAGAACTTAGTTTAAAGTGTGTCTACTTCAACGCCAGGAGCATCCGGAATAAGGTGGGTGAGCTTGCAGCATGGTTGGTACCTGGGATCTCGATGTTGTGGCCATTTCAGAGACATGGGTAGAGCAGGGGCAGGAATGGATGTTGCAGGTTCCGGGATTTAGATGTTTCAGTAAGAACAGAGAAGATGGTCAAAGAGGGGGGGGGTGTGGCATTGTTAATCAAGGAGAGTATTACAGCGGCAGAAAGGACGTTTGAGGACTCGTCTACTGAGGTAGTATGGGCCGAGGTTAGAAACAGGAGAGGAGAGGTCACCCTGTTGGGAGTTTTCTATAGACCTCCGAATAGTTCCAGAGATGTAGAGGAAAGGATAGCGAAGATGATTCTCGACAGGAGCAAGAGTAACAGGGTAGTTGTTATGGGGGACTTTAACTTTCCAAATATTGACTGGAAATACTATAGTTCGAGTACTTTAGATGGGTCAGTTTTTGTCCAGTGTGTGCAGGAGGGTTTTCTGACACAGTATGTAGACAGGCCAACCAGGGGCGTTGCCACATTGGATTTGGTACTGGGTAATGAACCCGGCCAGGTGTTAGATTTAGATGTAGGTGAGCACTTTGGTGATAGTGATCACAATTCGGTTAGGATTACCTTAGCGATGGGCAGGGACAGGTATATACCGCAGGGCAAGAATTATAGCTGGGGGAAAGGAAATTATGATGCGATTAGGCAAGATTTAGGATGCGTAGGATGGGGAAGGAAACTGCAGGGGATGGGCACAATCGAAATGTGGAGCTTATTCAAGGAGCAGCTACTGCGTGTCCTTGATAAGTATGTACCTGTCAGGCAGGGAGGAAGTTGTCAAGGGAGGGAGCCATGGTTTACTAAAGAAGTTGAAGCGCTTGTCAAGAGGAAGAAGAAGGCTTATGTTAGGATGAGACGTGAAGGCTCAGTTAGGGCGCTTGAGAGTTACAAGCTAGCCAGGAAGGATCTAAAGGGAGAGCTAAGAAGAGCAAGGAGAGGACACGAGAAGTCATTGGCGGATAGGATCAAGGAAAACCCTAAGGCTTTCTATAGGTATATCAGGAATAAAAGAATGACTAGAGTTAGATTAGGGCCAATCAAGGATAGTAGTGGGAAGTTGTGTGTGGAATCAGAGGAGTTAGGGGAAGCGTTAAATGAATATTTTTCATCAGTATTTACAGTAGAGAAAGAAAATGTTGTGGAGGAGAATACTGAGATACAGACTACTAGGCTAGATGGGATTGAGGTTCACAAGGAGGAGGTGTTAGCAATTTTGGAAAGTGTGAAAATAGATAAGTCCCCTGGGCCAGATGGGATTTATCCTAGGATTCTCTGGGAAGCCAGGGAGGAGATTGCAGAGCCTTTCTCCTTGATCTTTATGTCGTCATTGTCGACAGGAATAGTGCCGGAAGACTGGAGGATAGCAAATGTTGTCCCCTTGTTCAAGAAGGGGAGTAGAGACAGCCCTGGTAATTATAGACCTGTGAGCCTTACTTTGGTTGTGGGTAAAATGTTGGAAAAGGTTATAAGAGATAGGAT
This sequence comes from Heterodontus francisci, assembly GCF_036365525.1. NCBI lineage: Eukaryota > Metazoa > Chordata > Chondrichthyes > Heterodontiformes > Heterodontidae > Heterodontus > Heterodontus francisci. Next base: position 66,103,925 of record NC_090396.1, read on the forward strand.
TTATAATCATCTTGAAAAGAATAAGTTCATTAGCTATAGTCAGCACGGTTTTGTGAAGGGTAGGTCGTGCCTCACAAACCTTACTTAGTTTTTTGAGAAGGTGACCAAACAGGTGGATGAGGGTAAAGCAGTGGATGTGGTGTATGTGGATTTCAGTAAGGCGTTTGATAAGGTTCCCCACGGTAGGCTATTGCAGAAAATACGGAAATATGGGGTTGAAGGTGATTTAGAGCTTTGGATCAGAAATTGGCTAGCTGAAAGAAGACAGAGGGTGGTGGTTGACGGCAAATGTTCATCCTGGAGTTTAGTTACTAGTGGTGTACCGCAAGGATCTGTTTTGGGGCCACTGCTGTTTGTCATTTTTATAAATGACCTGGATGAGGGTGTAGAAGGGTGGGTTAGTAAATTTGCGGATGACACGAAGGTCGGTGGAGTTGTGGATAGTGCCGAAGGATGTTGTAGGGTACAGAGGGACATAGATAGGCTGCAGAGCTGGGCTGAGAGATGGCAAATGGAGTTTAATGCAGAAAAGTGTGAGGTGATTCACTTTGGAAGGAGTAACAGGAATGCAGAGTACTGGGCTAATGGGAAGATTCTTGGTAGTGTAGTTGAGCAGAGAGATCTTGGTGTCCAGGTACATAAATCCCTGAAGGTTGCTACCCAGGTTAATAGGGCTGTTAAGAAGGCATATGGTGTGTTAGCTTTTATTAGTAGGGGGATCGAGTTTCGGAGCCACGAGGTCATGCTGCAGCTGTACAAAACTCTGGTGAGGCCGCACCTGGAGTATTGCATGCAGTTCTGGTCACCGCATTATAGGAAGGATGTGGAAGCTTTGGAAAGGGTGCAGAGGAGATTTACTAGGATGTTGCCTGGTATGGAGGGAAGGTCTTACGAGGAAAGGCTGAGGGACTTGAGGTTGTTTTCGTTGGAGAGAAGGAGGAGGAGAGGTGACTTAATAGAGACATATAAGATAATCAGAGGGTTAGATAGGGTGGATAGTGAGAGTCTTTTTCCTCAGATGGTGATGGCAAACACGAGGGGACATAGCTTTAAGTTGAGGGGTGATAGATATAGGACAGATGTTAGAGGTAGTTTCTTTACTCAGAGAGTAGTAGGGGCGTGGAACGCCCTGCCTGCAACAGTAGTAGACTCGTCAACTTTAAGGGCATTTAAGTGGTCATTGGATAGACATATGGATGAAAATGGAATAGTGTAGGTCAGATGGTTTCACAGGTCGGTGCAACATCGAGGGCCGAAGGGCCTGTACTGCGCTGTAATGTTCTAATCTAATAATCTAATATGCTATAGCATCTGGAGTGGAACTTGAACCCGTGACCTTCATGGCTCAGAGTTACCCAATGAACCATGGCTGACAGGCAACATCTGTGAAGAGAGATATTTCAATGACCTATTATTGTTCAGATATACTAATAGTCAGATATAAATATCCACTGATAGAGGGAAAAGATAATATCAATTAATAATTACTTCCTTTTATGGTCATGCAAGTGTCTGACGTGCTGAAACTATGACCGTGTTTATGAGCCTCAAAATTAACCAACTGAGAAATGCATGTCCGCTTGAAGGGTTTCTGTCTGTCCAACAGAGAGTGCACACTTTCTCTTTGTGAGGACACGTACAACTTACCCAAAATCCAGTAGCACCAAGACTTAGGGACCCCCCACGTGTGTGCAGAGGTACCACTGCTGGCTTATACAAGAGACCTCCTCAGGGACAGAAAAAGCCTTAGATAGATTGTAAAGGTGCAGCTTCTTCCAGTCCTATTTTTATCATAGACTTTAACTAATACATATAGCTTGCCAGAGCATTTACTGCTTCTTGTCCAGCTAGGATCTCTCTACTCGCTGTGGCAGGACCTTAACAATTTATCTGGGCGTAAGTGCAATGAAACCCAGCACCCAGTGAGAGGACATCCCCGCCAGGTTCCACTAGTGAGACAGGGGGTAGCACTCTCCCCTCTGAGTCAAAAGATCAGGGGTTTGAGGCCCACTCTAGAGACTTGAGCACATAATCTAGGCTGACAGTACATAATCTAGGTGGTACAGTACTGAGGGAGTGCTACATTATTGGAGGTGCCGTCTTTTGGATGGGATGTTAAATTGAGCCTTGAATTGTGTCTTCCCTCTCAGTTGCATGTAAAAGACCCCATGGAACCATTTGAAGAAGAGCCGGGGAGTTTTCCTGCAGTCCTGGCCAACATTCCCTCAATGAGCATCACTAAAACAGATGATACGATCATTTATTTCATTGCTGTTCATGGGAGCCTGCTGTGTACAAATTGGGGGTCACATTTCCTACATTAACTAGCCATTAAAAAATCATTAACTAGCAAAGACCAGTCTCATTCAGATATCAGATTCCTCAGTGCAATGCAAAAAGTTGACTCGGCTCCACCACCAGGCATTTCAACTTAGAGCCACCCTGACCCAAAGAAACCCTACTTAATTCCCTTCCACAAGGAGCATAGGCAACAATTGTTGTCTGAGCAGGCTACACACAGGTTTTTGTTCTCACTCAGTGAACAGTAGGTACTAGGAGCTCCTCATAAGCAGGATGATGAACAGCATAACTCACCATCAAACATGTGAGTTCACCATCCACCCAACTACATGATGGACACACGCAACAGACCCTTTAGAACAGTGCGTCCAACCAGTTGGAAGAGCACAGCTTCAGGAGGAGGTGGCTGTGCTTCTGCAACAAGGGTTCCAAATCTTTGGAATTCTCTACCTCAGGGAGCTGTGGATGCTCAGTCGTTGAGTCTATTCAAGACTGAGATCAATAGACTCTTGGGCACCAAAGGAATCAAGGGATATGGGAATAGGGAAGGAAAGTGGAGCTTCGGTCGAAGGTCAATCATGATCTTATTGAATAGCAGAGCAGGTTTGAGGGGCCACATGGCCGACTCCTGCTCCTATTTCTTATATTCTAAGCCAATCATGCTATGTACTGAGCTTTGGATATATGGGTGTACATTCTCATACCCAGCCTGCCGGTTATGCCTTCTGGAGGTTGTTGTCTTCAAGTATTCCGAGTTTCCTCATTGGCTGTATGATGGATCCTTGCTTGATAGAAGGACCCAGGCAGAGTGGCCTGAGTGATGCCAGTCAACTTTGATGCTCTAGCCATCCGAGTGAAATACACCAGCTTTACCCATCATCAATTGGTTAATTAATCCAGGTCCTCGATAAGGGATAACAAGTAAATTGGGTAATATAAAACCTATCCATAATAAACCTCAAATAATTGCTCTGTAAGTTACATTCCATCACACGTGAATAGCTCTAAGCCACACTGCCCTGCTCACAGCTGTTGATTTACACAAGAGACCCAGAAGGAATCAGAAGACAGTTCCTCAGGGACAGAAGCAGCTTAAGATAGATTGCAAAGGTGCGGCTTCTTCCAGTCCTATTTTTATCTTAGATATTTTTAACCACCAATGTTACTTTTAAAATGTTCTTAATCACCCTGTAACTTTGTGATATAGGCGGGTATAACCACTGTCATAAAACAAAATACAATAAAATAAAAAAAACATTAATGTTGCTGATGTCTAAATATGTCACAATACATCCACAGCTCCATATCCCTCACATCTCCATATCCCAACATTTTCATACCTCACACAGCTCTATATCCTAATAGCTCCAAATCCCTCACATTTCCATATCCCTCACATCTCCAAATCCCAACATCTCCATATCCTTCACATCTCCATGTCCTTCACATCTCCATATCCTTCACATCTCCAAATCCCAACATCTCCATATCCTTCACATCTCCATATCCTTCACATCTCCATATCCTTCACATCTCCATATCCTTCACATCTCCATAGCCCTCACATCTCCATATCCTTCACATCTCCATATCCTTCACATCTCCATATCCTTCACATCTCCATGTCCTTCACATCTCCATATCCTTCACATCTCCAAATCCCAACATCTCCATATCCTTCACATCTCCATATCCTTCACATCTCCATATCCTTCACATCTCCATGTCCTTCACATCTCCATATCCTTCACATCTCCAAATCCCAACATCTCCATATCCTTCACATCTCCATATCCTTCACATCTCCATATCCTTCACATCTCCATAGCCCTCACATCTCCATATCCCTCACATCTCCATATCCCTCACATCTCCATATCCCTCACATCTCCATATCCCTCACATCTCCATAGCCCTCACATCTCCATAGCCCTCACATCTCCATATCCCTCACATCTCCATATCCCTCACATCTCCATATCCTTCACATCTCCATATCCCTCACATCTCCATATCCCTCACATCTCCATATCCTTCACATCTCCATATCCTTCACATCTCCATATCCCTCACATCTCCATATCCTTCACATCTCCATATCCCAACATCTTCACATCCCAACATCTCCATAGCCCTCACATCTCCATAGCCCTCACATCTCCATATCCCTCAGATCTCCAAATCCCAACATTTCCATACCTCACACAGCTCTATATCCCAACATCTCGACATTCCAACATCTCTTTATCCCTTACATCTTCATATCCCTCACATCTCCATATCCCAACGTCTCCATATTTCACATAGTTCTATATTCCAACATCCCCATATCCCATACATAGAGTCATAGAATTACACAGCACAGAAACAGACCCTTCGGCCCTTTGTGTCCATGCCGGCCATCAAGCACCTATCTATTCTAATCCCATTTTCCAGCACTTGGCCCATAGCTTTTGTATGCTATGGCGTTTAAAGTGCTCATCTAAATACTTCTTAAATGTCGTGAGGCTTCCTGCCTCCACCACCCCTTCAGGCAGTGTGTGCCAGATTCCAACCACCCTCTGGGTGAAAATGTTTTTCCTCAAATCCCCTCTAAACCTCCTGCCCCTTACCTTAAATATATGCCCCCTGGTTATTGACACCTCCAATAAGAGAAAAAGTTTCTTCCTATCTATCCTATCAATGCCCCTCATAATTTTGTATACCTCAATCAGGTCCTCCCTCAGCCTTCTCTGCTCTAAGGAAAACAACCCGAGCCTTTCCAGTCTCTCTTCATAGCTGAAATGCTCCAGCCCAGGCAACATCCTGGTGAATCTCCTCTGCACCCTCTCCAGTACAATCACATGCTTCCTATACTGTGGCGACCAAAACTGTACACAGTACTCCAGCTGTGGCCTAACTAACGTTTTATACAGTTCCATCATAACCTCCCTGCTCTTATATTCTATGTCTCGGCTAATAAAAGCAAGTATCCCATATGCCTTCCTAACCACCTTATCTACCTGTGCTGCTGCCTTCAGTGATCTATGGACAAGTACACCAAGGTCACTCTTACCCTCTGTATTTCCTAGGGTCCTACCATCCATTGTATATTCCCTTGCCTTGTTAGTCCTCCCAAAATGCAACACCTCACACTTCTCAGGATTAAATTCCATTTGCCACTGCTCCGCCCATATTACCAGTCCATCTATATCATCCTGTAATCTAAGGCTTTCCTCCTCACTATTTACGACACCACCAATTTTTGTGTCATCTGTGAACTTACTGATCATACCTCTTATAGTCATGTATAAATCATTAATTTACACTACAAACAGCAAGGGTCCCAGCACCGATCCCTGTGGTACACCACTGGTCACAGGCTTCCACTCGCAAAAACAACCCTCGACCATCACCCTCTGCCTCCTGCCACTAAGCCAATTTTGGATCCAATTTGCCCTGCATCCCATAGGCTCTTACCTTCTTAACCAATCTCCCATGCAGGACCTTATCAAAAGCCTTACTGAAGTCCATGTAGACTACATCAACTGCTTTACCCTCATCTACACATTTAGTCACCTCCTCGAAAAATTCAATTAGGTTTGTTAGACACGATCTCCCCCTGACAAAGCCATGCTGACTATCCTTGATTAATCCCTGCCTCTCCATGTGGAGATTAATCCTGTCCCTCATAATTTTTTCCAATAGTTTCCCTACCACTGATGCTAGACTCACTGGCCTATAATTACTTGGTTTATCCTTGCTACCCTTCTTGAATAATGGTATCACATTTGCTATCCTCCAGTCCTCTGGTACCACTCCTGTGGCCAGAGAGGATTTGAAAATTTGTGTTAGAGCCCCTACTATCTCCTCCCTTGCCTCACATAACAGCCTGGGATACATCTCATCTGGGCCTGGGGATTTATCCACTTTTAAGCCCACTAAAACAGCTAATACTTCCTCCTTTTCAATGCTAATTTGTTCAAGTATATTACAATCCCCCTCCCTGATCTCTACACCTACATCGTCCTTCTCCATAGTGAACACAGATGAAAAGTAATCATTTAAAACATCACCTATATCCTCCGGCTCCACACACAGATTGCTACTTTGGTCCCTAATGGGCCCCACTCTTTCCCTGGTTATCCTCTTGCCCTTAATATACTTATAAAATGCCTTGGATTTTCCTTTATCTTGCCCGCCAGTGTTTTTTCATGTCCCCCTTCACTCTCCTAATTACTTTTTCACGTACCCCCCGACACTTTCTATACTCCTCCAGGGCCTTTGCTGTTTTCAGCACTCTGAATCAGCCATAAGCCTCCTTTTTTTTCCTTATCCAATCGTCTATATCCATTGACATCCAGAGTTCCCTGGAGTTGTTGTTCCTACCCTTCACCTTTACATGAGCATGTTGGCCCTGAGCAGGGATGTCTTGCTGCAATTATACAAGGCCTTGGTGAGGCCACACCTGGAATATTGTGTGTAGTTTTGATCTCCTTATCTGAGGAAGGATGCTCTTGCTATACAGGGAGTGCAGCGAAGGTTTACCAGACTGATTCCTGGGATGGCGGGACTAATGTATGAGGAGAGATTGAGTCGGTTAGGATTATATTCGCTGGAGTTCAGAAGAGTGAGGGGGGCTCTCATAGAAACCTATAAAATTCTAACAGGACTTGACAGGGTAGATGCAGGAAGGATGTTCCCGATGCTGGGGGAGTCCAGAACCAGGGGTCATCATCTAGGGATAAGGGGTAAGCCTTTCAGGACTGAGATGAGGAGAAATTTCTTCACCCATAGAGTGGTGAGCCTGTGGAATTCGCTACCACAGAAAGCAGTTGAGGCCAAAACATTGTATGTTTTCAAGAAGGAGTTAGATATAGCTCTCAGGGCGAAAGGGATCAAAGGGTATGGGGTGAAAGCAGGAACAGGTTACTGAGTTGGATGATCAGCCACGATCATAATGAATGATGGAGCAGGCTCAAAGGGCCGAATGGCCTACTCCTGCTCCTATTTTCTATGTTTCTATGTTTCTATGAACTCTCACTGTTTCCTTTTTGAATGACTCCCACTGGTCTACAAGTAGCTGCTCCCAGTCCACTTTTGCCAGATCCTGTTTTATCATATTGAAATCGGCCTTCCCCCAATTCAGTACTTTTATTTCCGGTCCCTCTTTGTCCTTTTCCATAACTACCTTAAATCTTACAGAGTTATGGTCACTATCCCCGAAATGTTCCCCCACTGACACTTCTGCTACTTGTCCTGCTTCATTCCCTAGGATTAGGTCCAGTACTGCTCCTTCTGTTGTAGGACATTCTACGTACTGGCTCAAAAAGCTCTCCTGTATACATTTTAAGAATTCTGTCTCCTTTAAGCCTTTTGCACTAAGACTATCCCAGTAAATATTGGGGAAGTTGAAATCCCCTAATATTATTACCCTATTATTTTTACACCTCTCTGAGATTTGCCTACATATCTGCTTCTCTATCTCTCCCTGACTATTTGGAGGCCTGTAGAACACTCCCAGCCAAGTGATTGCCCCCTTTTTGTTTTTAAGTTTCTCGTTAGAGGAACCTTCTAAGATATCATCCCTCCTTACTGCAGTAATTGACTCCTTGATCAACAGTGCAATGCCACCTCCTCTTTTACACCCTCCCCTGTCACGCCTGAAGATTCTATACCCTGGAATATTGAGCTGCCAGTCCTGTCCCTCCCTCAACCATGTCTCTGTGATAGCAATAATATCATATTCCCATGTGTTAATCAAAGCCCTCAATTCATCTGCCTTACTAGTAAGACTCCTTGCATTAAAATAGATGCAATCCAGCCTTGCATTATTCGCTTGTGCCTTAACAGGTCTATATTTTCTCTCCCTTCCAGACTGACTCAGTTTCTCTCTATATTTGACTGTGCATCACCCCCTACTGTAACTCCACTCTGTATCCCATCCCCCTACCAAATTAGTTTAAACCCCCACCCCCCCACAACAGCACTAGCAAACCTCCCAGCAAGCATGTTGGTCCCGTTCCGGTTCAGGTACAACCCGTTCAACATGTACAGGTCCCACCTTTGTCAGAAACAGACCCAGTGATCCAGGAAATTAAAGCCCTCCCTCCTGCACCATCTCTTCAGCCACGCATTCATTTCCTCTATACTCCTATTCCTATACTCACTAGCACGTGGCACCGGGAGTAATCCAGAGATTACAACCTTTGAGGTCCTGCTTTTTAATCTGCTACCTAGCTCCCTAAATTCTTTTTGCAGGACCTCATCCCTCTTTCTACCTATTTCCAAATCACAATCATCTCCATATCCCAACATCTCCATATCACACAGCTCTGTATCCCTCACAGCTCCATTTCCCTACATCTCCATATCCCTCACCTCTCCATATCCCTCACCTCTCCATATCCCTCACATCTCCATATCCCTCACATCTCTATATCCCAACATCTCCATCTCTCAACATCTCCATTTCCCAACATCTCCATATCCCTCACCTCTCCTTATCCCTCAACTCTCCATATCCCTCACATCTCTATATCCCAACATCTCCATATCTCAACATCTCCATATCCCAACATCTCCATATCCCAACATCTCCATATCACATAGTTCTATATCCCTCATAGCTCCATATCTCTGGTAGGAAGGGACAGAGACAAAAAACCTAAGACCACACCAACAGTCAAGACTAGATGTTACAAAGATAACAAAAAGACAAAATTAAAGGCTCTGTATCTGAATGCACATAGCATTCATAACAAAATAGACAAACTGATAGCGCACATTGAAGTAACTAAGTATGATGTGCTAGCCATTACGGAAACGTGGCTGCAGGATGACAAGGATTGGGTCCTGAATATTCAGGGGTACATGACGTTCAAGAAGAATAGGAAGCTAAGTAAGGGTGGAGGGGTAGCACTGTTAAGTAAGGATGGAACTAGTGCAATAGTTAGAGATGACCTTGCTTCAAGAGATCAGGATGTAGAATCATTTTAGAGTCATACAGCACTGAAACAGGCCCTTCAGCCCACCGAGTCTGTGCTGACCAACAACCCACCCATTTATACTAATCCTACATTAATCCCATATTCCCTACCACATCCCCACCATTCTCCTACCACCTACCTACACTAGGGGCAATTTACAATGGCCAATTTACCTATCAACCTGCAAGTCTTTGGCTGTGGGAGGAAACCAGAGCACCCGGCTGAAGCCCACGCAGTCACAGGGAGCACTTGCAAACTCCGCACAGGCAGTACCCAGAATTGAACCCGGGTCACTGGAGCTGTGAGGCTGCAATGCTAACCACTGCACCACTGTGCATGGAGATGAGGGATAGTAGGGGAAAGAAGTCACTAATGGGAGTGGTCTACAGGCCCCCTAACAGTAACCACAATGTAGGACAAAGTAAACAGGAAGAAATTTTGGGTGCTTGTGATAAAGGGACGACAATAATCATGGCTGATTTTAATCCACATATAAACTGGGAAAATCAGATTGGCAATAGGAGCCTGGATGAGAAATTCATAGAATGCTTTAGAGAGTTTCTTAGAGCAGCACGTTCTGGGACCAACCTGAGAGCAGGTTACATTAGACTTGGTATTGTGTAACGTGACAGGATTAATGACCTCAGAGTAAAGGCACCTCTAGGTAGCAGCGACCACAATATGATTGAATTTGACATCCAGTTTGAAAGCGAGGAGTGGGTCTAAGACTAGTATTTTAAACTGAAATAAAGTCAACAATGTGGGCATGAAAGCTGAGCTAGCTGAAGTGAACTGGGTTACGAGGCTAGGAGATAGATCAATAGAGAAGTAGTGGCAGACATTTCAGAGGATATTTCAGAATACTCAAAATAAGTAAATTCCTACTGTAAAGAAAAATTCTAAGGGGAGGGTAACTAAAGAAGTTAAGGAAAACATCAAACTTAAGGAAAAAGCATATAATTGCACAAAGATGAGTGGCAGGTCAGATGATTGGTCAGGATATGAAGAGCAGGAGAGAATGACTAAAAGGTGAATCAGGAGAAAGAAATTAGAGTATGAGAGGAAGCTAGCTAGAAATGTAAAAACTGATAGCAAGAGTTTCTACAGGTATTTAAAAATGGGGGGTCGGCCCGGACCTGCTGGAAGTATACGAGAGTATGCTCCTGGCCGGTAGCATGTCAGAATCCATGAGAAAAGGCATCATCACCCTCATTTACAAGCAGAAGGGGGAGAGGGTAGAAATCAGAAATTGGCGGCCCATCTCACTGCTTAATGTTGATTACAAGATTCTGTCCAAAGTCATAGCCAGTCGAGTCAAGTCTGCTCTGGAGCTGGTGATTCACCCCGATCAGACCTGTACTGTACCCGGCAGGAAGATCTCTGATAGCCTCGCGCTACTCAGGGATACGATCGCCTACGTACGGGACAGGAGGGTGGACACCTGCCTCATCAGCCTGGACCAGGAGAAGGCTTTTGACAGGATATCGCACACCTACATGATGGACGTGCTTTCCAAAATGGGGTTTGGGGAGGGAATCTGCAATTGGATCCAACTGCTCTACACAAACATCAGTAGCGCAGTGTCAATCAACGGGTGGGAATCTGAAAGTTTCCCGATCAAATCTGGAGTCAGACAGGGCTGTCCTCTGTCCCCGGTCTTGTTTGTTTGCTGTATTGAACCCTTTGCTGAGTCTATTAGGAAGGATGCGAGCATAAGAGGGGTGACAATCCCAGGCAGCGGAGGCACTCAGGTCAAAACCTCCCTGTACATGGATGACGTCGCCGTCTTCTGCTCGGATACGCTGTCCGTGCGCAGACTGATGAGCATCTGCGACCAGTTCGAACTGGCCTCGGGAGCCAAAGTTAACCACGGCAAGAGCGAGGCCATGTTCTTTGGGAACTGGGCTGACCGATCCTTTGTCCCCTTCACCGTCAGGTCAGATTACCTGAAGGTGCTGGGGATATGGTTCGGAAGGGCCGGGGCGTGCACCAAAACATGGGAGGAGCGAGTAGCCAAGGTACGACAAAAGTTGGGCATGTGGGGGCAGCGATCTCTCTCCATTGTGGGTAAGAACCTGGTCATCAGGTGCGAGGCGCTCACGTTGTTGCTCTACGTGGCGCAGGTCTGGCCCATACCCCACTCCTGCGCTGTGGCAGTCACCCGAGCCATTTTCCGCTTCGTCTGGGGATCTAAAATGGACCGGGTCCGGAGGGACACGATGTTCAAATCTCTGGACATGGGCGGGAAAAATGTACCCAACGTGGCCCTCATCCTGATGACCACCTTCGTGTGCGGCTGCATCAAGCTATGTGTAGATCCCCAGTACGCAAACTCCAAGTGTCACTACGTGCTGAGGTTCTATCTGTCCCCGGTGTTGCGAAGGATGGGCCTGGTCACATTGCCGCGGAACGCTCCGTGCAGTTGGGCGGCGCCGTACCACCTATCCTTCGTGGAGCAGTTTCTGCGGAAAAACACCTTTGACCACCGGTCCATCAGGCAGTGGTCTGCACGGAATGTCCTCAAGGCCCTACGGGAAAAGGAAACGGTGGATCCTGTCGGATGGTTCCCCGTGCAGACCGTCAAAGTCATTTGGCGGAATGCCTCATCACCAGAACTTTCAAACAAGCACCAAGACGTAGCTTGGCTGGTGGTGAGAAGGGCCCTCCCCGTCAGATCCTTCATGCACACCCGAAGTCTCGCCCCCTCCGCACAGTGCCCCCGCGTTGGCTGTGGTGGGGAAGAGACGGTCGCCCACCTCCTCCTGGAATGTGCCTTTGCAAAGCAGGTGTGGAAAGAGATGCAGTGGTTTTTGTCAAGGTTCATCCCAAGCAGCTCTGTAACACAGGAGTCTGTGCTCTACGGGCTGTTCCCAGGGACGCACACCGAGACAAACATCAACTGCTGCTGGAGGACTATCAATTCGGTGAAAGACGCCCTTTGGTCTGCCCGAAACTTGCTGGTCTTCCAGCGCAAAGAGTTGTCCACCACCGAATGTTGCAGACTGGCACATTCCAAGGTCCAGGACTACGTGCTGAGGGACGCACTAAAGCTTGGGGCAGCCGCAGCAAAGGCTCAATGGGGAAAGACCACAGTGTAAGGTTCCCCCACCAAGCTGGACTGAGGGGCTGGAACCATGGGAAGCCCCTCGAACTGTATCGTTAATATTCTGAATTGCTGTAAATGTAAAACTGTAATTGACATGACAATTGTGAAACGGAAGGGTTGGGAAGAAATTCATGACAGTATTGAAGGAAACTGATCTCCCTTGCAATGTTTGTATTTTTTGGTGCTGTTTGGAAACTGTTTGGCAATGTAATTTTTACAGATTTTTATGAATAAAGTATATTTTGGAAATAAAAAAAAAAAATTTAAAAATGGGGTTTGGGGAGGGAATCTGCAATTGGATCAAACTGCTCTACACAAACATCAGTAGCGCAGTCTCAATCAATGGGTGGGAATCGGAAAGTTTCCCCATCAAATCTGGAGTCAGACAGGGCTGTCCTCTCTCCCCGGTCTTGTTTGTTTGCTGTATTGAACCCTTTGCTGAGTCTATTAGGAAGGATGCGAGCATAAGAGGGGTGACAATCCCAGGCAGCGGAGGCACTCAGGTTAAAACCTCCCTGTACATGGATGACGTCACCGTCTTCTGCTCGGATCCGCTGTCCGTGGGCAGAGTGATGAGCATCTGCGACCAGTTCGAACTGGCCTCGGGAGCCAAAGTTAACCACGGCAAGAGCGAGGCCATGTTCTTTGGGAACTGGGCTGACCGATCCTTTGTCCCCTTCACCGTGAGGTCAGACTACCTGAAGGTGCTGGGGATATGGTTCGGAAGGGCCGAGGCGTGCACCAAAACCTGGGAGGAGCGAGTAGCCAAGGTACAACAAAAGTTGAGCATGTGGGGGCAGCGATCTCTCTCCATTGTGGGTAAGAACCTGGTCATCAAGTGCGAGGCGCTCATGTTTTTGCTGTACGTGGTGCAGGTCTGGCCCATACCCCACTCCTGCGCTGTGGCAGTCACCCGTGCCATTTTCCGCTTCATCTGGGGATCTAAAATGGACCGGGTCCGGAGGGACACGATGTTCAAACCTCTGGATAAGGGCGGGAAAAACGTACCCAACGTGGCCCTCATCCTGATGACCACCTTCGTGTGCGGCTGCATCAAGCTGTGTGTAGACCTTCAGTACGAAAACTCCAAGTGTCACTACGTGCTGAGGTTTAGTTTAGTGATACAGCACTGAAACAGGCCCTTCGGCCCACCGAGTCTGTGCCAACCATCAACCACCCATTCATACTAATCCTACACTGATTCCATATTCCTACCACATCCCCACCTGTCCCTATATTTCCCTACCACCTACCTATACTAGGGGCAATTTATAATGGCCAATTTACCTACCAACCTGCAAGTCTTTTGGCTTGTGGGAGGAAACCAGAGCACCCGGAGAAAACCCACGCAGACACAGGGAGAACTTGCAAACTCCACACAGGCAGTACCCAGAATTGAACCCGGGTCGCTGGAGCTGTGAGGCTGCGGTGCTAACCACTGCGCCACTGTGCCATTCTATCTGTCCCCGGTGTTGTGAAGGATGGGCTTGGTCACATTGCCGCGGAACGCTCCATGCAGTTGGATCGTGCCGTACCACCTATCCTTCGTGGAGCAGTTTCTGCGGGAAAACAGCTTTGACCACCGATCCATCAGGCAGTGGTCTGCACGGAATGTCCTCAAGGCCCTACAGGAAAAGGAGACGGTGGATCCTGTCGGATGGTTCCCCGAGCAGACCGCCAAAGTCATTTGGCGGAATGCCTCATCACCAGAACTTTCAAACAAGCACCAAGTTGTAGCTTGGCTGGTGGTGAGAAGGGCCCTCCCCGTCAGATCCTTCCTGCACGCCCAAAGTCTCACCCACTCCGTGCAATGCCCCCGCGGTGGCTGTGGTGGGGAAGAGACGGTTGCCCACCTCCTCCTGGAATATGTCTTTGCAAAGCAGGTGTGGAAAGAGATGCATTGGTTTTTGTCGAGGTTCATCCCAAGCAGCTCTGTAACACAGGAGTCTGTGCTCTACGGGCTGTTCCCAGGGACGCACACCGAGATAAACATCAACTGCTGCTGGAGGACTATCAATTCAGTGAAAGACGCCCTTTGGTCTGCCCGAAACTTGCTGGTCTTCCAGCGCAAAGAGTTGTCCACCACCGAATGTTGCAGACTGGCACATTCCAAGGTCCAGGACTACGTGCTGAGGGACGCACTAAAGCTTGGGGCAGCCGCAGCAAAGGCTCAATGGGGAAAGACCACTGTGTAAGGTCCCCCCCACCAAGCTGAACTGAGGGGCTGGATCCATGGGAAACCCCTCGAACTGTATCGGGAAAATTTTCATTTGCTGTAAATGTTAAAATGTAATTGGCATGACAATTGTGAAATGGAAGGGTTGTGAAGAAACTCATGATTGTAATGAAGGAAACTGATCTCCCTTGCAATGTTTTTATTTTTTGGTGCTGTTTGAAACTGTTGGCAATGTAATTTTTACAGATTTTTATGAATAAAGTATATTTTGGAATTTTTTTTTAAAAATTTAAAAAGGAAAAGAGTAAGTAAAGTGAGTGTTGGTCCTCTAGAGAGTGAGGATAGGGAGTTAATAGTAGATAATAAGGAAATGGCGGATGAAATGAACAAATATTTTGCTTTTGTCTTCACTATAGAGGATACAAAAAACATTCCAGTAATCACTGTAAATCAGGAGGTGGAAGGAAGAGAGGAATTTGGTGAAATTACAATCACCAGGGCAACAGTACTGAGCAAACTGGGCGGGCTGACAAGTCCCTGGGTCCTGATGGGCTTCATCCTAAGGTCTTAAAAGAGGCGGCTAATGAGGTAGTAGATGTGTAGGTGTTAATTTTTCGAAAATTGCTGAATTCTGGAAAGGTTCCATCAGACTGGAAAGTAGCCAATCTAACCCCTCTCTATTCAAGAAGAGGTGGTTGGGGGGTGGGGGGAGACAACAAACAGGTAACTATTGGCTAGTTAGCTTGACATCTGTTGTGGGGATGGTGTTAGAATCGATCATTAAGGAGCCTATTGCTGGGCACTCAGAAAAACTCAAGGTAATCAGGACTAGTCAACATGGCTTTGTGAAAGGGTAATCATGTTTAACCAATTTGTTGGAGTCCTTTGAAGGAGCACATGTGCTGTGGATAAAGGGGAGCCCGTTGACATACTGTACTTGGATTGCCAGAAGGCATTTGACAAGGTGTGACATAAAAGGATATTGCGCAAATTAGGAGCTCATGGTGTCAGGGGTAACATATTAACATGGATTGAAGATTGGCTGGCTGGCAGAAAACAGAGAGTATGCATAAATGGGTCCTTTTCTGATTGGCAGGATGTGACAAGTGGAGTCCCGCAGGGGTTTCTGTTGGGGCCTTAAATTTTACAATTTACATCAATGATAGATGAGGGGAGTGATGGCCTGGTAGCTAAATTTGCAGATGACACAAAGATAGGTAGGAAAGTATGTTGTGAAGAGGACATAAGGAGGTTGCAGACCAATATAGATCGGTTGAGTGAGTGGGCAAAAATCTGGCAGATGGAGTATAATGTGGGAAAATGTGAAGTTGTTCACTTTGGCAGGAAGAATTAAAAAAAGCAGAGTATTACTTAAACGGTGAACGACTGCAGAATTCCGAAGTGCAGAGGGATCTAGGTGTTCTAGTGCATGAGTCACAAAATGTTAGTATGCAGGTACAGCAAATAATAAAGAAGGTGAATGGAATGCTATCCTTTATTAAGAGAGGAATTGAAAATAAGGATGCGATGCTTCAGTTATTCAGGGCATTAGTGAGACCGCATCTCGAATACTGTGTGCAGTTTTGGTCTCCTTATTTAATGAAGGATGTAAATGTGTTGGAGGTGGTTCAGAGGAGGTTTACTAGATTGATACCTGGACTGAGCGGGTTGTCTTATGAGGAAAGGTTGGACAGACTGGGCTTGTTTTCACTGGAGTTTAGAAGGGTGAGGGGAGATTTGATTGAAATTTATAAGATCCTGAACGGTCTTGACAAGGTGGATGTGGAAAGGATGTTTCCTCTTGTGGGGGAGTCCGGAAATAGGGGGCACGGTTTTAAAATTAGGGGTCGCCTTTTTAGGACAGAGACAAGGATACATTTTTTCTCTCAGAGGGTTGTGCGACTTTGGAATTCTCTGCCTCAGAAGGTGTTGAAGATGGGGTCATTGAATATTTTGAAGGCGGAGGTAGATAGATTCTTGTTAGGCAAGGGAATCAAAGATTATCGGGGGTAGATGGGAGTGTGGAATTCGAGACAGAAACAGATCAGCCATGATCTTACTGAATGGTGGAGCAGGCTCGAGGGGCCGAATGGCCTACTTCTGCTCCTAATTCGTATGATCGTATGTAGCTCCATATCCAAATCATCTCTATATCCCAACATCTCCATATCACACAGCTCCATATCCCTCACAGCTCCATACCTCTACACAGCTCCATATCTCTACACAATACCATATCCCACACATCTGTATATCCCACAAATCTCCATATCCATGCACATTTCCTTATCCCATCTCCATATCCTGCAGATCTCCATATCCCAACATCTCCACCTCCCACACGTCTTCATATCCCATATGTTTCCATATCCCACACAGCTCCATATTCCTCACAGTTCCATATCCCACACATCTCCTTATCCCACACATCTTCATGTCCCAACACCTCCATTTCCCATATGGCTCCATATCCCACACTGCCTCTATATCTCAGTTCCACAATCACACACATCTTCACATGTCCCATAACCTGCCTCATCCCACAGTGCCATAATTCACACAGTGCATAAACTCTGTCTGAAAATGATAAGACATCCCAATTTAAATGTTGTACTCAAGAACAGGTAGAAAGGGGCAGTTTCAAAGCTACAAGCTAGATTGCCATGAGCTGACATTATTGAATGCTTTTAAGGACTACCATTTTATATCTTTGTTATATACATCTCGTGTAATCCTTACCGTTTCTTAAGGTGCTAGAAATAAATATTATTTGGACACTCTTCAAAAAGATAAAATAAACCACAGGGGGAAATAACACTGAAGCCTGCAGCAAATCTTTTCTAATTCAAGGTTGTTCTGATTCATTGGTCCTGTCTCCGCCTGATTCTATTTTCCAACTAAAAGGAAGAGTGGGGCTGATTAGGGAGCAAAGAGGGAATTTACGCATGGAGGCAGATGACATAGCAGAGGTTTTAAATTTTAAAAAATATTCTTACATGGGCTCTGTGAGTGTCGCTAGCAAGGCCAGCATTAAATGAGTATTAAATGAGTACTTTGCATCTGTTTTAACCAAGGAAGCAGTTGCTGCCAAAGTCATAGTGAAAGAGGAGGTAGTTCAGACACTGGATGGGCTAAAAATTGATCACAAGGAGGTATCAGAAAGGCCGGCTGTACTTAAAGTTGAGAAGTCACCAGGACCGCATCAGATGCATCCAAGGATACTGCGGGAAGTAAGGGTGGAATTTGCAGAGGCACAGGCCATAATCTTCCAATCCTCCTTAGATACAGATGTGGTGCCAGAGGACTGGAGAATTACAAATGCCCTTGTTCAAAAAGGGTGTGAGGATAAACCCAGCAACTACAGACCAGTCAGTTTAACCTTGGCGGTGGGAAAGCTTTTAGAAATGATAATCCAGGACAAAATTAACAGTCACTTGAACAAATGTGGCTTAATTAAGGAAATCCAGCACAGATGTGTCAAAGGCAAATCATGATTAACTAATTTGATTGAGAGGGTTGATGAGGGTAATGCGGTTGATGTGGTGTACATGGACTTCCAAAAGGTATTTGATCAAGTCCCACATAACAGGCTTGTCAGCAAAGTTAAAGTCCATGGATTAAAGGGACAGTGGCAGCATGGATAGAAAATTGCTTTGAGTGACAGGAAACAGAGAGTAGTGGACTCGAGGAAGGTATATAGTGGGGTTCACCAGGATTCAGTACTAGGACCACTGCTTTTCTTGATCTGTATTAATATCCTAGACTTGGGTGTGCAGGGCACAATTTCAAAATTTGCAGATGACACAAAACTTGGAAGTATTTTGAACTGCGAGGAGGATAGTGATAGAGTTCAAGAGGACACAGATAGGCTGGTGGAATGGGTGGACACGTAGAAACGTGGCAGATGAAAGTTAATGCATAGAAGTGTGAAGTGCTTCACTTTGGTAGGAAGAAAGAGGAGAGATAATATAAGATAAAGGATACAATTCTAAAGGGGTTGCAGGAGCAAAGGGAACTGGGGGTATATGTGCACAAATTATTGAAGTTTGCAGGGCAGGTTTAGAAAGCAGTTAATAAAGCTTATGGGATCCTGGGCTTTACAATTAGAGGCATAGAGCACAAAAGCAAGGAAGTTATGCTGAACCTGCATAAAACTGTTTTTTTATTTGTTTACTACTAACTGCACTTGAGAAGGTGGTGGGGAGCTGCCTTCTTGAAATGCTGCAGTGCTTGGGGTGTAGGTACACCCACAATGCTGTCATTAAACTTTGTAGCAGTTTGATACAACTGAGTGGCGTGCAAGGCCATTTCAGAGTCAACTGTATTGCTGTGGGGCTGGAATCATATGTAGGCCAGACCAGCAGACTTAACAATTCACAATGGTTTCGTGGTCACTATCAGACTAGCTTTTAATTCCAGATTTATTAATTGAATTAAAGTTTCACCATCTGCTGTGGTGAGATTTGAACCCATGTCCCAGAACATTACTAGTCCAGCAACATTACCACTATGCCACCACCTCCCAACTAGAGTACTGTGACCAATTCTGGGCATCACACTTGTAGAAGGATGTTAAGGCATTGGAGAGGGTGCAGAAAAGATTTACGATAATGGTTCCAGGGATGAGGAACTTCAGTTACATGGATAGATTGGAGAAGCTGGGATTGTTCTCCTTAGGGAAGAGAAGATTGAGAGAAGATTTGATATAGGTGTTTAAAATCATTAGGGGTCCAGACAGAGTAGATAGAGAGAAACTGTTCCCATTGGCGGAAGAGTCAAGAACCAGAGGACATCAACTTAAGGTGATTGGCAAAAGAACCAGAGGCAACATGAGGAAAAACTTTTTTACGCAGCGAGTGTTTAGGATCTGGAATGCACTGCCTGAAGAGTGTGGTGAACGCAGGTGCTATTGTGGCTTTCAAAAGTGAATTGGATAATTATTTGAAAAGAAAAGAAGTGCTGGGCTACAGGGAAAAGGCTGGGGAGCAGGACTAGTTGAGTTGCTCCTGCAGAGAGCCAGCATGGACACAATGGGCCAAATGGCCTCTTTCTATGATTTTATAGGTAGGTTTAAAGGAGCATCTTAAAGGAGGAACGTGAAGTAGGGAGGTGTAGGGAGGGAATTCCAGATCTTAGGGCACAGGCAACTGAAGGCGTGAAGCAATAGAAATCGGGGATGCGCAAGAGGCCAAAATTGGAGGAGGGCTGAGATCTCAGAGGAGTGCAGGGGTGGAAGAGATCCTCTAACATCCTCCAGGAAGCTCCTAGGTTTAATCCCCATGCTCTGGTTCAGATAGTAGCATTCCAGTCTCTCAATTAGCAGGTTATGTGTTTGATTCCCTCTCCAGTAACTTGAACACAAGAATCTAGTCTGACACTCCAGTCGTGTACTGAGGGAGTGCTGTACTGTTGGAGGTACTGTCTTTTAGATGAGATATTAAACTAAGGCCCTCTCAGGTGGAGGTAAAAGAGGGCAAGTGTCACACCTCAGGATTTTAGTGCACTTGGCAATCCCGGGTTATACTGCTGGTATTGTGGCAACACCCATGCACAACTGCCTAACATCAATGAAAATGAGTCAATACAACTGCAGCCTAAGAAACTTATATAGAATCATACAGCACAGAAGGAGACCATTCGGCCCATTGTGCCCCTGCCAGCTCTTTGAAAGAGCTATCCAATTAGTCTCTCTCCTGCTTCCCACCACCCCAACCCCCTACAGACCCGCAATTATTTTTCCTTTTCAATTGTATATCCGAATCCCTTTTGATGGGAAGGAGGGGAGAGAATTCCAAAGCTTAGGAAGGTGGTGAATGAATGATCAGCCTGCGTTGTTGGAGCAGGGAAGGAAGATCAGCAAGCTTTGCGAGACTGCTACTTTGTGCCAACTTTGATGTATGTAGGATGAGCTCGGAATGATTCTGTCTTCTCTCCCCCTTTCCCCTTTCCCGAAAGCAAGACTGAAAACTCTACAGTCCGCAGTGCTCCAGATCCTTCTGCTTCCCACACTGGAGGGCTGGGCTTTTATAGTGCAATTACTCCATGTAAGAATATTAGAAGATTGTTTAAACTTTAACTCAGTATTTTAGCATCACTTGGATAGACTCCTGATTACGCTGGGAGTGTAAATTTGCCCCTTTAGACTTTGTTCTGAACGTGTCATCATTAGACTGTATATGCAGGTGACATTGCAGCATGCCAATTGACAAGATGCCATTGCCAATCAGCAACAAGCAATGGGTTGATAGTTCATGTACATTGCAGTGTCCTTGTCAAGTCGTTTCTTAGCTCCATTAAATAAGGCTGTTGGTTTTCATTTACAAGCCCTGTTTAACATTCAGACTAAAAATAGATCATTAACAGCTCGATTTACAAATGCATTTTTGACCGGACTTCAGGAACAATTTGCAGTTCAATTTTTTTATCTCTTTGTCTGATATCCCTGGATTTTGTTGCATAGAAAGTGGGAAAAGAAAGCAAAGGAATATATCATGGAATCATAGAATAGTACAGCACAGACGGCCTATCGAGTTTGCACTGGCTCTTTCAAAGAACAAATCCCATCCCTTGCTCCTTCCTGATATCCCAGTTATGTTTTTCTTCTTCATGTATTTATCCGATCATCTTTTGAAGACATCTATTGAATCTGCATCCACCACCCAGTCAGGCAGTGAATTCCAAGTCCGAACCACTCACTGCGTAAAAATGTTTTTCCTCATGTTGCCTCTGGTTCTTTGGCCAATCACCTCAAACCTGTGCCCTCTGGTTATCAACCCTTCAGGCACTGGAAACAGTCTCTCTTTATTTATTCCATCTAACCCCTTCATGATTTTAAACACCTCTATCAAATCTCCTCTTAGCCTTCACTGCTCCAAGGAGAACAACCCCAGTTTATCCGGTCTATCCATGTAACTGTAATCCCTCATCCCTGGAACCATTCTGGTAAATCTGTTCTGTACCCTCGCCAAAACCCTCACATCCTCGGTAAAGTGTGATGCCTAGAATTGGACACAATATTCCAGCTGGGGCTGAACAAATGCTCGAGACAGGTTTAGTATAACTTCCTGGCTTTTGTACTCTGCCTCTATTTGTAAAATCCAGGACCACATTTGCTTTATTAACTGCTTTGTTAACCTATCCTGCCAAATATTCATGCACAGGCCCCCCACCAACCCCCCGGGTCTCCCTCTTCTTGTATCCCTTTAATATTGAACCATTTATATTGTCGAGACACATGGTTGATTTGTTGATAGATGTTGCTGGATGAGGTGCCCTTTCACAACATATTCTTGAAAAGCAGGTTTTGCAAGAAATGGAATTCTAGCCTCTTGCCCATCCCCCGCTCCCTTTGTCCCATCATTGGCGGCCGTGCCTTCAGCCATCTAAGCTCTGGAATTCCCTTCCAAACCGCACATTGCGGAGCTGTCGCAACCTTCCATGTGGCAGCTCATTTAAACAGCTGGAGCAGATTGCACCCCAGCCCCCAATCACGCGGAGGTGTCGGGCTACCCGTCTCCAGCAATGCTGCCAGTGCGCAGGTGCTGACGCCATTTTTAAAGGGCTGTTAGCCTTACTGACTAATTTTAATATTTTAAGCTAAAGTGAATTAATAAATACATCTCTTTTGCCCCTCTCCCACCCCACCAATAACAATTACATTAATTATTTGCCCTTCCCCCCCGCCCCAAAACACTTACCTTTACCATCTGCCCAACACCCCTCAAACTTTCAACCACAACCTTTCCCACCATCCCCTACACCTATGATGTTAATTGGACCCCTTCCCCCCCTCCCCCCGCACTGTTAAACTTACCCTCCTCCCCCCTCCCTACCAGTTGGTGCCTCATTTCCCCAGACGGGCAACCGAAGGCGCAGGAGTGCCGGCCATTAGGCCGAAGATTGCAGCGGAACATCAGGTGGAGCGTGAGGCTCATTATTTCATTCATTTTAATTTATTTAAATATTCAAATTGAGGTCCCATCGCTTAGTGGCGGGGGAAGGGGGGCCGCCACGAGGCCTCGCCACCGCCGGTAATATCGGGCCAGGCCCTCCCAGTGTTGGGGTGCGCGGTGGGCCTCTCCTGGAGGTATCTTCAGGCTCCCCCAGCCACGGGACCCCGACGCCTGGGAGAGAACAAAATCCAGCCCACTGAGTGAGTGTACCAGACCTGTACGTGAGATTGTGTGTGTACCGCATCTGTGTGAGACTGAGTGTACCAGACCTATGTGAGACTGCACGTACTCCATCAACTGTCAACAGCTTATCTAGATAGTGTAACCAATTGGATTTGCTTTTGGTGACCGCATAGTTAAAATATTCTGCTAGTCAGTTGGACCAGTAATTTCAGAAGTGAACAAAAAAGGAAGTGTTTGTAAAGAATGAAGGCAGGGAATATTATTTTTAAATAATTTTAATTCAGATTGTGCCACACCCTGATGCAAAAGCAGCCCAGAGCCCTGAGTACTTTTGTAACTGAAGAGATTAGATCTGTCTTTTTATGCACTATCCAAAATATAGGGAAATGATTTGTACTCAACTGGTAGCACCAAATGTAACTACAGTCCACCCTACAAAGAGCAGGCCGTTAGCTGCCACATCACCCTTCACCAGCCTGTCGTGGCTGTACGTGACACTTACACGTGGAGTAAAAGCAAAGTATCTGCAGTGACAATCAGAGCAGCCAAACAACCAGGGCATCCTTCCCAGATCTTAGTGAGCAACTTGGGTCAGAGACAGCAGAATGAGTCAGTTCTGACTCCCTCAGCCCTGTCCCCACCCTGTCCCCTCTCCCACCATAACCTGATGTGGTTCAGCAAACAGACAGACAACAGGAGGTTGCATTGCCAAAAAGGATTTGGAGATTTGCTGCACCATTTCACAGTCAGCCGCATCCCAGAGCTGAATCTACAACAAACTGTGAATAAAAAAAAGTATTCCTGACAGTCTGGCAGAATAAATTCCCTGGAGAGTGAGTGTGAGGGTGTTCCAATCAGATAGGATTCTAGCTCGAATCAGAGAAAGCCTGAGCTGGCGAAGGCTGATTGGACCTGTGAGGCTGAGTCTACAATCAGACTCTTTGCAGGTAAGTTCAAATGTATCCAAACACAGGAAGTACTTTATCAGCTGTCATTTAAATAAAACAGTTATTTCCAGCTAATTAGTATCTGAATAAACTTGCTAAATGACTCCTGGGACTCATCCTAGTTTTAGCTCATGTGCAGGAATTGAATTCTCACTGCAGGAGGTTCCCTTCCCTGTTGCATCATGGAGCTGAGACACCTCCAGTCGGTGCGTTAACTAAAGTGTGCAGCCTCTGGGAGCTTTCAGGACTGTAGAATCCAGAGCAGACTGTTGGTGATATTAACAGACAAACCCTTCTTCTTCTGAGGCAGTCCCTCAGGAACAAGGATGACGTTCTTCCATTTCAGGGTTGTGGGTCCTTAGGTAACTGAATAGTCCAATTCTGGATCCACATGTACACTCTGCCACAGGTGGGGCAGGTGGTGTTTGGTGAGGAGAGTGAATGGGATGCTCAAAATTCCAAATGCTCCTTCCACTGTTTGCACTTGGTCACTGCCTGGGCATGTCGACGTTGTTCGAACTGGCTGGCATCATCACAGATGTTTCTTCTCCATTTTGGGCGGTCTCGGGCAAGAGATTCCCATGAATCGGTGGAGATGTCACATTTTTTCAGAGAGGCTTTAAGGACCTCCTTGTAGCGTTTCCTTTGCCCTCCTGGTAACCTCTTGGCATGACGGAGCTCAGAGTAGAAATCTTGTTTTGGGAGTCCTGTGTCAGCCATGCGGACGATGTGGCCCGCCCAATGTAACTGACTAGCCATGACCAGTGTCTCAATTACTGGCGATGTTGGCCTGAGAGACGACAATGACATTGGAGCGCCTGAACTGCCAATGAATTTGCAGGATCCTGCGGAGGCACCGCTGGTGTTATCTCTCCAGGGCTTTGAAATGTTTGTTGTACAGTGTCCATGTTTCCGACGCATACAGAAGGGCAGGTAACACTGCGGCCCTGTAGACCATGAGCTTGGTGCCAGGTTTGAGGTCTTTGTCATCAAACACTCTTTTCCTCAGATGACCAAAGGCTGCACTGGCACATTGGAGGTGATGTTGAGTTTCATCGTTGATGTCTGCCCTTGCTGAGAGGAGGCTCCCAAGGTATGAGAAGTGATCCACACTGTTCAGTGGTTCGCCATGGATCTTGATAGTCGGGGACAGTGTTGCGCTGCAGGAGCCGGCTGGTAGAGGACCTTTGTCTAATGGATGTTTAGCTTAAGGTCCATTCTTTCAGATGCCTCCGTGAATGTATCGACAAGGGCTTGAAGCTCGGCCTCTGAGCGCGTGCATATGCAAACGTCGTCAGCATACTGCAGCTCGATGACAGAGGTTGGAGTGACCTTGGTTCTGGACTGGAGGCGACGCCATTGCCGAATCCGAGCTACTATCTCCATAAACCCAGTCCAAAAATGGCAGCAGAAGCACTGCCGCAGGAAAATCAATGTCAATGGTATCAAGGACTCTGCGAAGAAAGACCTACCCTTACAAGCAACTTGGCGACGCTCAACGAGCAGGAAACACAGAATGTCCACAATGCCTGGTCTGCCCCCAAACGACCATAACCAGCACTTGTGAAGATACTCTTGGTTTCTTGACCAGGAAACATCAAGACTGGTTTGACGAGAACATCCAGAGAAGATCCAGGAGCTACTAAATTGCAAGCACAAGGTGTTCCTGAACTGGAAGCATCACCAAAACACAAGGCAAAAAAAGCAGGTATACAGACAATTGAAGGCCAGGTTCAACGAAAAACTGTGACCTAAAGAACAGCTGGTGGGCTGAAAGAGTGCAGGAAGTACAGCAACTCACTGACAGCCATGACATGCATGGATTCTTCAGCACAGTCAGGACCATTTACGGCCCAAGTATCCAAGGATCTACCACCGCCCCCCCCCACTCCCACCGCCGTCCCCCGGTAAGTGAGGAATGGAGCGGTACTGATCAAGGACAGTGAGGCAGTCAGCACTTGTTGGAAGGAGCACTTCAAAGATCTTCTCAATGACGACTCAGTCCTTGATCCGAGTTCTCTCGACCACATTCCACAACCAAAACCTCAGCACAACCCCAGCCTGAGATTGAAAAGGCCGTCCGACAGCTAATAAAGAATACAAAGTGATTCCTGACAATGCAGCCGCTGACATCATCAGACTGCGCCAGCTCCTGCTCTTTGCATGTGTGCAGCGTTCAGCATGGCCAGGACAGGTTGGTGCATGCGCAGATAACGTCATCATGTAACGCGGGCGAGAGAGCAGTGGGGGGGTGCAGAGAGCGGGGGAGAGAGCGGCCGAAATCCTTGGTGGTGGCGGTGGGTGTGGGTACGCTCTCCTCCTCCCTCCCGCCTGCTCTCTTCCACCATCGCGCTTCCCCCACCCTCTCTCCCCGCCGCCCGCTCTCTCCCTCCACCCTCTCCCTGCCGCCCACCCTCTCTCCCCCGCCACCCACTCTCTCTCCACCCCCGCCTGCCCTCTCTCCACCCCCGCCTGCCCTCTCCCCCTCCACGCCCGTCCTCTCTCCCCCTCACCCTCTCTCCCCCCGCCCTCTCTGCCACCCACCCGCTCTCTCTAACCCCCGCCCGTCCTCTCTCCCCCTCACCCTCTCTCCCCCCTGCCCTCTCTGCCACCCACCCGCTCTCTCTAACCCCCGCCCATCCTCTCTCCCCCGTCCTCTCTCCCCTCTGCCCTCTCTCCCCCCTGCCCTCTCTCTCCCCTGCCCTCTCTCTTCCCCCTGCCCTCTGCCACCCACCCGCTCTCTCTAACCCCGCCCATCCTCTCTCCCCCGTTCGCTCTCCCCTCTGCCCTCTCCCCCCTGCCCTCTCTGCCACCCACCCGCTCTAACCCCCGCCCGTCCTCTCTCCCTCTCACCCTCTCTCCCCCCTGCCCTCTCTGCCACCCACCCGCTCTCTCTAACCCCCGCTCATCCTCTCTCCCCCGTCCTCTCTCCCCACTGTCCTCTCTCCCCACTGCCCTCTCTCCCCCCTGCCCTCTCTCTCCCCCCGCCCTCTCTCCCCCCCCGCCCTCTCTCTCCCCCCGCCCTCTCTCCCCCGCCCTCTCTCCCCCCGCCCGCTCTCCTTCCCCCCTCCCTCCCACCCACCTGCTCTCTCCCCTACCCCGCCCGCTCTCCCTCCCCCCCCACCTGCTCTCTCCTCCCCCGTCCGCTCTCTGCCCCACCCCGCCCGTTCTCTCCGGCCACACGCTCCCCACTTCCCCCGCCCACTAGCTCTCTCTGTCCCTTGTGTGCTGACATGGGTTTACATTGCCTTTGTGTGATTATTTGAGCAGCGCCATCTTTAGTCCTGGCAGCTGCCTGAACGTCGCAGAATGATCTTCACAGCAAGATAACTCCAAGAAAGATGTAGGGAGCAGCAGCAACCTTTATAACAGATAAACCCGCACCCCCCACCACAACCCCCAACACCCTCCCACCAACCATCTCCTCTTCATCTTTTCATTTCATTTGGTGGCCGTCTTGCCTCTGAACCTGAAGGTTGTGGGTTTTAATCCCACTCCAGAACAAGAACACAACAATCTAAGCTGCATTGAATGAAACTGATCTGTATTCCCCTTTAGGCAATGTCAAATTTAAACAGTTATGTATTTTTACAAATTTTATGAATAAAGCCTATTTTTGAAAAATAAAGTCTAGGCCAAAGCTCCCAGATACTGAGTGGTCAATCTCTGCCCGCATACTTGATGTAGCGATGCAGAGTATTCTGGATAGATTTCCATCTGTCAGGAGAGACCTTGATCTCTCTTCCCCCTCTCTTCGCGCTCTGTGTGTGTGTGTCTCATTCTCTCTTCCCTCCCCCCTCTCGTCTAGGACTAGGGGACACAGATTAAAAGATTTTTGCAAAAGATGCAGGAGGAATATGAGGAAGCACTTTTCTACACAGTGGGTGGTAATGACTTGGAACTCGCTGCCCACAAGGGTGGTAGAAGTGGAGATGATCAATGACTTCAAGAGGATGTTGGATGAGAGAAACAGACTTGCAAAGGATCAAGCCAGATGGTGGTACTGTCTGGATAGCTCCATGGACAGCGGGCATGGGCTCAATGGGCAGAATGGCCTCCTTCTGTGCTGTAAGTAAATGACTCTTTGACTCTCTCTCCCCCTCCTTCCCCTCTCTGTCTTTCTGTCTCCCTCTCCCCCTCCCTCTGTCTCTCCCTCTCTCTGCTTCCCCCTCCCCCTTTCTCTCCGTTTCTCCCTTTCCCTCTGTCTCTCCCTCTCTTACATACAGTTGCAGAGTGGAACACTCAGCAGATGGTTTTTAAAAAATCTCGCTGTCAGTTTCACATCGGGAACAGCCGTTTCCCAACAGCCTCGGGGTTTTCCGGTGGGCTTTTTAAAAAAAAAAGTCAGAACCGCTAATGTTTTTAAAAAGGCTGTTCTGTAAGAAGAAGACAAAGGGACATTTCTCATCTCCAGTCACGGCGAGGATGAGGAACAGCCCCGGGACCAGTTTACAGCCGCGGGCCGAATGGAAACGTTTGGCGGGCCGGATCCTGGCCCAAGGGCCGTATGTTGGACAACCCTGCATTAAACTGAGGTCCCTTCTGCTTGCCCAAGTGGGTGGAAAAGATCCCACGACGCTATTTCAAAGAAGAGCAGGGGAGGCCTCCCCAGTGTCTTGGCTGATATTTATCCATCAATCAACATCACAAAAACATCTTTTTCCTTTTAATTTGATTTTGGGATGTGAGCATCACAGGCAAGGCTGGCATTTACTGCACATCATTAACTGCCCTTCAGAAGGTGGTGGTGAGCCATTTCAGAGGGCAGTTAAGAGTCACCCACATTGCTGTGGGTCTGGAGTCACATGTAGGCCAGACCAGGTAAGGACGGCAGATTTCCTCCTCTGAAGAGTATTAGTGAACAAGATGGACTTCTTACAACAATCCAGTAGTTTCATGATTATCCATTAATGAGACTAGCATTTTATTACAGATTTATTAACTAATTGCATTTAAATTCCCCCAACTGCAGTGATGAGATTTAAACTTACATCTCCTGAGCATTAGTTCAGGCCTCTGAATTACTAGCCGAGTAACATTACCACTATGCTACTGTTCCCCAGTTAGCTCGAATTCATCACACTGCTGTTTGTGCTGTGTGCAAATTAGCTGCCACTTCCCTACATTTCAACCGCGATTAGACCTTAAAACTACTTCAATGGCTGTAAAGCGCTTTGGGACTATTCTGAGGTTGTGAAAGGCACTATGCAAATGCAAATCTTTCTTTTTCTCCTCACTAGCCTCCTACTCTCCACCCTGCACAAAACTGTAACTCATCTAAAACTCTGTCCTTAATTTCCTGTTCTGCATTAAACCTCACGGCCCAATCAGCTCCCACCCCCCAGTCCTGGAGCCACATCCTGGTCTGTGGGCCTTGATCCTCTGAATTGCCTCCTGTGCATTTGCCTTTACAGCCAATTTACACACAGCAAACTCACATAAACTGTAAAATGAGATAAATGACCAGATGATCTTTTTTTTAATGATGTTGGTTGAGGGACAAATATTGGCCACGACACTGAGGAGAACTCCCCCGATCAACTTTCGACACGGGATCCTTAACATCCAACTGAGAGAGCAGACAGGGCCTTGCAATGATTGCATCCCTTCCCAATGAAACAATATTTGTCCCAAATGTGAGCATTTACTTTTGAGTGGCCGCGGGAGTGAAATCCGTCTTGTGTGGTACTGAGTGGAAAACGAAGTTGGGTGAGGTGTAAATCGGGCAGAGTTTAAGACGGGCGTGGTGCAAACTGGGCACCGTGCAAAACATGTGGTTTATTTTATTTTATTTAGAGATACAGCACTGAAACAGGCCCTTCGGCCCACCGAGTCTGTGCCGACCAACAACCACCCATTTATACTAACCCTACAGTAATCCCATATTCCCTATCACCTACCTACACTAGGAGCAATTTACAACGGCCAATTTACCTATCACCTGCAAGTATTTGGATGTGGGAGAAAACCGGAGCACCCGGCGAAAACCCACGCAGACACAGGGAGAACTTGCAAACTCCGCACAGGCAGTACCCAGAATCAAACCCAGGTCCCTGGAGCTGTGAGGCTGCGGTGCTAACCACTGTGCCACATATGCTATTGCCTATCTTGCCCTCCAGCCCGAGTCCAATTTCCCTCCTCCCCCCACTCCCATGTCTTAGGGCTAACCAGATTTTTCGTAGTCCTTTACACTGGCTTCCAGCAAGCAGGAGTGTAAACTTTGGTTGGTTTGTTCCCTCCCTAATGCAGGGAGTTATGGCTGATTGTAGGACTCCGATCACAGTCTACGACTACAGGAGATTTTCCTGGGACCTAGTTGAATGGTGCAGATTTAAAGCTATCTCGCTCCTGCCTTAACCCGTCTTTAGTCACCATCCTGTGTCAGCACGTCACTGAAAGCTCACTGATCCTACATCCCTGATCAAAACCAAAGCATTGTTTGTATGGTTACCATAGCAACATGCAGATTGAATTGTAGAAGAGGGTCAGAGTGACCAGATCTAGTGGTTGCACAGTCCAATGCCAGCGCTGATTGCCCAGATAAAAGGGGAATTAATCAATGACTGTTTCCTTCTGCAGGTTAGAGTATGAATGAGTCTCTAATGAAACTATTACCAACAGTGTTACTACTATGGCTACAACGACATATATTTACATGGTGTATCGAGGCAAAGAACGTCCCAAGGATCTTCTCTTACAGACATAGGGAAATGGGACACCGAGGCAGGAACAGAGAGGTTGGGAAGGAGTGACCCAAAGGCTGGAGGGGTTTTGTGAGGATTTTCTAAAGGAGGTTTACATTCTGAATATTACACTGTGGCAGGGTAGAGTTGCTGATCGTAGTCAGGCTGAATTCATTGACTGTGGGCAGCACTAAAACCATTAAATGGTTTTTTTTTTTGGTGGGATGTGGGTGTTGCTGGCTAGGTCAGCATTTTTTGCCCATCCCTAATTGCCCTTGAACTGAGTGGCTTGCTAGGCCATTTCAGAGGGCATTTCAGAACCAACCACATTGTGCTGTGGATCTGGAGTCGTATGTAGGCCAGACCCACTAAGGACAGCAGATTTCCTTCCCTAAAGGACATTAGTGAACCAGATGGGTTTTTATAATCAACAACAGTTTCAGTGTCACCATTAGACTAGCTTTTTTAATTCCAGTTTTATTAATTAAATTTCCACCCTCTACTGTGGTGGGATTCAAAGCCATGACCCCATATATATGCTCTTGAAATCCTGTCTTCACGCCAAAGTGTTGAGATTATCAAGGGTCCTTGTGAAGTGCAGGAGGAATGAGGTCTGATTTCCTGGATGGGTTGAGGTGTTGCCATCAGTCTCTGAGGTCGCTGGTAATACCTCAATCTGCAACACGTCCTGTTAATTTTACATAGCCTGCAATGATGAAATCTGCTGTTTTAGTCATTAGCTATCAATGAGATCGGCCTCCACAGTTCCCTGGTGGAAATTAAAGGACGGTTGGTCTTCGTTTGAAAGACTGGTTGTAAAGATGCTGGCCACTGCACTCTCCCCTCGCCACAGCTCCTTCCCCATTCTCACTGTACTGTTTAGTTTAGTTTAGTTTAGAGATACAGCACTGAAACAGGCCCTTTGGCCCACCGAGTCTGTGCCGACCATCAACCACCCATTTATACTAATCCTACACTAATCCCATATTCCTACCACATCCCCACCTGTCCCTATATTTCCCTACCACCTACCTATACTAGGGACAATTTATAATGGCCAATTTACCTATCAACCTGCAAGTCTTTGGCATGTGGGAGGAAACCGGAGCACCCGGAGGAAACCCACGCAGACACAGGGAGAACTTGCAAACTCCACACAGGCAGTAGCCGGAATTGAACCCGGGTCGCTGGAGCTGTGAGGCTGCGGTGCTAACCACTGCGCCACTGTGCCGCCCACTTCCCTCGACGCTGTCTACCACCATCTCAGCACTGTGTTTCTCCACCCGACCTCTCATTGAAAGATCACAGGATGCTCCTGCAACCCCACACTTCCTCACCCCCCACCATCTACTCCCAACCCTCCACCCCCGCCCCCCCCCCCCACCAGCTTGATGTTAAATAGGTCAGAGGTGCAACATCAAGGATTCCTCGGAACTCTCCATTTTGATGCAGGGTGGTACCTTGTCCACTCAACCACCACCACCACCCCCCCTCCACCACTCCACCAGCATGTCCAAAAATGGGTCCAGGTATGGGACACTCCCACTGCTGGACTCTGGATCTTCTAAATAGGTGGCCTGGCTGGGGGAGTATTGGGCCCAAGCTCTTGGCTATTCCACAATACCCCTTTGCAATGACTGCAAACTTGCAGGGCCACAATCTCTAATGCAACTCAAGCCAAGAAGGTCCCAGGTTGTATACTGTGTCTGTGGTGAGTTACCTGATCTCAGACAGGAGGCTCAGTGCCAGCTAGGGAAGGAAAGCTCTGCTCACACTTCCCACTCAATCATGTGGTGAGGGCAAGATCGGACACTGTCATCTTTCGGCTAAGCTGACTCTCACTGGCCAGAGCTCTCACACATGAATAACACTGCCTGACAGAACGACTGCCCAGCAAATAGTGCCCGTCGGACCCTAGTGAGGGAGTCAACATCTTCGGAATAGGGAAGGAGGGAAGAGGCATGGGGTCAGAGAGGGAGGAAAGGAGTGAGGAGAGGAGAGCTGAGAGGGTATAGAGGGTAGGAGAGAGGAGGGTGACTGGAGGAGAGTGGAGAATAGCAAGGAGAATGGGGAGGAGAGAAGAGGAGGGAGAGGAGAGACGGGGAGGAAGACAAGAGGGGAGAGGAGGGAGAGGAGAGGAAGGAGAGGAGAGGAGGGGAAGAAAAGGAGAAAAGATGAGGGAGAAAAAGGCAGGAGAAGAGAGTAAAAGAGGAAAGAGAGAAAAAAGGGAGAAAATTGACGACCATTGTGAATCATATTCTCAAAAGTGATCACCTTGAACTGAGAGCAGCTGTAAATCACAAGTACAGCTTTGTCCAAAGTGTAAATATTGTGTGATAAGAATAAGAAATAATTAAACAGTTCTCTTGTACAAAGTCCATTTATTGCTAATGAACGCCTATAAAAATAGTAGCCATTGAGTAAATGTTCTACCTGACAGACTGGAGGACTTCCTAGGACATTACAGACTGATGTTCAATCTCTGAAGATCAAAACTCCTTTCAATCTACTTCTTTTTCTTCCCTGCCTGGTGGCAAATGAGACAACCTATCTCTTCCACTACTTTAACATCCAGAAGAACCTGCTGTGGGTGGTTAGCCTGACCCAGGGGACTGGCTGGAGTAACAGTGGGGGTTGGGTGGTGGTGTCTCCACTCTGCTCCCATCGAATACAAGTATCCCTCTGGATGAAATCCAGTTTCCAGGCTGGAACCCATCCCTCGACTTGCCTGGGCTGTTTGGAGATGGGGTTTTGGAACCCATCACCATCAGCCACAGAGGAGGGAATGCTTCATTGAGACTTTATTGATGAAGTGTGAAACCATTGTGGAACCAAGTCCTGCTCATCTCAGAGTGGAGTTAAAGGAACCTCGACTGACCTCAGAAGACCTGAGGGGGATGGGATAATCAGCCAGGGTTTCTGCTGCTGATCATTATCTGGTGATGCCTACAGTAAAGTAAATGTATGGACCGTTAAAGGAAAGTTAATAATGAGTTAATGTCCTGATAATCTGTTTTGGTGCTGTTGAGTGAGAGATAAACATTGTCCAGGACACCAGGGAGAAATCACCTGCTCTCCTTTTGAATGGTATCATGGGATAGCTTACATCGATTAGCTGAGAGGGCAGACATCTTGGTTTAACATCTCGTTCAAAATTCACTGCACAGGAGAGGAATGTTAAACGCAACAAACAAACTTCACCCACTAAAAAGGAGGGGACTTGCATCCCGGCAAGAACTCCAATAAAGAGTCCCAGTCAACGCCGTCAGAAGATAAGTAGGCTTGGATAAGCTGGTGAGGAGAAAATCCTGCGATTCGAAAGAAGAAATTACATTCATGTATCACCTCTCACATCCTCAGGATGTTCCAAAGCATTTACAGCCAATTTGAAAGTGTAATCACTCTTGTTGGTGTTATGAAATCTTCAAATCTCACGGGGTCAATGTTTGATGAATTTGGTCTTGTCCTTACAATTCCTGGGCTTAACATTAATCTTCAGTGCAAATGCAACAAGTCTAGAACCATCTTCTTAAACGGGATCCTGAGCAGTCACCCTGGGCTCTATGAGTAGTACTCACATCTCTGAGTTAGAAAGCTAAAGGGCTCAAGTTGTAGTGTAGTAATCTTAGCTGACAATCCAGGGCAGTACTGAGGGAGCACTGCACTGTTGGAGGTGTCAATTTTTCGAATGAGACATTAAACAGTCTGTGCTCTTGGGTGGATGCAAAAGATCCCATGGCACTATTCCGAAGAAAAGCAGGGGAGTTCTCCCTGGTGTCCTGGCCAATATTTATCCCTCAACCAACATCACTAAAACAGAAATAAAAGCAAAATACTGCAGATGCTGGAAATCTGAAATAAAAACAAGAGATGCTGGAAATACTCAGCAGGTCTGGCAGCATCTGTGGAGAGAGAAGCAGAGTTAACGTTTCAGGTCAGTGATGGTCAGGTCAGGTCAGGTCACTTCAAAAAATACTTAATTGGCTGTAAAATACTTTGGGTCATCCTGAAGTTGTGAAGAGGGCTATATAAATGCAAATTTGTTGCTTAACCACGTGAATGGTTTATAATCATGCTTTGGTGTAGAAGGGGTACCGCTGCTGAACAAGTTAACACTGCAGCACTTTCCCAAATACAAACTGGCTCCATTTCCAGGGAACTGATTATTATGGACACAAAAATGTAAAAAGGGCTCAGATTCCAGGATTTCTTGGCAACTGAATGCAGAGAGCAGGAGATTGTAGCAGAGGGGGTCAGTCTGGCAGGGGAGAATTTCTCATGATGGTCTCTTGTGCCATCTTCCGAGGGGCTGTAAACCATGTAAAACCCCTCGGGCTGTATGCACAAGAGAATGTTTGGCACAGAATGTAAACGTACATTGTAAATATAATCTGTAATGGCAAGTGTTGTGAGCTAGCTCATGTACTGTATTGAAAGAAACTGATCTGTATCGCACTAATGTCAAATTTGAACTGTTCTGTAATGTACTTTTACAAATTTTTATGAATAAAGTACATTTTTGAAAAAACAAAAGCCCGGAATGACACTGCACGCAGCTTTGTCAGCCACATGAACCTAAGGGTCGGAGTTGTAACCCGAGAGGGGTGAGGTCAGTCTGATTTAAAGGGGCCCTGCAAAAAAAAAAAGTGTTTGGCCAAATTTTATTCATTTTTTGGTTTGAGGAAGGGGAGGAACCACCAGATTTTTTAAACACCTCGAGTGATCTCGTTTCGTGCAGTTTTCATCATTTCCACCTGCCCTTGGCGAACAATTAGGGAAAGGTTTTCTCAGGACGCGAGTTGCTCAGTCAAACTGATCTCACACTGAAGGAAAAACACAACAGAGGCAAAATACTGCAGATGCTGGAAATCTGGAATAAGAACAAGAGATGCTGGAAATACTCAGCAGGTCAGGCAGAGAGAGAAACAGAGTTAACGTTTCAGGTCAATAGCCTTCCATTAGAACTGGAAGATGTTAGAAAAGAACAGTTTTTAAGCCAAAAAAATCAGCAGGATGTGGCTATGAGACTAGTAGAGAAACAACAGATGGGGCCAGAGCAGGTGTGAATGGCTACAACAACAACTTGCATTTATACGATGCCTTTAATGTAGCAAAATGTCCCAAGGCGCTTCACAGGAGGGTTATCGGACAAACTAGGACAGGTGACCAAAAACCTGGTCAATGAAGTAAGTTTCAAGGAGAATCTTAAAGAAGGAGAGCGAGATGGAGCGGTTTCAGGAGGGAATTCCAGAGGTTAGGACACAGGCAGCTGAAGATATAGCTGCCAAGGGTGGAGCGATCAAAATCATGCACAAGAGGCTGGAATATGCAGCAGAGGAACTTGCATTTATATAGCACCTTTCAAAATCCACCAGACCTCTCAAAGCACTTTACAGCCAATGACGTACAGTCACTCTCTCGGTACGACGCTGGAGTGTCAGCCTTGATGTCTGTGTATAACTCCTGGAGTGGAGTTTATACCTCAGAGGTAAGAGTCGTACCCACTAAGACACAGCTGACACTCTATTCATGGAATCATTTGGAAAAGTGGGAAGGATCCCATGGCCCAGGAATTGTTGGGGAGAAATATTGAATAGGCAGCTCAGAAAGGTCAATAATTATTTCTGGGTAAGGCGCTGAGTGGGGCCAATATTGGTCAGGCCCAGAAGGCTGATGCAATGAGCTTGCACTCGTGATAAGCTTATGTGAACACAAGTCATGACTGACCAATATTACTAATTTTATATCAGCTCTTATCACCCTGCACAATCCTCTCAGCAGCTGCTAATTGTAAACTATAGCTGTGTGATAACAATCTCAGACCAGTGGGTTAATCACTGGAAACGTCACATGCAAATAAATAATTGAAGCATTAAATTAGTGAAATAGAGGACATGCAAGTGGGTCTCTTATTTTGTAGTAATAAACCTCATTAATATTCTCATACTATTTGAAACAGCTTTACCAGTTTTTAAAAATTTATTTAGAGATACAGCACTGAAACAGGCCCTTTGGCCCACTGAGTCTGTGCTGACCATCAACCACCCATTTATACTAATCCTACATTCCTACCACATCCCCACCTGTCCCTATATTTCCCTACCACCTACCTACACTAGGGGCAATTTATAATGGCCAATTTACTTATCAACCTGCAAGTCTTTGGCTGTGGGAGGAAACCGGAGCACCCGGTGAAAACTCACACAGACACAGGGAGAACTTGCAAACTCCACACAGGCAGTACCCAGAATTGAACCCGGGTCACTGGAGCTGTGAGGCTGCGGTGCTAACCACTGCGCCACTGTGCCGCTCTCCTCCATCTCCTGATGGTGCTGACTGGGGCACAGTTTCATGGAAACCCAGACTCCCTACCCCATACATCACCCATCTATCATTCTAGTCTTCATTCTGTATATAAAACAGTATAACTCAATATATCGTGACACATTCACTGTCATTCACATTGGTGGCTGTGGCTTCAACTGTCTTGGCCCTAAGCTCCGGAATTTCCTCCCTGAACTTCTCCACCTCTCTATTTCTCTCTCCTCCTTTATGATGCTCCCTAAAACCTACCTCCTTGATAAAGCTTTTGCTCACTTGTCCGATTATCTCCTTATGTGGTGCGGTGCCAAATTTTGTTTAATAATGTTCCTGTGAAGCAACTTGAGACATTTCATGATGTTAAATGGGTTTTATAAATGCAAGTTGTTGTGTCCTAGTGAGGGAAATTTGATATCTATCAATTTCTTGGATTATGACCGCATTCAAACTGTTACAACCACATGGTGCGATGTGGGTGGTTCCCACTGTTCAACTCCCCACCCGACTGCAGCAAGTGTATTTGTATTAGAGTTTAGCCCCTTGGTGTTTTATTTCTCAAATAACCAGATGCGACAGGTTTTCTTGTCGGTTTTAAAAATGGAAAATCAATTGTTTATTGATCAATATGGCTTTTCCCGAAATTGCCACATCCTCATTCACTCACACATTCGCTCACACACACACACACACACACACATAAGAAGAGACAGATAGAGAAGAGAAAAAGGAAGGCGGTTTTCAGTGGGGGGAAAGGTTATGATAAACCTGTTGAATTCTCTTGAGAATCAGGGTCCAGATGGATGCAGGCCTGAGATGATTGTAGATTTCTTTTTTGGTTGAAGGTTCTGTTGAAGATGGTGGGTTACTTCTAGCTCTCACTGCTGTACATTGTAGATGTTGGATTTTTTCAGCAGGGCACTGTGCTTCCTGGCTTGGAGGTTACAAGTTGCTTCACCTTCTGGGTCGGTCCCTCTCTCTCTTTGGCTGTCTTTTTTAAAGGAAAAACTGTGTCACTTCTCACCTCCTGTTGGAGACATTCTTCTCTCTTCCCCGTAGTGATTGCACAATGGCCCAGGACGTGGCGATTTCACACCTCCCTTGCTTCAGAAGAAGACATTCAATTCTGGAATGTTTTACGATAGGTGTGAGATGGGTTCCATTAACACATTTTGGCTTTGAAGATTTGTCCTTGAGACTGTTTGAATACACAAAAGGTCAATCCCCTTTTTCTTCAGAGGCCATTTTGGACCATTGTTCACTTTTTAAAATAAAGGTTCATTTTTTAACAATAAAGTCTGTTTTTTATAACTCTTCAGAGTTAGGCTGTGATTGTTGCATCATCACACTTCAGGTGTGCATGAGAAAACGCAATTTTTAATATTGTCACCCTGCTACTGCCTCCATTCTTGTTGGACACGTCTGAACAGTGAGCAAGCTATTTAACCATGTGGGACCTCAGATAGCAAGCCTGATGTTATCCACCCTTGATTAGGGCAACCAGATGTTCCTGTTTCCCGGGAACAGTCCCCAGCTAAGTGCTGCATTCCTGGGCAAACAATGTCCCTAAAAGAGTCCCCAGTTCATACGAACATACAAACATATGAATTAGGAGCAGGAGTAGGCCACTCGGCCCCTCAAGCCTACTCCACCGTTCAATAAGATCATGGCTGATCTGATTGTAACCTCAAATCCACATTCCCACCTATCCCCAATAACCTTTCACCCCCTTGCTTATCAAGAATCTGTCTACCTCTGCCTTAAAAATATTCAAAGACTCTGCTTCCACCATCTTTTGAGGAAGAGAGTCCCAAAGACTCAAGACCCTCTGAAAGAAAAAAAATTTCCTCATCTCTGTCTAAAAGAAACTCGTGCCCAAATGACTATCCTATTCATGGCCGCTTGGCTTCAAATCAGGAGCCATGTGACCCCGAGCGGCCCTGTGGTTGGTTGATGTATTGGGCGGGGCTGAGCAGCAGGGCAGGTTTTGATTGGTTGAAGGGACTTCAATCCACTGGCCTCAAAATATCCTGGGAGCCGCTGGATACCGGACTAATGAGCAATGGCTGGAGCTGAGCCATGTAGATGTCCTGGGAGCCACATCTCAGTACGTTCTGCTGCCTCTGATTGGCTTTCAAAAATATGGCCGCCCTACCCTTGAACCCATACACAGCAGCATTCACTGAAGAATGAGAAGCCCAGCAATCTCAGGGGACACGGCAGACAAGTGCGTCACACCACAACCACAACCAGCTACTGAGATTAGCTCATTCAACTGAGATTTTTAGTGGAACCTATGATTTTCTAGCCAGCAGGGCCTAGTCCACATGAGGCAGTGTGTTTACACATTAGACCATGAGGGGGGGGGGGGGGGGGGGGGGCTCTTGAGTCTGTTGTTTTGCCTGTCCATGATGTCCTAGACCATAGGTTCTCAACTGGGGGTTCAGAACCCTCTAGAAATCTGCGAGAAGGTTTCAAGGGGTCGGCCAATGTTTAGACAAAAGTAATACTCTTTTTGCTCTAACAATGTATGGCAGCTGGCACCCATTCTCAAATCAGCACAGCCCCACAGTGCACATGCAGTATAGTGAGGTCACTGGAAAGTGGACTGTGATTGGAAGCTATCAGCAGCAGCGCAATGTTTGAGAAAGGTGAGTCGTTAGAAAGCAGCACATGGAGGTGAAGGTCGCACCTGGAGTCAGACGGTGGAGGGTGGGGAATTGTCCTAGTAGCTCATCTGGAGACAGTAAAACCGCGACTTCTAGTTAAGTCCCCTTGGGAGCGGTGATGTTGAGTGTTAACCAGACAAGTTGCACGTCAGCCCTGCACACCAGCCCTGCACCGTAGTTCCGGCCTCTGCCCCAGGCTCTGCCTTCCTCTGTCCAGACTCCGGTTGTACTGGGTTGGCCGTTTAGTCATCTGTAGGCGGCTGATCCAATAAACCGTGTGGCAGGATATCAGGCCCAGGAACTTATCCCCCAGCACCTTCCTAGAACTGGGAATTCATGTGGTGCAGGTTCACAATCTGACTTATCAAAGTGTCCCCTTCATAGGGAGGTAAAAAGTGAATTAATGCAACAGTACAACTACTGGAAACCAGGTCAGTTAACAGTTAAAGGAAGAACAGGCAACATTTCTTCAGAAGGTGTTGGAGTTACTGCTCCTTTGTTCTTTCACCTGGGGTATCTGATGCTTAGCTCATCTATGTGGGGTATCTGACGATACGTTCACCTTTTGAGGTTAGATATCATGCTTTGTTCACCATTTGGATATTCTGATTCTTGGCATGTGGGTTGAGCTGGCATCTATGCTCTTCCCCAGTTGGTGTGAGTTTATTATATTCTGAAAGCACAGAAATTAACACCTTCTCAGTTTACATTAGATGTTCCCTCATTACATAAGGTGCAATAGATATTCTAGCAGGAGCAAGATAAATTACAAATAACGGGAAAAACTGTTGTAAAAGCTCACAATAAATACCAGATGTGGATAATTTTTAATATCAGCTTCAAAACAAGAAAACCCACAGAGAAACACTGACAGCACTTCCTCCATTAGGTTCAACCACAAGGGCTGAAGAACACAGAGGAGGTGGAGGTGTGAATACAAAACTCGTAAAGCTGCCATTAACCCTGCAAAATTAAAGAGATCAGAAGACAGTGATTTGAATTTCAGTTTTATCGGTAGTAGAAGTTTAGATATAATTTCTGCCTAAGTATTGTCCAATGAACCTCTGAAACCAATTACAGACATTTAATACCAAGCATGAAATATGTAAGGCAAGAAATGTTTTTTTTTGCAAAAAAGAAGAACAAAGAACAGTACAGCACAGGAACAGGCCATTCGGCCCTCCAAGCCTGCGCCGATCTTGATGCCTGCCTAAACTAAAACCTTCTGCACTTCCGGGGACCGTATCCCTCTATTCCCATCCTATGCATGTATTTGTCAAGATGCCTCTTAAACGTCGCTATCGTATCTGCTTCCACCACCTCCCCTGGCAGCAAGTTCCAGGCACTCACCACCCTCTGTGTAAAGAACTTGCCTCGCACATCCCCTCTAAACTTTGCCCCTCACACCTTAAACCTCTGTCCCTTAGTAACTGACTCTTCCACCCTGGGAAAAAGCTTCTGACTATCCACTCTGTCCATGCCGCTCATAACTTTGTAAACCTCTATCATGTCGCCCCTCCACCTCCGTCATTCCAGTGAAAACAATCCGTGTTTATCCAACCTCTCCTCATAGCTAATGCCCTCCAGACCAGGCAACATCCTGGTAAACCTCTTCTGTACCCTCTCCAAAGCCTCCACGTCCTTCTGGTAATTGTGTAACTAATTTTTATACAGAAAAGATACTTGTCTTGCGTTACAGGGGACTTTTTTATAACATTGTGAGGAAGGGGAGGGGGGGGGGGTTGGGTTCAGAAGCAAAAGGTTGAGAATCCTTGCCCGAGATTTTACTCTAACTGTGAAGGGAGCAGTTCCCCCTGCTGCCTGTCCTGTGTCAATGCTATCCTGGTGACCTACAGACCATGATCTTCCCTCTGCTCAAACCCTTCAGAGAAGTTAATGTAATCATAAAGTCAGACCCCAAACTCCTCTGGTGTCAAGTTCATTGCATCGGCATCTGATGGTTCAGTGAGTATTTCCACCACAATATAGAGTCCCCAAACTCTCAAATATACAGTCCGTACACACTATAATGTACAAGCCTCAAACTCTCAAATATACAGTCCACACACACTATAATGTACAAGCCCCAAACTCTCAAATATACAGTCCGCACACACTATAATGTACAAGCCCCAAACTCTCAAATATACAGTCCACACACACTATAATATACAACTCCCAAACTCTCAAATATACAATCCGCACACACTATAATATACAACTCCCAAACTCTCAAATATACAGTCCGCACACACTATAATATACAACTCCCAAACTCTCAAATATACAGTCCGCACACACTATAATATACAACTCCCAAACTCTCAAATATACAGTCCGCACACACTATAATGTACAAGCCCCAAACTCTCAAATATACAGTCCGCACACACTATAATGTACAAGCCCCAAACTCTCAAATATACAGTCCGCACACACTATAATATACAACTCCCAAACTCTCAAATATACAGTCCGCACACACTATAATATACAACTCCCAAACTCTCAAATATACAGTCCGCACACACTATAATATACAACTCCCAAATTCTCAAATATACAGTCCGCACACACTATAATATACAAGTCCCAAACTCTCAAATATACAGTCCGCACACACTATAATATACAACTCCCAATCTCTCAAATATACAGTCCGCACACACTATAATGTACAACTCCCAAACTCTCAAATATACAGTCCGCACACACTATAATGTACAAGCCCCAAACTCTCAAATATACAGTCCGCACACACTATAATACACAAGCCCCAAACTCTCAAATATACAGTCCGCACACACTATAATACACAAGCCCCAAACTCTCAAATATACAGTCCACACACACTATAATATACAAGCCCCAAACTCTCAAATATACAGTCCGCACACACTATAATATACAAGCCCCAAACTCTCAAATATACAGTCCGCACACACGATAATATACAAGCCCCAAACTCTCAAATATACAGTCCGCACACACTATAATATACAAGCCCCAAACTCTCAAATATACAGTCCGCACACACTATAATATACAAGTCCCAAACTCTCAAATATACAGTCCGCACACACTATAATATACAAGCCCCAAACTCTCAAATATACAGTCCGCACACACTATAATATACAAGCCCCAAACTCTCAAATATACAGTCCGCACACACTATAATATACAAGTCCCAAACTCTCAAATATACAGTCCGCACACACTATAATATACAAGTCCCAAACTCTCAAATATACAGTCCGCACACACTATAATATACATGCCCCAAACTCTCAAATATACAGTCCGCACACACTATAATATACAAGTCCCAAACTCTCAAATATACAGTCCACACACACTATAATATACATGCCCCAAACTCTCAAATATACAGTCCGCACACACTATAATATACAAGCCCCAAACTCTCAAATATACAGGGCTGAAATTCAATCTCCCACTGCCGAAATCGGCGGCAGGCGGAAACAATGGCGGCCCGCCAGTAAGGCCGTACATTACGGAACCGCCGCGATCCTAAGCCATGGCGGGCCCTGCCCCCCTCCCCCACCACCACTGAGAAACTTACTTGATCCCCCTTCCCCACCAGTGTTCCACCTCGATTCCCCGGACAAGGATCCGAAGGTGTGGGAGTGCTGGAACAAAGATCACACAGGGACAGGCAACGGGAGCATAAGTGTAATTTATTCATTGATTCTAATTTATTTAAATATTTAAATGGCAGTCCTGTCGCCGAGCGTCAGGAGTGCTGCCAGGAG
The DNA here is from genome assembly GCF_036365525.1 of Heterodontus francisci. Classification (NCBI taxonomy): domain Eukaryota; kingdom Metazoa; phylum Chordata; class Chondrichthyes; order Heterodontiformes; family Heterodontidae; genus Heterodontus; species Heterodontus francisci. The sequence continues at coordinate 66,147,004 of NC_090396.1, forward strand.
GTCTCACCGCCACCGGCAATATCGGGCCGGACCCTCCTGGCGTCTGAGTGTGTGGCGGCCCTCTCCGGAGGCATCTCCCGCTCACCCTTCCACAACCTCCAATGTCAGGGGGTCTGTACAATTCAGCCCACAGTCCATACACATCACAATAATATACAGTCCACATACTCTCAAATATACAGGCCACACACACACACCACTATAACATACAGTCCGCACACACTAAAACATACAGTCCACACACTCTCAAATATACAGGCCACACACACACCACTATAACATACAGTCCGCACACACTAAAACATACAGTCCACACACTCTCAAACATACAGGCCACACACACACACCACTATAACATACAGTCCGCACACACTAAAATATACAGTCCACACACTCTCAAATATACAGGCCACACACACACCACTATAACATACAGTCCACACACACTAAAATATACAGTCCACACACTCTCAAATATACAGGCCACACACACACACCACTATAACATACAGTCCGCACACACTAAAACATACAGTCCACACACTCTCAAATATACAGGCCACACACACACACCACTATAACATACAGTCCGCACACACTAAAACATACAGTCCACACACTCTCAAATATACAGGCCACACACACACCACTATAACATACAGTCCGCACACACTAAAACATACAGTCCACACACTCTCAAATATACAGGCCACACACACACCACTATAACATACAGTCCGCACACACTAAAACATACAGTCCACACACTCTCAAATATACAGGCCACACACACACCACTATAACATACAGTCCGCACACACTAAAACATACAGTCCACACACTCTCAAATAGACAGGCCACACACACACCACTATAACATACAGTCCGCACACACTAAAACATACAGTCCACACACTCTCAAATATACAGGCCACACACACACCACTATAACATACAGTCCGCACACACTAAAACATACAGTCCACACACTCTCAAATATACAGGCCACACACACACCACTATAACATACAGTCCGCACACACTAAAACATACAGTCCACACACTCTCAAATATACAGGCCACACACACACCACTATAACATACAGTCCGCACACACTAAAACATACAGTCCACACACTCTCAAATATACAGGCCACACACACACCACTATAACATACAGTCCGCACACACTAAAACATACAGTCCACACACTCTCAAATATACAGGCCACACACACACCACTATAGCATACAGTCCACACACACTAAAACATACAGTCCACACACTCTCAAATATACAGGCCACACACACACCACTATAACATACAGTCTGCACACACTAAAACATACAGTCCGCACACACTAAAATATACAGTCCACACACTCTCAAATATACAGGCCACACACACACACCACTATAACATACAGTCTGCACACACTAAAACATACAATCCGCACACACTAAAATATACAGTCCACACACTCTCAAATATACAGGCCACACACACACACCACTATAACATACAGTCCGCACACACTAAAACATACAGTCCACACACTCTCAAATATACAGGCCACACACACACACCACTATAACATACAGTCTGCACACACTAAAACATACAGTCCGCACACACTAAAATATACAGTCCACACACTCTCAAATATACAGGCCACACACACACACCACTATAACATACAGTCCGCACACACTAAAACATACAGTCCACACACTCTCAAATATACAGGCCACACACACACACCACTATAACATACAGTCTGCACACACTAAAACATACAGTCCGCACACACTAAAATATACAGTCCACACACTCTCAAATATACAGGCCACACACACACACCACTATAACATACAGTCTGCACACACTAAAACATACAATCCGCACACACTAAAATATACAGTCCACACACTCTCAAATATACAGGCCACACACACACACCACTATAACATACAATCCGCACACACTAAAATATACAGTCCACACACTCTCAAATATACAGGCCACACACACACACCACTATAACATACAGTCCGCACAGTATAATATATACTCCAGACACAATAATATACACTCCACACATACTGGGCTGAATTGTACTGGCCCCTCGATGCTGCGGGGGCCGGTAAAATTTTGCAGGGAAAGCCCGCCTAGACCCGCGACGTCAAGAAGGGCCCGCCGAAAATTACCAGCGTCGGAGGGGACCTCGGTGCGGCCCCCCCACCCCTCCCCGTTGCCTGGCAGCAGGCCCTTCATCTACATATTCAATTGAACATAAATGAGATGCTAAGAAACTTACCTGCAGGCGGCAGACGACCCCGCCAATTTTACACTAAAATAAAAGCAAAATACTGCGGATGCTGGAAATCTGAAACAAAAACAAGAAATGCTGGATTCACTCAGCAGGTCTGGCAGCATCTGTGGAAAGAGAAGCAGAGTTAACGTTTTGGGTCAGTGACCCTTCTTCGGACCCTTCTTCTTCTTCCGAAGAAGGGTCACTGACCCGAAACGTTAACTCTGCTTCTCTTTCCACAGATGCTGCCAGACCTGCTGAGTGAATCCAGCATTTCTTGTTTTTGTTGCCGCCAATTTTACAGCCTGCGTTCGGCCTTCGCGCACCTTCAGAACTCCGTACGGAGGTGAGAACCTGGTGGGGAGGGGGGGAGGAAAAAAATTTCCAGGGTGGGTTGGGTGGAGGAGCAGGGAAAATGTTCATGATTGGATGTGGGGACGGTGGGATGGGGTTAAGGGTCAAAGGGAACAAATGTCGTGGGGGAAAGTTTGTGAGACTAATAAAATTTTATTATGGCGGTAGAGGGCAATTTATGTATGATTTAACCATTGGGGGGGAGGCGGTGGGAGACAGGATTGACACCTGACATTACATTTTATTTTTAACTCCCAGAGATCAGGACCTTTAAACTTTACAATGTAACTGAAGGGCTTGAAGCCCTTTAAAAATGGCGGTCGGTGCCTGCGCGGTGGCGCGGATGCCATTGCCTGGGTCGCGACAGCTGCCCTCTCTATGTCATCGGGGACGGCCGCTATTTAAATGAGCCCCCGTGTGAAATAACGTGGGGTCTCCTTGGCAGCCCTTCCGTGTCGGAAGGCCGCCGAGTTGAAAGTGCTCCGCCGAGGAACACGGTGCGCGATTAAAATTCAGCGCACTAAAATATACAGTCCACACACATTACAATACACAGTCCGCATACACCGAAATATATAGCTCACAAATACTATAATATGCAGTCCACACAGTGGCGCAGTGGTTAGCACCGCAGCCTCACAGCTCCAGGGACCCGGGTTCGATTCCGGGTACTGCCTGTGTGGAGTTTGCAAGTTCTCCCTGTGTCTGCGTGGGTTTTCTCCGGGTGCTCCGGTTTCCTCCCACAGCCAAAAGACTTGCAGGTTGATAGGTAAATTGGCCATTATAAATTGTCACTAGTATAGGTAGGTGGTAGGGAAATATAGGGACAGGTGGGGATGTTTGGTAGGAATATGGGATTAGTGTAGCATTAGTATAAATGGGTGGTTGATGTTCGGCACAGACTCGGTGGGCCGAAGGGCCTGTTTCAGTGCTGTATCTCTAAACTAATCTAAAACTAAAATATATAGTCCATACACACTATAACATATTGTAAGACTCTAAACAGGGGGGTCTCACTTCCCTCTAAGGTCCTGACCCCGTACTGAGTGTCAACGGCACGAAACAAACTTTGGATACAATTTCCACCTTACGTGGAACACCTTTATTAACTCTGCAAGCAATAGTATATACTTACAATACCAGTTGCTTAGTCGACCCGTGTAGAGAAACTCGTTCCTGGGCGGTCAGGTCTGCTGAATGATTTCTTCCGCATGACTTCCTATGACTGACCAAGTCACACTTGTCAGCTGCAGCAACAATGTCCTTGTGAGCTGTGACTTTCTACCCCTATCTGATCCTGGCCCCTTGACATATTAGGTAATATTTTGAATTGGGTCATCCGATTGGGTTTCAGTGCCTTATCAATCCCACCCTGGCTATGCAAGACCATCTGCATGTGGTCATATCCTGCTCTCAGCAGGGGGAGTTCTTAGGTACATACCACCCATGGATGTGATATCTGTATCTTGATAAGGCAAGAAGGAAATCATTCACATATATTTCAAAAGGCCATTGCCCATGAGTGTGTTTATAGACAGGCTGTTTGATGTTGTAACAGCCCAGGCTATCACATAAGTGACAGGTCCTGATTCATCCATCTGTGTGTATATGTGGGGGGTCCTTGTTCACTTACATTGTCATTTCTTTTTTACAAGTCCAATATGAACCCCAGCAATGATGTCTTCAGTCAAGATTCTTCTCCCTTCGTCCCGATGTCCTTCGCCTGCACGTCTTCACCACTCGGGTGAGCTGGTCCACACGCTGGTCCACGCGCTGGTCCACGCCACAATTGGTTACATTTTACTTATGAACAGAAATGCAGGAGATATGAACAAATGCCTCACAGCACAACAAAAATACAAGAGATATCCAAATGCTTTACAATATAATCCACAAACACTATAATATACAGTTCACACACAATAATATACAGTCCAAAATCACTTAAATATACAGTTCACACACAATATAAAGTCCACACATACTATAACATACAGTTCACAAACACTTTAATATGCAGTCCACAAAAACTAAAATATACAGACCACACACCCTAAACTATACAGTTCACAAACACGATAACATGATGTCCACAAACACTGAAATATATAGTCCATACAGACTACAATATACCATCCACACATACTATAATATACAGTCCACACACAATGGACTGAATTTTACCAGCCCCCTGACATTGGCGGTCATGGAGGGGGAGCCCGGAAAATAATTCCGGGATCCCCCCCACACCACGACCACCCATGCCGGGAAGGACCCTCCTCCATTTTACCAGCGGTGGCAAGACCTCGGGGTGTCCGTCCACCCCCCCCGCCCCCCCCACCACCCTGCAACTCGGCGACGGAGTCTTAATTGAAATATTTAAATAAATTATAATGAATGCATGAACACATACCTTGTCCCAACGGCCGTCCCATGTCAATATTCCGGATGATGACTGGAACTCTCGTGCCTTCGGATCTCCATTTGGAGATCCAAGGCATTACACTGGTGGGGAGGGGGTGGAATGAACTTTTCAGGGATGGGTGGAGTGGGAAAGCCGAATGTGATTGGTTGAGGGGATGGTGGGAAGGGGTTGAAGGTTGGTGGAAAGAAAGCTCGGAGGGGAGAGGTCGTGATCAAAAATTAACTCTTTTTGGGAGGAGAAGACAAATAATAAATGGATTATTCATGGGCAGGGGGTGGGAGAGGGGATTGGAATATACTGTCCACACACACTATAGTATACAGTCCACACACATTATAATATACAGTCCACACACACTATAGCATACAGTCCACACACACTATAGTATACAGTCCACACACATTATAATATACAGTCCACACACACTATAGTATACAGTCCACACACATAATATACAGTCCACACACACTATAGTATACAGTCCACACACATAATATACAGTCCACACACACTATAGTATACAGTCCACACACATAATATACAGTCCACACACACTATAGCATACAGTCCACACACACTATAGTATACAGTCCACACACATTATAATATACTGTCCACACACACTATAGTATACAGTCCACACACATTATAATATACAGTCCACACACACTATCGTATACTGTCCACACACACTATCGTATACTGTCCACACACACTATAGTATACAGTCCACACACATTATAATATACAGTCCACACACACTATCGTATACTGTCCACACACATTATAATATACAGTCCACACACACTATCGTATACTGTCCACACACACTATCGTATACTGTCCACACACACTATAGTATACAGTCCACACACATAATATACAGTCCACACATACTATAGTATACAGTCCACACACACTATCGTATACAGTCCACACACACTATAATATACTGTCCACACACACTATAGTATACAGTCCACACACACTATAGTATACAGTCCACACACATTATAATATACAGTCCACACACACTATAGTATACAGTCCACACACACTATCGTATACAGTCCACACACACTATAATATACTGTCCACACACATAATATACAGTCCACACATACTATAGTATACAGTCCACACACACTATCGTATACAGTCCACACACACTATAATATACTGTCCACACACACTATAGTGTACAGTCCACACACACTATAGTATACAGTCCACACACACTATAGTATACAGTCCACACACATAATATACAGTCCACACATACTATAGTATACAGTCCACACACATTATAATATACAGTCCACACACACTATCGTATACTGTCCACACACATTATAATATACAGTCCACACACACTATCGTATACTGTCCACACACACTATCGTATACTGTCCACACACACTATAGTATACAGTCCACACACATTATAATATACAGTCCACACACACTATCGTATACTGTCCACACACACTATCGTATACTGTCCACACACACTATAGTATACAGTCCACACACATAATATACAGTCCACACATACTATAGTATACAGTCCACACACACTATCGTATACAGTCCACACACACTATAATATACTGTCCACACACACTATAGTATACAGTCCACACACACTATAGTATACAGTCCACACACATTATAATATACAGTCCACACACACTATAGTATACAGTCCACACACATAATATACAGTCCACACATACTATAGTATACAGTCCACACACACTATCGTATACAGTCCACACACACTATAATATACTGTCCACACACACTATAGTGTACAGTCCACACACACTATAGTATACAGTCCACACACACTATAGTATACAGTCCACACACATAATATACAGTCCACACATACTATAGTATACAGTCCACACACACTATAGTATACAGTCCACACACATAATATACAGTCCACACATACTATAGTGTACAGTCCACACACACTATAGTATACAGTCCACACACATAATATACAGTCCACACATACTATAGTATACAGTCCACACACATAATATACAGTCCACACATACTATAGTATACAGTCCACACACACTATAGTATACAGTCCACACACACTATAGTATACAGTCCACACACATAATATACAGTCCACACATACTATAGTGTACAGTCCACACACACTATAGTATACAGTCCACACACATAATATACAGTCCACACATACTATAGTATACAGTCCACACACACTATCGTATACAGTCCACACACACTATAATATACTGTCCACACACACTATAGTGTACAGTCCACACACACTATAGTATACAGTCCACACACACTATAATATACTGTCCACACACACTATAGTATACAGTCCACACACACTATAGTATACAGTCCACACACACCATAGTATACAGTCCACACACTATCGTATACTGTCCACACACACTATAATATACAGTCCACACACACATAGTATACAGTCCACACATGCTGTAGTATACAGTCCACACACACCATAGTATACAGTCCACACACACTATAATATACTGTCCACACACACTATAGTATACAGTCCACACACACTATAGTATACAGTCCACACACACTATAATATACTGTCCACACACACTATAGTATACAGTCCACACACACTATAATATACTGTCCACACACACTATAGTATACAGTCCACACACACTATCGTATACAGTCCACACACACTATAATATACAGTCCACACACACATAGTATACAGTCCACACATGCTGTAGTATACAGTCCACACACACCATAGTATACAGTCCACACACACTATAATATACTGTCCACACACACTATAGTATACAGTCCACACACACTATAGTATACAGTCCACACACACTATAATATACTGTCCACACACACTATAGTATACAGTCCACACACACTATAATATACTGTCCACACACACTATAGTATACAGTCCACACACACTATAATATACTGTCCACACACACTATAGTATACAGTCCACACACACTATAATATACTGTCCACACACACTATAGTATACAGTCCACACACACTATAATATACAGTCCACACACACTATAATATACAGTCCACACACACTATAATATACAGTCCACACACACTATAATATACTGTCCACACACACTATAGTATACAGTCCACACACACTATAATATACAGTCCACACACACTATAATATACAGTCCACACACACTATAATAAACAGTCCACACACACTATAATATACAGTCCACACACACGAAAGTATACAGTCCACACACACTATAATATACTGTCCACACACACTATAGTATACAGTCCACACACACTATAATAAACAGTCCACACACACTATAATATACAGTCCACACACACGAAAGTATACAGTCCACACACACTATAATATACAGTCCACAAACCCTATAGTATCCGGGTCACACACGATAATACAGTCCACACACACTATAGTGTACAGTCCACACACATTACAGTATACAGTCCGCACACTACAGTATACAGTCCGCACACACTATAGTATACAGTCCACACACACTATAATATACAGTCCACACACACCATCGTATCCAGTCCACACACACTATAATATACAGTCCACACACTATCGTATACTGTCCACACACACTATAGTATACAGTCCACACACATTATAATATACAGTCCACACACACATAGTATACAGTCCACAGATGCTATAGTATACAGTCCACACACACGATAATATACAGTACACACACACTACAATATACTGTCCACACACACTATAGTATACAGTCCACACACACGATAGTATACAGTCCACACACACTATAATATACAGTCCACACACACGATAGTATACTGTCCACACACACTATAGTATACAGTCCACACACACTATAGTATACAGTCCACACACACCATAGTATACAGTCCACACACACTATCGCATACAGTCCACACACACTATAATATACAGTCCACACACACTATAGCATACAGTCCACACACACTATAATATACAGTCCACACACATGATAGTATACAGTCCACACACACTATAATATACAGTCCACACACGCGATATTATACTGTCCACACACACTATAGTATACAGTCCACACACACCATAGTATACAGTCCACACACACTATAGTATACAGTCCACACACACTATAGTACACAGTACACACACTACAGTATACAGTCCACACACTACAGTATACAGTCCACACACACTACAGTATACAGTCCACACACACTATAGTATACAGTCCACACACACTATCGCATACAGTCCACACACACTATAATATACTGTCCACACACACTATAGTATACAGTCCACACACACTATAATATACAGTCCACACACACTATAGTATACAGTCCACACACACTATAATATACAGTCCACACACACGATAGTATACAGTCCACACATGCTATAGTATACAGTCCACACACACGATAGTATACAGTCCACACACACACACTATAATATACTGTCCACACACGCTATCGTATACAGTCCACACACACTATAATATACAGTCCACACACACTATAATATACAGTCCACACATGCTATAGTATACAGTCCACAAACACCATAGTATACAGTCCACACACCATAGTATACTGTCCACACACGCTATCGTATACAGTCCACACACACTATAATATACAGTCCACACACACCATAATATACAGTCCACACACACTATAGTGTACTGTCCACACACTATAATATACAGTCCACACACACTATAGTATTCACTCCACACACACTATAATATACTGTCCACACACTCTATAATATACTGTCCACACACACTATAGTATACAGTCCACACACACTATAATATACAGTCCACACACACTATAGTGTACTGTCCACACACACTATAGTATACAGTCCACACACACTATAGTATACAGTCCACACACTCTATAATATACTGTCCACACACACTATAGTATACAGTCCACACACACTATAATATACAGTCCACACACACTATAGTGTACTGTCCACACACTATAATATACAGTCCACACACACTATAGTATTCACTCCACACACACTATAATATACTGTCCACACACTCTATAATATACTGTCCACACACACTATAGTATTCACTCCACACACACTATAATATACTGTCCACACACTCTATAATATACTGTCCACACACACTATAGTATACAGTCCACACACACTATAATATACAGTCCACACACACTATAGTGTACTGTCCACACACTATAATATACAGTCCACACACACTATAGTATTCACTCCACACACACTATAGTATACAGTCCACACACTCTATAATATACTGTCCACACACACTATAATATACAGTCCACACACACTATAGTATTCACTCCACACACACTATAGTATACAGTCCACACACTCTATAATATACTGTCCACACACACTATAGTATACAGTCCACACACACTATAATATACAGTCCACACACACTATAGTGTACTGTCCACACACTATAATATACAGTCCACACACACTATAGTATTCACTCCACACACACTATAGTATACAGTCCACACACTCTATAATATACTGTCCACACACTATAATATACAGTCCACACACACTATAGTATTCACTCCACACACACTATAATATACTGTCCACACACTCTATAATATACTGTCCACACACACTATAGTATTCACTCCACACACACTATAATATACTGTCCACACACTATAATATACAGTCCACACACACTATAGTATTCACTCCACACACACTATAGTATACAGTCCACACACTCTATAATATACTGTCCACACACTATAATATACAGTCCACACACACTATAGTATTCACTCCACACACACTATAATATACTGTCCACACACACTATAATATACTGTCCACACACTCTATAATATACTGTCCACACACACTACAGTATTCACTCCACACACTCTATAATATACTGTCCACACACACTATAGTATACAGTCCACACACACTATAATATACAGTCCACACACACTATAGTGTACTGTCCACACACTATAATATACTGTCCACACACACTATAGTATTCAATCCACACACACTATAATATACTGTCCACACACTATAATATACTGTCCACACACACTATAGTATACAGTCCACACACACTATAATATACAGTCCACACACACTATAGTGTACTGTCCACACACTATAATATACTGTCCACACACACTATAGTATTCACTCCACACACACTATAGTATACAGTCCACACACTCTATAATATACTGTCCACACACACTATAGTATACAGTCCACACACACTATAATATACAGTCCACACACACTATAGTGTACTGTCCACACACTATAATATACAGTCCACACACACTATAGTATTCACTCCACACACACTATAATATACTGTCCACACACTCTATAATATACAGTCCACACACACTATAGTGTACTGTCCACACACTCTATAATATACTGTCCACACACACTATAGTGTACTGTCCACACACTCTATAATATACAGTCCACACACACTATAGTATTCACTCCACACACACTATAATATACTGTCCACACACACTATAATATACTGTCCACACACTCTATAATATACTGTCCACACACACTATAGTGTACTGTCCACACACTCTATAATATACAGTCCACACACACTATAGTGTACTGTCCACACACTCTATAATATACAGTCCACACACACTATAGTATTCACTCCACACACACTATAATATACTGTCCACACACACTATAATATACTGTCCACACACTCTATAATATACTGTCCACACACACTATAGTGTACTGTCCACACACTCTATAATATACTGTCCACACACACTATAGTGTACTGTCCACACACTCTATAATATACAGTCCACACACACTATAGTGTACTGTCCACACACTCTATAATATACTGTCCACACACACTATAATATACTGTCCACACACTCTATAATATACAGTCCACACACACTATAGTGTACTGTCCACACACTCTATAATATACTGTCCACACACTCTATAATATACAGTCCACACACTCTATAATATACAGTCCACACACACTATAGTGTACTGTCCACACACTCTATAATATACAGTCCACACACACTATAGTGTACTGTCCACACACTCTATAATATACTGTCCACACACTCTATAATATACTGTCCACACACTCTATAATATACAGTCCACACACACTATAGTGTACTGTCCACACACTCTATAATATACTGTCCACACACACTATAGTGTACTGTCCACACACTCTATAATATACAGTCCACACACACTATAGTATTCACTCCACACACACTATAATATACTGTCCACACACACTATAGTGTACTGTCCACACACTCTATAATATACAGTCCACACACACTATAGTATTCACTCCACACACACTATAATATACTGTCCACACACACTATAGTGTACTGTCCACACACTCTATAATATACAGTCCACACACACTATAGTATTCACTCCACACACACTATAATATACAGTCCACACACACTATAGTGTACTGTCCACACACTCTATAATATACTGTCCACACACACTATAGTGTACTGTCCACACACTCTATAATATACTGTCCACACACACTATAGTGTACTGTCCACACACTCTATAATATACTGTCCACACACACTATAGTGTACTGTCCACACACACTATAGTGTACTGTCCACACACTCTATAATATACTGTCCACACACACTATAGTGTACTGTCCACACACTCTATAATATACTGTCCACACACACTATAGTGTACTGTCCACACACTCTATAATATACTGTCCACACACACTATAATATACTGTCCACACACTCTATAATATACTGTCCACACACACTATAGTGTACTGTCCACACACTCTATAATATACAGTCCACACACACTATAGTATTCACTCCACACACACTATAATATACAGTCCACACACACTATAGTGTACTGTCCACACACTCTATAATATACTGTCCACACACACTATAGTGTACTGTCCACACACTCTATAATATACTGTCCACACACACTATAGTGTACTGTCCACACACTCTATAATATACTGTCCACACACACTATAGTGTACTGTCCACACACACTATAGTGTACTGTCCACACACTCTATAATATACTGTCCACACACACTATAGTGTACTGTCCACACACTCTATAATATACTGTCCACACACACTATAGTGTACTGTCCACACACTCTATAATATACAGTCCACACACACTATAATATACTGTCCACACACACTATAGTGTACTGTCCACACACTCTATAATATACTGTCCACACACACTATAGTGTACTGTCCACACACTCTATAATATACTGTCCACACACACTATAGTGTACTGTCCACACACTCTATAATATACTGTCCACACACACTATAGTGTACTGTCCACACACTCTATAATATACTGTCCACACACACTATAGTGTACTGTCCACACACTCTATAATATACTGTCCACACACACTATAGTGTACTGTCCACACACTCTATAATATACTGTCCACACACACTATAGTGTACTGTCCACACACTCTATAATATACTGTCCACACACACTATAGTGTACTGTCCACACACACTATAATATACTGTCCACACACACTATAGTGTACTGTCCACACACTCTATAATATACTGTCCACACACACTATAGTGTACTGTCCACACACTCTATAATATACTGTCCACACACACTATAGTGTACTGTCCACACACACTATAATATACTGTCCACACACACTATAGTGTACTGTCCACACACTCTATAATATACTGTCCACACACACTATAGTGTACTGTCCACACACTCTATAATATACTGTCCACACACACTATAGTGTACTGTCCACACACTCTATAATATACTGTCCACACACACTATAGTGTACTGTCCACACACTCTATAATATACTGTCCACACACTCTATAATATACTGTCCACACACACTATAGTGTACTGTCCACACACTCTATAATATACAGTCCACACACACTATAGTATTCACTCCACACACACTATAATATACTGTCCACACACACTATAGTGTACTGTCCACACACTCTATAATATACTGTCCACACACTCTATAATATACTGTCCACACACACTATAGTGTACTGTCCACACACTCTATAATATACAGTCCACACACACTATAGTGTACTGTCCACACACACTATAATATACAGTCCACACACACTATAGTATTCACTCCACACACACTATAATATACTGTCCACACACACTATAATATACTGTCCACACACACTATAGTGTACTGTCCACACACTCTATAATATACTGTCCACACACACTATAGTGTACTGTCCACACACTCTATAATATACTGTCCACACACACTATAGTGTACTGTCCACACACTCTATAATATACTGTCCACACACACTATAGTGTACTGTCCACACACTCTATAATATACTGTCCACACACACTATAGTGTACTGTCCACACACACTATAATATACAGTCCACACACACTATAGTATTCACTCCACACACACTATAATATACTGTCCACACACACTATAATATACTGTCCACACACTCTATAATATACTGTCCACACACACTATAGTGTACTGTCCACACACTCTATAATATACTGTCCACACACACTATAGTGTACTGTCCACACACACTATAATATACAGTCCACACACACTATAGTGTACTGTCCACACACACTATAATATACAGTCCACACACACTATAGTGTACTGTCCACACACACTATAATATACAGTCCACACACACTATAGTGTACTGTCCACACACACTATAATATACTGTCCACACACACTATAATATACAGTCCACACACTCTATAATATACTGTCCACACACACTATAGTGTACTGTCCACACACACTATAATATACTGTCCACACACACTATAGTGTACTGTCCACACACACTATAATATACAGTCCACACACTCTATAATATACTGTCCACACACACTATAGTGTACTGTCCACACACTCTATAATATACTGTCCACACACACTATAGTGTACTGTCCACACACACTATAGTGTACTGTCCACACACACTATAATATACAGTCCACACACACTATAGTGTACTGTCCACACACTCTATAATATACTGTCCACACACTCTATAATATACTGTCCACACACTCTATAATATACAGTCCACACACACTATAGTGTACTGTCCACACACTCTATAATATACTGTCCACACACACTATAGTGTACTGTCCACACACACTATAGTGTACTGTCCACACACACTATAATATACAGTCCACACACACTATAGTGTACTGTCCACACACTCTATAATATACTGTCCACACACTCTATAATATACTGTCCACACACTCTATAATATACAGTCCACACACACTATAGTGTACTGTCCACACACTCTATAATATACTGTCCACACACACTATAGTGTACTGTCCACACACACTATAATATACAGTCCACACACTCTATAATATACTGTCCACACACACTATAGTGTACTGTCCACACACACTATAATATACTGTCCACACACACTATAGTGTACTGTCCACACACTCTATAATATACTGTCCACACACACTATAGTATACTGTCCACACACTCTATAATATACAGTCCACACACACTATAGTGTACTGTCCACACACTCTATAATATACTGTCCACACACTCTATAATATACTGTCCACACACTCTATAATATACAGTCCACACACACTATAGTGTACTGTCCACACACTCTATAATATACTGTCCACACACACTATAGTGTACTGTCCACACACACTATAATATACAGTCCACACACTCTATAATATACTGTCCACACACACTATAGTGTACTGTCCACACACACTATAATATACAGTCCACACACACTATAGTGTACTGTCCACACACTCTATAATATACTGTCCACACACTCTATAATATACTGTCCACACACTCTATAATATACAGTCCACACACACTATAGTGTACTGTCCACACACTCTATAATATACTGTCCACACACACTATAGTGTACTGTCCACACACTCTATAATATACTGTCCACACACTCTATAATATACTGTCCACACACTCTATAATATACAGTCCACACACACTATAGTGTACTGTCCACACACTCTATAATATACTGTCCACACACACTATAGTATACTGTCCACACACTCTATAATATACTGTCCACACACACTATAGTGTACTGTCCACACACTCTATAGTGTACTGTCCACACACTCTATAATATACTGTCCACACACACTATAGTGTACTGTCCACACACTCTATAATATACTGTCCACACACACTATAGTGTACTGTCCACACACTCTATAATATACTGTCCACACACACTATAGTATACTGTCCACACACTCTATAATATACTGTCCACACACTCTATAATATACTGTCCACACACACTATAGTGTACTGTCCACACACTCTATAATATACTGTCCACACACTCTATAATATACTGTCCACACACTCTATAATATACTGTCCACACACACTATAGTATACTGTCCACACACTCTATAATATACTGTCCACACACTCTATAATATACTGTCCACACACTCTATAATATACTGTCCACACACACTATAGTGTACTGTCCACACACTCTATAATATACTGTCCACACACTCTATAATATACTGTCCACACACTCTATAATATACTGTCCACACACACTATAATATACTGTCCACACACTCTATAATATACTGTCCACACACACTATAGTGTACTGTCCACACACTCTATAATATACTGTCCACACACTCTATAATATACTGTCCACACACTCTATAATATACTGTCCACACACACTATAGTGTACTGTCCACACACTCTATAATATACTGTCCACACACTCTATAATATACTGTCCACACACTCTATAATATACTGTCCACACACACTATAATATACTGTCCACACACTCTATAATATACTGTCCACACACTCTATAATATACTGTCCACACACTCTATAATATACTGTCCACACACACTATAGTGTACTGTCCACACACTCTATAATATACTGTCCACACACACTATAATATACTGTCCACACACTCTATAATATACTGTCCACACACACTATAATATACTGTCCACACACTCTATAATATACTGTCCACACACACTATAATATACTGTCCACACACTCTATAATATACTGTCCACACACACTATAATATACTGTCCACACACTCTATAATATACAGTCCACACACACTATAGTGTACTGTCCACACACTCTATAATATACTGTCCACACACTCTATAATATACTGTCCACACACTCTATAATATACTGTCCACACACACTATAGTGTACTGTCCACACACTCTATAATATACTGTCCACACACACTATAGTATTCACTCCACACACACTATAATATACTGTCCACACACACTATAATATACTGTCCACACACACTATAGTATTCACTCCACACACACTATAATATACTGTCCACACACTCTATAATATACTGTCCACACACACTATAGTATTCACTCCACACACACTATAATATACTGTCCACACACACTATAATATACTGTCCACACACTCTATAATATACTGTCCACACACACTATAGTATACTCCACACACACTATAATATACTGTCCACACACTCTATAATATACTGTCCACACACACTATAGTATACACTCCACACACACTATAATATACTGTCCACACACACTATAGTGTACTGTCCACACACTCTATAATATACTGTCCACACACTCTATAATATACTGTCCACACACACTATAGTATTCACTCCACACACTCTATAATATACTGTCCACACACACTATAGTGTACTGTCCACACACTCTATAATATACTGTCCACACACACTATAGTATTCACTCCACACACACTATAATATACTGTCCACACACTCTATAATATACTGTCCACACACACTATAGTATTCACTCCACACACTCTATAATATACTGTCCACACACACTATAGTGTACTGTCCACACACTCTATAATATACTGTCCACACACACTATAGTATACTGTCCACACACACTATAATATACTGTCCACACACACTATAATATACTGTCCACACACTCTATAATATACTGTCCACACACTCTATAATATACTGTCCACACACACTATAGTATTCACTCCACACACACTATAATATACTGTCCACACACTCTATAATATACTGTCCACACACACTATAGTATTCACTCCACACACACTATAATATACTGTCCACACACACTATAGTGTACTGTCCACACACTCTATAATATACTGTCCACACACACTATAGTATTCACTCCACACACACTATAATATACTGTCCACACACACTATAATATACTGTCCACACACTCTATAATATACTGTCCACACACTCTATAATATACTGTCCACACACACTATAGTATACTCCACACACACTATAATATACTGTCCACACACACTATAGTATTCACTCCACACACACTATAATATACTGTCCACACACACTATAATATACTGTCCACACACTCTATAATATACTGTCCACACACTCTATAATATACTGTCCACACACACTATAGTATTCACTCCACACACACTATAATATACTGTCCACACACTCTATAATATACTGTCCACACACACTATAGTATACTGTCCACACACACTATAATATACTGTCCACACACTCTATAATATACTGTCCACACACACTATAGTATTCACTCCACACACTCTATAATATACTGTCCACACACACTATAGTGTACTGTCCACACACTCTATAATATACTGTCCACACACACTATAGTATTCACTCCACACACACTATAATATACTGTCCACACACACTATAATATACTGTCCACACACTCTATAATATACTGTCCACACACTCTATAATATACTGTCCACACACACTATAGTATTCACTCCACACACACTATAATATACTGTCCACACACACTATAGTGTACTGTCCACACACTCTATAATATACTGTCCACACACACTATAGTGTACTGTCCACACACACTATAATATACAGTCCACACACACTATAGTATTCACTCCACACACACTATAATATACTGTCCACACACACTATAGTGTACTGTCCACACACTCTATAATATACTGTCCACACACACTATAGTATACTGTCCACACACACTATAATATACTGTCCACACACTCTATAATATACTGTCCACACACACTATAGTATTCACTCCACACACACTATAATATACAGTCCACACACACTATAGTGTACTGTCCACACACTCTATAATATACTGTCCACACACACTATAGTGTACTGTCCACACACACTATAATATACTGTCCACACACACTATAATATACTGTCCACACACTCTATAATATACTGTCCACACACACTATAGTGTACTGTCCACACACTCTATAATATACTGTCCACACACACTATAATATACTGTCCACACACTCTATAATATACTGTCCACACACACTATAGTGTACTGTCCACACACTCTATAGTATACTGTCCACACACTCTATAATATACTGTCCACACACTCTATAATATACTGTCCACACACACTATAGTGTACTGTCCACACACTCTATAATATACTGTCCACACACACTATAGTATTCACTCCACACACACTATAATATACTGTCCACACACACTATAATATACTGTCCACACACACTATAGTATTCACTCCACACACACTATAATATACTGTCCACACACTCTATAATATACTGTCCACACACACTATAGTATTCACTCCACACACACTATAATATACTGTCCACACACACTATAATATACTGTCCACACACTCTATAATATACTGTCCACACACACTATAGTATTCACTCCACACACACTATAATATACTGTCCACACACTCTATAATATACTGTCCACACACACTATAGTATTCACTCCACACACTCTATAATATACTGTCCACACACACTATAGTGTACTGTCCACACACTCTATAATATACTGTCCACACACACTATAGTATTCACTCCACACACACTATAATATACTGTCCACACACACTATAATATACTGTCCACACACTCTATAATATACTGTCCACACACTCTATAATATACTGTCCACACACACTATAGTATTCACTCCACACACACTATAATATACTGTCCACACACTCTATAATATACTGTCCACACACTCTATAATATACTGTCCACACACACTATAGTGTACTGTCCACACACTCTATAATATACTGTCCACACACACTATAGTATTCACTCCACACACACTATAATATACTGTCCACACACACTATAATATACTGTCCACACACTCTATAATATACTGTCCACACACACTATAATATACTGTCCACACACACTATAATATACTGTCCACACACACTATAGTGTACTGTCCACACACTCTATAATATACTGTCCACACACACTATAGTGTACTGTCCACACACTCTATAATATACTGTCCACACACACTATAGTATTCACTCCACACACACTATAATATACTGTCCACACACACTATAATATACTGTCCACACACTCTATAATATACTGTCCACACACACTATAGTGTACTGTCCACACACTCTATAATATACTGTCCACACACACTATAGTGTACTGTCCACACACTCTATAATATACTGTCCACACACTCTATAATATACTGTCCACACACACTATAGTGTACTGTCCACACACTCTATAATATACAGTCCACACACACTATAGTATTCACTCCACACACACTATAATATACTGTCCACACACTCTATAATATACTGTCCACACACACTATAGTGTACTGTCCACACACTCTATAATATACTGTCCACACACTCTATAATATACTGTCCACACACACTATAGTGTACTGTCCACACACTCTATAATATACTGTCCACACACTCTATAATATACTGTCCACACACACTATAGTGTACTGTCCACACACTCTATAATATACAGTCCACACACACTATAGTATTCACTCCACACACACTATAATATACTGTCCACACACACTATAGTGTACTGTCCACACACTCTATAATATACTGTCCACACACACTATAGTATTCACTCCACACACACTATAATATACTGTCCACACACTCTATAATATACTGTCCACACACACTATAGTATTCACTCCACACACACTATAATATACTGTCCACACACACTATAATATACTGTCCACACACTCTATAATATACTGTCCACACACTCTATAATATACTGTCCACACACACTATAGTGTACTGTCCACACACTCTATAATATACTGTCCACACACTCTATAATATACTGTCCACACACTCTATAATATACTGTCCACACACTCTATAATATACTGTCCACACACACTATAGTGTACTGTCCACACACTCTATAATATACAGTCCACACACACTATAGTATTCACTCCACACACACTATAATATACTGTCCACACACACTATAATATACTGTCCACACACACTATAGTGTACTGTCCACACACTCTATAATATACTGTCCACACACTCTATAATATACTGTCCACACACTCTATAATATACAGTCCACACACACTATAGTATTCACTCCACACACACTATAATATACTGTCCACACACACTATAATATACTGTCCACACACTCTATAATATACTGTCCACACACTCTATAATATACAGTCCACACACACTATAGTATTCACTCCACACACACTATAATATACTGTCCACACACTCTATAATATACTGTCCACACACACTATAGTGTACTGTCCACACACTCTATAATATACTGTCCACACACTCTATAATATACTGTCCACACACTCTATAATATACTGTCCACACACACTATAGTGTACTGTCCACACACTCTATAATATACAGTCCACACACACTATAGTATTCACTCCACACACACTATAATATACTGTCCACACACTCTATAATATACTGTCCACACACACTATAATATACTGTCCACACACACTATAGTGTACTGTCCACACACTCTATAATATACTGTCCACACACACTATAGTGTACTGTCCACACACTCTATAATATACTGTCCACACACTCTATAATATACTGTCCACACACTCTATAATATACAGTCCACACACACTATAGTGTACTGTCCACACACTCTATAATATACTGTCCACACACACTATAGTGTACTGTCCACACACTCTATAATATACAGTCCACACACACTATAGTATTCACTCCACACACACTATAATATACTGTCCACACACTCTATAATATACTGTCCACACACTCTATAATATACTGTCCACACACACTATAATATACTGTCCACACACACTATAGTGTACTGTCCACACACTCTATAATATACTGTCCACACACACTATAGTGTACTGTCCACACACTCTATAATATACTGTCCACACACTCTATAATATACTGTCCACACACTCTATAATATACTGTCCACACACACTATAGTGTACTGTCCACACACTCTATAATATACTGTCCACACACACTATAGTGTACTGTCCACACACTCTATAATATACAGTCCACACACACTATAGTATTCACTCCACACACACTATAATATACTGTCCACACACTCTATAATATACTGTCCACACACACTATAATATACTGTCCACACACACTATAGTGTACTGTCCACACACTCTATAATATACTGTCCACACACACTATAGTGTACTGTCCACACACTCTATAATATACTGTCCACACACTCTATAATATACTGTCCACACACTCTATAATATACAGTCCACACACACTATAGTGTACTGTCCACACACTCTATAATATACTGTCCACACACTCTATAATATACTGTCCACACACACTATAGTGTACTGTCCACACACTCTATAATATACAGTCCACACACACTATAGTGTACTGTCCACACACTCTATAATATACTGTCCACACACACTATAGTATTCACTCCACACACACTATAATATACTGTCCACACACTCTATAATATACTGTCCACACACACTATAGTATTCACTCCACACACACTATAATATACTGTCCACACACACTATAATATACTGTCCACACACTCTATAATATACTGTCCACACACACTATAGTGTACTGTCCACACACTCTATAATATACAGTCCACACACACTATAGTGTACTGTCCACACACTCTATAATATACTGTCCACACACACTATAGTGTACTGTCCACACACACTATAATATACTGTCCACACACTCTATAGTGTACTGTCCACACACTCTATAATATACTGTCCACACACACTATAGTGTACTGTCCACACACTCTATAATATACTGTCCACACACTCTATAATATACTGTCCACACACTCTATAGTGTACTGTCCACACACTCTATAATATACTGTCCACACACACTATAGTGTACTGTCCACACACTCTATAATATACTGTCCACACACTCTATAATATACTGTCCACACACACTATAGTGTACTGTCCACACACTCTATAATATACTGTCCACACACTCTATAGTGTACTGTCCACACACTCTATAATATACTGTCCACACACACTATAGTGTACTGTCCACACACTCTATAATATACTGTCCACACACACTATAATATACTGTCCACACACACTATAGTGTACTGTCCACACACTCTATAATATACTGTCCACACACACTATAGTGTACTGTCCACACACTCTATAATATACTGTCCACACACACTATAGTGTACTGTCCACACACTCTATAATATACTGTCCACACACTCTATAGTGTACTGTCCACACACTCTATAATATACTGTCCACACACACTATAGTGTACTGTCCACACACTCTATAATATACAGTCCACACACACTATAGTGTACTGTCCACACACTCTATAATATACTGTCCACACACTCTATAATATACTGTCCACACACTCTATAATATACTGTCCACACACACTATAATATACTGTCCACACACACTATAGTGTACTGTCCACACACTCTATAATATACTGTCCACACACACTATAGTGTAACTGTCCACACACTCTATAATATACTGTCCACACACACTATAGTGTACTGTCCACACACTCTATAATATACTGTCCACACACACTATAGTGTACTGTCCACACACTCTATAATATACTGTCCACACACACTATAGTATACTGTCCACACACTCTATAATATACTGTCCACACACACTATAGTGTACTGTCCACACACTCTATAATATACTGTCCACACACACTATAGTGTACTGTCCACACACTCTATAATATACTGTCCACACACACTATAGTGTACTGTCCACACACTCTATAATATACTGTCCACACACACTATAGTGTACTGTCCACACACTCTATAATATACTGTCCACACACACTATAGTGTACTGTCCACACACTCTATAATATACTGTCCACACACTCTATAATATACTGTCCACACACTCTATAATATACTGTCCACACACACTATAGTGTACTGTCCACACACTCTATAATATACTGTCCACACACTCTATAATATACTGTCCACACACACTATAGTGTACTGTCCACACACTCTATAATATACTGTCCACACACACTATAGTGTACTGTCCACACACTCTATAATATACTGTCCACACACACTATAGTGTACTGTCCACACACTCTATAATATACTGTCCACACACACTATAGTGTACTGTCCACACACTCTATAATATACTGTCCACACACTCTATAGTGTACTGTCCACACACTCTATAATATACTGTCCACACACACTATAATATACTGTCCACACACTCTATAATATACAGTCCACACACACTATAGTGTACTGTCCACACACTCTATAATATACTGTCCACACACACTATAGTGTACTGTCCACACACTCTATAATATACTGTCCACACACTCTATAATATACTGTCCACACACTCTATAATATACTGTCCACACACACTATAGTATACTGTCCACACACTCTATAATATACTGTCCACACACACTATAGTGTACTGTCCACACACTCTATAATATACAGTCCACACACACTATAGTGTACTGTCCACACACTCTATAATATACTGTCCACACACACTATAGTGTACTGTCCACACACTCTATAATATACAGTCCACACACACTATAGTGTACTGTCCACACACTCTATAATATACTGTCCACACACACTATAGTGTACTGTCCACACACTCTATAATATACTGTCCACACACTCTATAATATACTGTCCACACACACTATAGTGTACTGTCCACACACTCTATAATATACTGTCCACACACACTATAGTGTACTGTCCACACACTCTATAATATACTGTCCACACACACTATAGTGTACTGTCCACACACTCTATAATATACAGTCCACACACACTATAGTGTACTGTCCACACACTCTATAATATACTGTCCACACACACTATAGTGTACTGTCCACACACTCTATAATATACTGTCCACACACACTATAGTGTACTGTCCACACACTCTATAATATACTGTCCACACACACTATAGTGTACTGTCCACACACTCTATAATATACTGTCCACACACACTATAGTGTACTGTCCACACACTCTATAATATACTGTCCACACACACTATAGTGTACTGTCCACACACTCTATAATATACTGTCCACACACACTATAGTGTACTGTCCACACACTCTATAATATACAGTCCACACACACTATAGTGTACTGTCCACACACTCTATAATATACTGTCCACACACACTATAGTGTACTGTCCACACACTCTATAATATACTGTCCACACACTCTATAATATACTGTCCACACACACTATAGTGTACTGTCCACACACTCTATAATATACAGTCCACACACACTATAGTGTACTGTCCACACACTCTATAATATACTGTCCACACACACTATAGTGTACTGTCCACACACTCTATAATATACTGTCCACACACACTATAGTGTACTGTCCACACACTCTATAATATACTGTCCACACACACTATAGTGTACTGTCCACACACTCTATAATATACTGTCCACACACACTATAATATACTGTCCACACACTCTATAATATACTGTCCACACACTCTATAATATACAGTCCACACACACTATAGTGTACTGTCCACACACTCTATAATATACTGTCCACACACACTATAGTGTACTGTCCACACACTCTATAATATACTGTCCACACACTCTATAATATACTGTCCACACACTCTATAATATACTGTCCACACACACTATAGTGTACTGTCCACACACTCTATAATATACTGTCCACACACTCTATAGTATACTGTCCACACACTCTATAATATACAGTCCACACACACTATAGTGTACTGTCCACACACTCTATAATATACTGTCCACACACACTATAGTGTACTGTCCACACACTCTATAATATACTGTCCACACACACTATAGTGTACTGTCCACACACTCTATAATATACTGTCCACACACACTATAGTGTACTGTCCACACACTCTATAATATACTGTCCACACACTCTATAATATACTGTCCACACACACTATAGTGTACTGTCCACACACTCTATAATATACTGTCCACACACACTATAGTATACTGTCCACACACTCTATAATATACTGTCCACACACACTATAGTGTACTGTCCACACACTCTATAATATACTGTCCACACACACTATAATATACTGTCCACACACTCTATAATATACTGTCCACACACTCTATAGTGTACTGTCCACACACTCTATAATATACTGTCCACACACTCTATAATATACTGTCCACACACACTATAGTGTACTGTCCACACACTCTATAATATACTGTCCACACACACTATAATATACTGTCCACACACTCTATAATATACTGTCCACACACTCTATAATATACTGTCCACACACACTATAATATACTGTCCACACACACTATAATATACTGTCCACACACTCTATAATATACTGTCCACACACACTATAGTGTACTGTCCACACACTCTATAATATACAGTCCACACACACTATAATATACTGTCCACACACACTATAATATACTGTCCACACACACTATAATATACTGTCCACACACACTATAATATACTGTCCACACACTCTATAATATACTGTCCACACACACTATAGTGTACTGTCCACACACTCTATAATATACAGTCCACACACACTATAGTGTACTGTCCACACACTCTATAATATACTGTCCACACACTCTATAATATACTGTCCACACACACTATAATATACTGTCCACACACACTATAGTATACTGTCCACACACTCTATAATATACTGTCCACACACACTATAGTGTACTGTCCACACACTCTATAATATACAGTCCACACACACTATAGTGTACTGTCCACACACTCTATAATATACTGTCCACACACACTATAGTGTACTGTCCACACACTCTATAATATACTGTCCACACACTCTATAATATACTGTCCACACACTCTATAATATACAGTCCACACACACTATAGTGTACTGTCCACACACTCTATAATATACTGTCCACACACACTATAGTGTACTGTCCACACACTCTATAATATACTGTCCACACACTCTATAATATACTGTCCACACACACTATAGTGTACTGTCCACACACTCTATAATATACTGTCCACACACTCTATAATATACTGTCCACACACACTATAGTGTACTGTCCACACACTCTATAATATACAGTCCACACACACTATAGTATTCACTCCACACACACTATAGTATACAGTCCACACACACTATAATATACAGTCCACACACACTATAGTATTCACTCCACACACACTATAATATACTGTCCACACACTCTATAATATACTGTCCACACACACTATAGTATTCACTCCACACACACTATAATATACTGTCCACACACTCTATAATATACTGTCCACACACACTATAGTATACAGTCCACACACACTATAATATACAGTCCACACACACTATAGTGTACTGTCCACACACTATAATATACTGTCCACACACACTATAGTATTCACTCCACACACACTATAATATACTGTCCACACACTCTATAATATACTGTCCACACACACTATAGTATTCACTCCACACACACTATAATATACTGTCCACACACACTATAGTATACAGTCCACACACACTATAATATACAGTCCACACACACTATAGTGTACTGTCCACACACTATAATATACTGTCCACACACACTATAGTATTCACTCCACACACACTATAATATACTGTCCACACACTCTATAATATACTGTCCACACACACTATAGTATTCACTCCACACACACTATAGTGTACTGTCCACACACTCTATAATATACTGTCCACACACACTATAGTATTCACTCCACACACACTATAATATACTGTCCACACACTCTATAATATACTGTCCACACACACTATAGTATACAGTCCACACACACTATAATATACAGTCCACACACACTATAGTGTACTGTCCACACACTATAATATACAGTCCACACACACTATAGTATACAGTCCACACACACTATAATATACAGTCCACACACACTATAGTATTCACTCCACACACACTATAATATACTGTCCACACACTCTATAATATACTGTCCACACACACTATAGTATTCACTCCACACACACTATAATATACTGTCCACACACTCTATAATATACTGTCCACACACACTATAGTATACAGTCCACACACACTATAATATACAGTCCACACACACTATAGTGTACTGTCCACACACTATAATATACAGTCCACACACACTATAGTATACAGTCCACACACACTATAATATACAGTCCACACACACTATAGTATTCACTCCACACACACTATAGTGTACTGTCCACACACTATAATATACAGTCCACACACACTATAGTATTCACTCCACACACACTATAGTGTACTGTCCACACACTATAATATACAGTCCACACACACTATAGTATTCACTCCACACACTCTATAATATACTGTCCACACACACTATAGTATACAGTCCACACACACTATAATATACAGTCCACACACACTATAGTATTCACTCCACACACACTATAGTGTACTGTCCACACACTATAATATACAGTCCACACACACTATAGTATTCACTCCACACACACTATAATATACTGTCCACACACTCTATAGTATACAGTCCACACACACTATAATATACAGTCCACACACACTATAGTGTACTGTCCACACACTATAATATACAGTCCACACACACTATAGTATTCACTCCACACACACTATAATATACTGTCCACACACTCTATAATATACTGTCCACACACACTATAGTATACAGTCCACACACACTATAATATACAGTCCACACACACTATAGTGTACTGTCCACACACTATAATATACAGTCCACACACACTATAGTATTCACTCCACACACTCTATAATATACTGTCCACACACACTATAGTATACAGTCCACACACACTATAATATACAGTCCACACACACTATAGTGTACTGTCCACACACTATAATATACAGTCCACACACTCTATAGTATACAGTCCACACACTACAGTATACAGTCCACACACTCTATAGTGTACTGTCCACACACTCTATAATATACTGTCCACACACACTATAGTATTCACTCCACACACACTATAATATACTGTCCACACACTCTATAATATACTGTCCACACACACTATAGTGTACTGTCCACACACACTATAATATACTGTCCACACACTATAATATACAGTCCACACACACTATAGTGTACTGTCCACACACTATAATATACAGTCCACACACACTATAGTATTCACTCCACACACACTATAATATACTGTCCACACACTCTATAGTATACAGTCCACACACACTATAGTATTCACTCCACACACACTATAATATACTGTCCACACACACTATAGTATTCACTCCACACACACTATAATATACTGTCCACACACTCTATAGTATACAGTCCACACACACTATAGTATTCACTCCACACACACTATAATATACTGTCCACACACACTATAGTATTCACTCCACACACACTATAATATACTGTCCACACACACTATAGTATTCACTCCACACACACTATAATATACAGTCCACACACACTATAGTGTACTGTCCACACACTATAATATACAGTCCACACACACTATAGTATTCACTCCACACACACTATAATATACTGTCCACACACTCTATAGTATACAGTCCACACACACTATAGTATTCACTCCACACACACTATAATATACTGTCCACACACACTATAGTATTCACTCCACACACACTATAATATACTGTCCACACACTCTATAGTATACAGTCCACACACACTATAGTATTCACTCCACACACACTATAATATACTGTCCACACACACTATAGTATTCACTCCACACACACTATAATATACTGTCCACACACTCTATAGTATACAGTCCACACACACTATAGTATTCACTCCACACACACTATAATATACTGTCCACACACACTATAGTATTCACTCCACACACACTATAATATACTGTCCACACACACTATAGTATTCACTCCACACACACTATAATATACTGTCCACACACACTATAGTATTCACTCCACACACACTATAATATACTGTCCACACACTCTATAATATACTGTCCACACACACTATAGTATACAGTCCACACACACTATAATATACAGTCCACACACACTATAGTGTACTGTCCACACACTATAATATACAGTCCACACACACTATAGTATTCACTCCACACACACTATAATATACTGTCCACACACTCTATAATATACTGTCCACACACACTATAGTATACAGTCCACACACACTATAATATACAGTCCACACACACTATAGTGTACTGTCCACACACTATAATATACAGTCCACACACACTATAGTATTCACTCCACACACTCTATAATATACTGTCCACACACACTATAGTATACAGTCCACACACACTATAATATACAGTCCACACACACTATAGTGTACTGTCCACACACTATAATATACAGTCCACACACACTATAGTATTCACTCCACACACACTATAATATACTGTCCACACACTCTATAATATACTGTCCACACACACTATAGTATTCACTCCACACACACTATAATATACTGTCCACACACTCTATAATATACTGTCCACACACACTATAGTATACAGTCCACACACACTATAATATACAGTCCACACACACTATAATATACTGTCCACACACACTATAGTATTCACTCCACACACACTATAATATACTGTCCACACACTCTATAATATACTGTCCACACACACTATAGTATTCACTCCACACACACTATAATATACTGTCCACACACTCTATAATATACTGTCCACACACACTATAGTATACAGTCCACACACACTATAATATACTGTCCACACACTCTATAATATACTGTCCACACACACTATAGTATACAGTCCACACACACTATAATATACAGTCCACACACACTATAATATACTGTCCACCCACACTATAGTGTACTGTCCACACACTATAATATACAGTCCACACACACTATAGTATACAGTCCACACACACTATAATATACAGTCCACACACACTATAGTATTCACTCCACACACACTATAGTATACAGTCCACACACACTATAATATACTGTCCACACACTCTATAATATACAGTCCACACACACTATAATATACTGTCCACACACTCTATAATATACTGTCCACACACACTATAGTATACAGTCCACACACACTATAATATACAGTCCACACACACTATAATATACTGTCCACACACACTATAGTGTACTGTCCACACACTATAATATACAGTCCACACACACTATAGTATACAGTCCACACACACTATAATATACAGTCCACACACACTATAGTATTCACTCCACACACACTATAGTGTACTGTCCACACACTATAATATACAGTCCACACACACTATAGTATTCACTCCACACACACTATAATATACTGTCCACACACTATAATATACAGTCCACACACACTATAGTGTACTGTCCACACACTATAATATACAGTCCACACACACTATAGTATTCACTCCACACACACTATAATATACTGTCCACACACTCTATAGTATACAGTCCACACACACTATAATATACAGTCCACACACACTATAGTGTACTGTCCACACACTATAATATACAGTCCACACACACTATAGTATTCACTCCACACACACTATAATATACTGTCCACACACTCTATAATATACTGTCCACACACACTATAGTATACAGTCCACACACACTATAATATACAGTCCACACACACTATAGTGTACTGTCCACACACTATAATATACAGTCCACACACACTATAGTATTCACTCCACACACTCTATAATATACTGTCCACACACACTATAGTATACAGTCCACACACACTATAATATACAGTCCACACACACTATAGTGTACTGTCCACACACTATAATATACAGTCCACACACACTATAGTATTCACTCCACACACACTATAATATACTGTCCACACACTCTATAATATACTGTCCACACACACTATAGTATACAGTCCACACACACTATAATATACAGTCCACACACACTATAGTGTACTGTCCACACACTATAATATACAGTCCACACACACTATAGTATTCACTCCACACACTCTATAATATACTGTCCACACACACTATAGTATACAGTCCACACACACTATAATATACAGTCCACACACACTATAGTGTACTGTCCACACACTATAATATACAGTCCACACACACTATAGTATTCACTCCACACACTCTATAATATACTGTCCACACACACTATAGTATACAGTCCACACACACTATAGTATTCACTCCACACACACTATAATATACTGTCCACACACTCTATAATATACTGTCCACACACACTATAGTATTCACTCCACACACACTATAATATACTGTCCACACACTCTATAATATACTGTCCACACACACTATAGTATACAGTCCACACACACTATAATATACAGTCCACACACACTATAGTGTACTGTCCACACACTATAATATACAGTCCACACACACTATAGTATTCACTCCACACACTCTATAATATACTGTCCACACACACTATAGTGTACTGTCCACACACTCTATAATATACTGTCCACACACACTATAGTGTACTGTCCACACACTATAATATACAGTCCACACACACTATAGTATTCACTCCACACACTCTATAATATACTGTCCACACACACTATAGTGTACTGTCCACACACTATAATATACTGTCCACACACACTATAGTGTACTGTCCACACTCTATAATATACAGTCCACACACACTATAGTATTCACTCCACACACACTATAATATACTGTCCACACACTCTATAATATACTGTCCACACACACTATAGTATTCACTCCACACACACTATAATATACAGTCCACACACACTATAGTGTACTGTCCACACACTATAATATACAGTCCACACACACTATAGTGTACTGTCCACACACTATAATATACTGTCCACACACACTATAGTGTACTGTCCACACACTCTATAATATACTGTCCACACACACTATAGTGTACTGTCCACACACTCTATAATATACTGTCCACACACACTATAGTGTACTGTCCACACACTCTATAATATACTGTCCACACACACTATAGTATTCACTCCACACACACTATAATATACAGTCCACACACACTATAGTGTACTGTCCACACACTATAATATACAGTCCACACACACTATAGTGTACTGTCCACACACTATAATATACTGTCCACACACACTATAGTGTACTGTCCACACACTCTATAATATACTGTCCACACACACTATAGTATTCACTCCACACACACTATAATATACAGTCCACACACACTATAGTGTACTGTCCACACACTATAATATACAGTCCACACACACTATAGTGTACTGTCCACACACTATAATATACTGTCCACACACACTATAGTGTACTGTCCACACACTCTATAATATACTGTCCACACACACTATAGTATTCACTCCACACACACTATAATATACAGTCCACACACACTATAGTGTACTGTCCACACACTATAATATACAGTCCACACACACTATAGTGTACTGTCCACACACTATAATATACAGTCCACACACACTATAGTGTACTGTCCACACACTATAATATACTGTCCACACACACTATAGTGTACTGTCCACACACTCTATAATATACTGTCCACACACACTATAGTGTACTGTCCACACACTATAATATACAGTCCACACACACTATAGTGTACTGTCCACACACTATAATATACTGTCCACACACACTATAGTGTACTGTCCACACACTCTATAATATACTGTCCACACACACTATAGTATTCACTCCACACACACTATAATATACAGTCCACACACACTATAGTGTACTGTCCACACACTATAATATACAGTCCACACACACTATAGTGTACTGTCCACACACTATAATATACTGTCCACACACACTATAGTGTACTGTCCACACACTCTATAATATACTGTCCACACACACTATAGTGTACTGTCCACACACTCTATAATATACTGTCCACACACACTATAGTATTCACTCCACACACACTATAATATACAGTCCACACACACTATAGTGTACTGTCCACACACTATAATATACAGTCCACACACACTATAGTGTACTGTCCACACACTATAATATACTGTCCACACACACTATAGTGTACTGTCCACACACTCTATAATATACAGTCCACACACACTATAGTGTACTGTCCACACACTATAGTATACAGTCCACACACACTATAATATACAGTCCACACACACTATAGTGTACTGTCCACACACTATAATATACAGTCCACACACACTATAGTGTACTGTCCACACACTATAATATACTGTCCACACACACTATAGTGTACTGTCCACACACTCTATAATATACTGTCCACACACACTATAGTATACAGTCCACACACACTATAATATACTGTCCACACACTCTATAATATACTGTCCACACACACTATAGTATACAGTCCACACACACTATAATATACAGTCCACACACACTATAGTGTACTGTCCACACACTATAATATACTGTCCACACACACTATAGTGTACTGTCCACACACTCTATAATATACTGTCCACACACACTATAGTATACAGTCCACACACACTATAATATACTGTCCACACACTCTATAATATACTGTCCACACACACTATAGTATACAGTCCACACACACTATAATATACTGTCCACACACACTATAATATACTGTCCACACACTCTATAATATACTGTCCACACACACTATAGTATACAGTCCACACACACTATAATATACAGTCCACACACACTATAGTGTACTGTCCACACACTATAATATACTGTCCACACACACTATAGTG
Source organism: Heterodontus francisci (assembly GCF_036365525.1). Classification (NCBI taxonomy): domain Eukaryota; kingdom Metazoa; phylum Chordata; class Chondrichthyes; order Heterodontiformes; family Heterodontidae; genus Heterodontus; species Heterodontus francisci. The sequence continues at coordinate 66,182,934 of NC_090396.1, forward strand.
TACTGTCCACACACTCTATAATATACTGTCCACACACACTATAATATACTGTCCACACACTCTATAATATACTGTCCACACACACTATAGTATACAGTCCACACACACTATAATATACAGTCCACACACACTATAGTGTACTGTCCACACACTATAATATACTGTCCACACACACTATAGTGTACTGTCCACACACTCTATAACATACTGTCCACACACACTATAGTATACAGTCCACACACACTATAATATACTGTCCACACACTCTATAATATACTGTCCACACACACTATAGTATACAGTCCACACACACTATAATATACTGTCCACACACACTATAGTATACAGTCCACACACACTATAATATACTGTCCACACACTCTATAATATACTGTCCACACACACTATAGTGTACTGTCCACACACTCTATAATATACTGTCCACACACACTATAGTATACAGTCCACACACACTATAATATACTGTCCACACACTCTATAATATACTGTCCACACACACTATAGTATACAGTCCACACACACTATAATATACAGTCCACACACACTATAGTATTCACTCCACACACTCTATAATATACTGTCCACACACACTATAGTATACAGTCCACACACACTATAATATACAGTCCACACACACTATAGTGTACTGTCCACACACTCTATAATATACTGTCCACACACACTATAGTATTCACTCCACACACACTATAATATACTGTCCACACACTCTATAATATACTGTCCACACACACTATAATATACTGTCCACACACTCTATAATATACTGTCCACACACACTATAGTGTACTGTCCACACACTCTATAATATACTGTCCACACACACTATAGTATTCACTCCACACACACTATAATATACTGTCCACACACTCTATAATATACTGTCCACACACACTATAGTGTACTGTCCACACACTCTATAATATACTGTCCACACACACTATAGTGTACTGTCCACACACACTATAGTGTACTGTCCACACACACTATAGTATTCACTCCACACACACTATAATATACTGTCCACACACTCTATAATATACTGTCCACACACACTATAGTGTACTGTCCACACACTCTATAATATACTGTCCACACACACTATAGTATTCACTCCACACACACTATAATATACTGTCCACACACTCTATAATATACTGTCCACACACACTATAGTGTACTGTCCACACACTCTATAATATACTGTCCACACACACTATAGTATACAGTCCACACACACTATAATATACTGTCCACACACTCTATAATATACTGTCCACACACACTATAGTATTCACTCCACACACACTATAATATACTGTCCACACACTCTATAATATACTGTCCACACACACTATAGTGTACTGTCCACACACTCTATAATATACTGTCCACACACACTATAGTATACAGTCCACACACACTATAATATACTGTCCACACACTCTATAATATACTGTCCACACACACTATAGTATACAGTCCACACACACTATAATATACTGTCCACACACACTATAGTATACAGTCCACACACACTATAGTATTCACTCCACACACACTATAGTATACAGTCCACACACACTATAATATACAGTCCACACACACTATAGTGTACAGTCCACACACACTATAATATACTGTCCACAAACCTCATAGTATACAGTCCACACACACTATAATATACAGTCCACACACACTATAATATACAGTCCACACACTACAGTATACAGTCCACACACACTATAGCGTACAGTCCACACACTACAGTATACAGTCCACACACACTATAGTATACAGTCCACACACTGCAGTATACAGTCCACACACACTATAGTATGCAGTCCACACACTACAGTATACAGTCCACACACACTATAGTATACAGTCCACACACTACAGTATACAGTCCACACACACTATAGTATACAGTCCACACACTGCAGTATACAGTCCACACACACTATAGTATACAATGCACACACTACAGTATACAGTCCACACACACTATAGTATACTGTCCACAAATACTATAATATACAGTTCAGAAATACCATAATATACAGTTCACAAGTACTATAATATACATAGAATCATAGAAAGGTTACAGCACAGAAAGAGGCCACTTGGCCCATTGTGTCTGTGCTGGCTGAAAAACAATCAACACATTCTAATCCCACCTTCCAGCATTTGGTCTGTTACCCTACAGATTACGATACTTGAGGTGCATATCCAAACTCCTTTTGAATGAGTTGAGGGTTTCTGTCTCAACTACCCTTTCAGGCAGTGAGTTTCAGACCCCCATCAGCCTCTGGGTGAAAAAGCTGTTCCTCATCTTCCCGCTAATATTTCTACCAATCACTTTAAATCTCTGCCCCCTAGTCACTGACATCTCTGCTAAGGTGAATAGACCCTTCGCATCCACTCTATCCAGGCCCCTCAAAATTTTGTTCATTTCAATCAAATCTCCCCTCAGCCTTCTCTGTTCCAAGGAGAACAACCCCAGCCTATCCAATCTTTCCTGATAGCTGCATTTTCCAGTCCCGGCAACATCCTCGTAAATCTCCTCTGTACCCTCTCTCGTGCAATTACATCCTTTCTGTAATGAGGTGACCGGAACTGCACACAGTACTCACATTGTGACTTAACCAATGAGTTATACAGTTCCAGCATAACCTCCCTACTCTTATGTTCTATACCTCGGCTAATAAAGGAAAGGATTCCATATGCCTTCTTAACCACCTTATCAATCTGTCCTGCTACCTTCAGGGATTTGTGGACATTCACTCCAAGGTCCCTCACTTCCTCTACACTTCTCAGTATTTTCCCATTAATCATGTATATCTTTGCCTTGTTTGACCTCCCCAATTGTATCACCTCACACTTCTCCAGGTTGAATTCCATTTGCCATTTTTCTGCCCATCTGACCAGACCATCAAGATTGTTCTGCAGCCTACAGCTATCCTCCTTGTTATCTACTACACAGCCAATCTTTGTGTTATCTGCAAACTTCTTGATCATGCCCCCTACATTTGCATCCAAATCGTTAATATATACCACAAAAAGCAGGGGACCCAGTACTGAGTCCTGCGGAACACCACTGGAAACAGCCCTCCAGTCGCAAAAACACCTGTCCACAATTACCCTTTGTTTCCTGCCACTGAGACAATTTTGTATCCACCTTGCTGCATTTCCCTGGATCCCATGGGATTTTATTTTTCTAACCAGTCTGCCATGTGGGACCTCATCAAAAGCCTTGCTAAAATCCATGTGAATCACATCAACTGCACTACCCTCATCTATCTTCCTTGTTACTTCTTCAAAAAATTCAATCAAGTTGGTCAAACAAGGTTTTCCCTTAACAAATCCATGCTGACTGTCCTTGATTAATCTGTGGCTTTCTAAGTGACAGTTTATCCTGTCTCTCAGAATAGATTCCAATAACCTGCCCACTACTGAGGTTAGACTGACTGGCCTATAATTATTCGGTCTATCCCTCACTCCCTTTATAAATAGAGGTATAACGTTAGCAGCTCTCCAATCCTCTGGCACCACACCTGTATCCAGTGAGGACTGGAAAATGATGGTCAGACCTTCTGCTATTTCCTCTCTTGCTTCTTTTAACAGCCTGGGGCATATTTCATCTGGCCCTGGTGATTTATCAGCTTTCAAGGATGCTAATCCCATTAATACTTCCTCCTCTCTCCCTATGGTTATCACATCCAATACTTCACACTCCTCCACCTTAACTACAATATCTGCACCGTCCCCCTCTTTTATGAAGACAAGACGCAAAGTATTCATGAAGAACCATACCAACATCTTCCACCCCTACACATAGGTTACCTTTTTGGTTTTTTATGAGCCCTACTCTTTACTTAGTTATCCTCCTACTCTTAATGTATTGATAAAACATCTTTGGGTTCACCTTGATTTTGCTTGCCAATATTCTTTCATGCCCTTTCTTTGCTTTCTCAATTTTCTTTTTGATTTCATCCCTCCACTTTCTATATTCCTCTCGGCTTTCTGTAGTATTGAGTTCTTGGTGTCGGACATAAGCTTTCCTTTTCTATCTTATCTTACCCTGTAGGCTCCTTGATATCAATGGGGCTTTAGATTTGGCCATCTCACCCTTTTTCTTTGTGGGAACATTTTTACTCTGAACCCCTTGAATCTCCCCTTTGAATGCTTCCCACTGCTCTGACACTGATTGACCTTCAATTAGCTGTTTCCAGTCCACTTTAACTAAATCACTCCTCAGTTTAGTAAAATTGGCCTTGCCCTAATTGAGAACTCTAACTCCTGTTCTATCTCTGTCCTTTTCCATAATTATGTTAAAACTGACTGAATTATGATCACTACCACCAAAATGCTCTCCCACTGCCACCCCTTCCACCTGCCCATCTTCATTTTCTAAAACTAAGTCTAAAACTGCGCCCTCTCTTGTTGGACTTGCTGCATACTGGGCAAAAAAATTTCTCCTCAATGCACCTCAAGAATTCTGCTCCCTCAATTCCTTTCACATTAAAACTAACCCAGTTAATATTAGGGTAGTTAAAATCCCCTACTATTACTGCCCTATTGTTCTTGCACTTCTCAGAGGTTTGCCTACATATCTGCTCTTCTATCTCCCTCTGACGGTTTGGGGGGTCTATAGTACACTGCCAGCAGTGTGATTGCCCCGTTTTTGTTCCTTAGCTCAATCCATGTGGCCTCATTTGATGAACCTTCCAACATATCATCCCTCCTCACAGCAGTAATAGTTTCCTTGACCAAAAATGCCACTCCCCCTCCTTTCTTACCCCACTCCCTATCGTGCCTGAAAACCCTGTAACCAGGAATGTTGAGCTGCCGTTCCTGTCCCTCCTTAAGCCATGTTTCTGTTACAGCTATGATAAGTTGCCACGTATCTGTCTGTGACCTCAGCACATCTGCTTTATTTGCTCTACTCCTTGAATTTACATAGATACCCATGAGCACTGCCAAACTCTCTTTTATTTTCTAACCTTTGTTTCCTCTGTCTTCTGGACTTATCCATTAACTTTCTGTTTTTCGTTTTCATTTCCGAATTTGTCCCAACTGAGTCTACCCTCAGCTCCCCATCCCCTGCCAAACTAGTTTAAACCTTCCCCAACAGCACTAGCAAAACATCCCGCAAGGAACTCCGTACCGGCTCTGTTCAGGTGCAACCCATCCTGCCTGTACAGGTCCCATCTCTCCCAGAGCCGGTCCCAACGTCCCAGGAATCTAAAGCCCTCCCTCCTGCACCATCTTTCCAGCCACGCATTCATTTGTCTTATCCTTCTATTTCTATACTCACTTGCACGTGGCACTGGGAGTAATCTGGAGATTACTACTTATGAGGTCCTGCTTGCTAATTTCTCACCTAGCTCCCTAAATTCTGACTGCAAGACCACATCCCTCTTTCTACCTATGTCGTTGGTTCCGATGTGGACCACGACTGCTGGCTGTTGACCCTCCCCCTTCAGGATGCTCTGCAGCCGCTCAGTGACATCCCTGACCCAGGCAACAGGGAGGCAATGCACCATCCTGGATTCACGTCTGTGGCCTGTCTGTTCTCCTGACTATTGAATCATCTATCACAATGGCTCTTCCAGTCTTCCCTGTACCCCACTGTGCAGCTGAGCCACCTGTGGTGCCGTGGACTTGGCTCTGGCTGCACTCCCCAGGTGACCCATCACTTTCCTCAGCATTGTCCACAAATACTATAATATACAGTCCACACATACCATAATATACAGCCCACTAATACTAAAATATACTTTCCACAGATACTATTACATACAGTCCACAAACACCAGAATATACAATCCACACACACTATTACATACAGTCCACAAACACTAGAATATATAGTCTACAAATACTATAATATACTGTCCACACACACACACCACTATAATATACAGCCCACTAATACTATAATATACAGCCCACAGATACTATTACATACAGTCCATACACGCAATAATATACAGTCCACAAATTTTAATATACAATCCACACACATTACAATATACAGTACACACTCTATAATATATAGGCCAAACACACTAAACTATACAGTACACATACACTATAGTATACAGTCCACACACACACCACAATAGTATACAGTCCACACAACTATAATATACGGTTCACAAACTGTATAAAATACAGTTCATAAATCCTATAATATATAGTCCACACAGCACTGTAATATACAGTCCACAACATGATAATATTCAGTCCACACACACTAAAACACACAGTTCACCAACACTATATTATACAGTCCACACACACTACAATATACAGTATATAATTAGTACAGGTTATGTGATAGAGTAGGGTTTAGGTAATAGTAGTGTTAGGTGATTCAGTACTAGTTATGTGATAGAACCGAGGTGATGTGTGATAGAGATGATGAGGTAGAGTTGGAGTTATGTGATAGCCCTGAGTTGACGTATGATACAGATTATCTGATAGAGTTGGGGTGATATGTGATAGAGCTTATGTGATAGGCTGAGGGTAATGTGATCAATATCACTAAGATTATCTGGTCATTATCACATTTGCTGTTTGTGGGATCTTGCAGTGCACAAATTGGCTGTCGTGTTTCCTATATTACAACTGCAGCTACACTTCAAAAATACATCATCAGCTGTAAAAAAAACTTTGGGATGTCCTGTGGTTGTGAAAGGTGCTATATAAGTGCAAGTCATTCTGTGATTTTAATCCAGCAAAGGGCAGACAGCCAGTTTACTGTGCTGCTGTCCTGAAGACTTGATGTGTAAATGTACCAGTCAGTGCAGAGCCTAGCCAGGAAATAGGGCAGTTGTATGGGAGAAGATCACAAAGAAATTCAAGCAGTGGGTGCATGGACTGAAGATAGATTGCACTCTCGAGGGCAGGGAGGATAATGTGGGGTGGAAATTGAGGGCACAAGTCACGGATGTGATGTCCTCTGGACTTGAGTGAGGTTTAGCTGAGTTTAGTATAAAGTATGAAGCAAAGACAGAGAGACAAAGACTGCAGCAGCTGAACATAAAGGCGTCTCCTTTTATTCTGTCTTAGTTTTACTTTCTCTTTGCCTGCATGTGTGTTCTACAGCAGCCTCTAGAATACACTAAAACACTACAGCAGAGGCAACAAGCATGCATGTAAAGCACTTCACTCCTGGGTTGCCAGCGTCTTGGAAAACACTCATCAATTCTAACAGATTCCTGACAGGAATCACAAGACTACTCAGATCCGATGGACCCCTTGAGAAAAGACTTGCATTTCTATAGCACCTTTCACAAGCCCAGGACCTCTCAAAGCACTTTATGGCCAATGAAGCACTCTTGTAGTGTAGTCACTGTTGTACTGTAGGAGAAGTAGCAGTTAGTGTGTGCACAACAAGATCCCACAAACAGCACTGTGTTAATGATCAGATAATCTATTTTTAGTTGAGGGATAAATATTGGCCCCAGGAATAACTCCCTGCTCTTCTTAGAAACAGTGCCATAGGATCTTTTGCATCCACCTGAAGGAAGGCAGGGCCTCAGTTTAACATTTCATCTGAAAGGCAGCACCTCTGACAGTGCAGCACTCCCTCAGAGTTGCCCTGGAGTGTCAGCCAAGCATGTTGCATTCTGTTCTCTGGAGTGAGATTTGAATTCACAACCCCTTGGCTCAGAGGCAAGAGTGTTACCCACTGAGCCATGGCTGGCACTCACTGACGAACACTCATAGAGTCAGAGTCGTTACAGCAAAGGGGGCCATTCGGAAATCAAAGCAGCAGTGGCTGCCATGGAACCCAACGCCAGAATTGCTGGGCCTGATCTTCCCAGCAGCGGGAAAGCTCTGTGGCGGCCCCTCTGTGATAGGACCTGAGTTAGCATACGTAAATAACATCTTTGTATGAATTAAACTGTAATCCACAGTGATCTTACCTTCAGTTCCAGATCTTCAGCATGGCGTGAGGCAATCAGGTCAGGGAAAGCTGGCGCCACCGAGGTAGGGAAGGGATCAACTCTGCACTCTGATTGGTAGAAGGTGAAGGGGTGAACTCTGCACTCTGATTGGTAGAAGGTGAAAGGGTGAACTCTGCACTCTGATTGGTAGAAGGTTAAGGGGTGAACTCTGCACTCTGATGGGAATGGGGGACCGGGTGAACTCTGCACTCTGATTGGTAGAAGGTGAAGGGGTGAACTCTGCACTCTGATGGGAATGGGGGGACAGGGTGAACTCTGCACTCTGATTGGTAGAAGGTGAAGGGGTGAACTCTGCACTCTGATTGATTGAAGGTGAAAGGGTGAACTCTGCACTCTGATTGGTAGAAGGTGAAGGGGTGAACTCTGCACTCTGATTGGTAGAAGGTGAAGGGATGAACTCTGCACTCTGACTGGTAGAAGGTGAAGGGGTGAACTCTGCACTCTGATTGGTAGAAGGTGAAGGGGTGAACTCTGCACTCTGATTGGTAGAAGGTGAAGGGGTGAACCCTGCACTCTGATTGGTAGAAGGTGAAGGGGTGAACTCTGCACTCTGATTGGTAGAAGGTAAAGGGGTGAACTCTGCACTGATTGGTAGAAGGTGAAGGGGTGAACTCTGCACTCTGATTGGTAGAAGGTGAAGGGGTGAACTCTGCACTCTGATTGGTAGAAGGTGAAGGGGTGAACTCTGCACTCTGATTGGTAGAAGGTGAAGGGGTGAACTCTGTGTTTTGTTGAACTGTTTGTGGTGCTGGCAGCCTTTTAAAAATGGTGCCAACACCTGCTCCTTCAATAGGTGACACCATGAACAGCATCACTGAGGCCGCCCCGGCCATGTGATTGGCGGAGAGGACAGGTGGCTGCTGTCAATATTAAACTGGCCGCCTGCCACATAATCGCAGTGGTGCGATGGCGCGGGTTCCGTGGGGGACTGCTGCCATGTTCTGCGCCCACCACCGCTCCCTGCGGCTGGACTACTATATTCATCCCGGAGAATGGCCATTAGGGAGCGGTACCAGAGACCAGTCAATGATAGTAGAGCAATACCCTGCTGTGGAAGGACCAGGTATTCACAATTGCAGTAATATATACCATAATGCAGTAACTCCCTGATATCGTCTCCACATCTGCCTCAGCCACTGAAACCACTGTCCATGCCTTTGTTAGCTCTACACTCAACCATTCCAATGGTCTGCTGGGCGGATTCCCAGCCAGTGGTCGTGGTACACTTTGGTACAAACGACATAGGTTAAAAAAAAGGGTAAGGTCCTAAATGCAGAATGTAGGGAGTTAGGAAGTAAGTTGAAAAGTAGGACCTCAAAGGTAGTGATCTCAGGATTACTAGCAGTGTCACGTGCCAGTCAGAGTAGAAATAGCAGGATATATTGGATGAATATGTGGCTGAAGAGATGATGTGAGGGGGAGGGTTTTAGATTCCTGGGGCATTGGGACCGGTTCTGGGGGAGGTGGAACCAGTACAAACTGGACGGGTTACACCTGGGCAGGACCAGGACTGATGTCCTAGGGGGAATATTTGCTAGAGTGGTTGGGGAGGGTTTAAACTAAAATGTCAGGGGGATGGGAACCTTTGCAAGGAGGCAGATGAGGTGGGATCAAAGACAAGAACAAAAGACAGTAAGGGGAATAAGAAAAGTGATAGGCAGAGAAATCAAGGGCCAGAATCAAACAGGGACACAGTGAAAAATATTGGGAAGAGGACAAGTAATGTTAAAAAGACAAGCCTTGAGGCTTTGTGCCTTAACGTGTGGAGCATTCGCAATAAATTGGATGAATTAATCACACAAATAGATGTAAACGGGTATGATATAGTCGGGATTATGGAGACATGGCTGCAAGGTGACCAGGGATGGGAAATGAACATCCAGGGATATTCAGTATTTAGGAAGGACAGACAAAAAGAAAAAGGCGGTGGAGTTGCATTGCCGGTTAAAGAGGAAAGTAACGCAATAGTGAGGAAAGCTATTAGCTCTGATGATGTGGAATCTGTATGGGTAGAGCTGAGAAACACTAAGGGGCAAAAAACGTTAGTGGGGGTTGTATATAGACCCCCAAACTGTAGTGGTGATGTTGGGAATGGCATTATACAGGAAATTAGAGATTCATGCGATAAAGGAACATTTGTAATTATGGGTGACTTTCATCTGCATATAGATTGGATAAATCAAATTAGTCACAATACCGCAGAGGAGAAATTCTTGGCGTGTATACGGCATGGTTTTCTGGACCAACATGTTGAGGAACCAACTAGAGAACAGGCCATCCTAGACTGGGTATTGTGTAATGAGAGAGGAATAATTGACAATCTAGTGGTGCAAGACCCCTTGGGGAGGAGCAACCATAATATGACAGAATTGTTCATCAAGGTGGAGAGTGACATGGTTGATTCTGAGACAAGGGTCCTGAATCTTAGTAAAGGAAACTACGAAGGTACGAGGCGCGTGTTGGCCGTGACGGATTGGGAAACGTTACTTAAAGGGATGACGGTGGATAGGCAATGGCAAACATTTAAAGAGCGCGTGGATGAACTGCAACAATTGTTTATCCCTGTCTGGAGCAAAAGTAAAACAGGGCAGGTAGCCAAACCATGGCTTACAAGGGAAATTAGAGATAGCATTAGATCCAAGAACGAGGCAGATAAATTTGCCAGAAAAAACAACAGACCTGAGGATTGGGAGCAGTTTAGAATTCAGCAAAGGAGGACCAAGGGATTGATTAAGAAGGGGAAAATATAGTACGAGAGCAAGCTTGCAGGGAACATAAAAACTGACTGTAAAAGTTTCTATAGGTATGTGAAGAGAAAAAGATTGGTGAAGACAAATGTAGGTCCTTTACAGTCAGAAACAGGGGAATTTATTATGGGGAATAAAGAAATGGCTGACCAACTAAATACATACTTTGGTTCTGTCTTCACACAAATATCATACCAGAAATGTTGGGGAACACAGGGCTTAGTGAGAGAGAGGAACTGAAAGAAATCAGTATTAGTAGAGAAATGGTGTTGGGGAAATTGATGAGATTGAAGGCCGATAAATCCCCAGGGCCTGATGATCTGCATCCCAGAGTACTTAAGGAAGTGGCCCTAGAAATAGTGGATGCATTGGTGGTCATCTTCCAAGATTCTATAGACTCTGGAACAGTTCCTACAGATTGGAGAGTAGCTAATGTAACCCCACTATTTAAAAAGGGAGGTAGAGAGAAAGCAGGGAATTATAGACCAGTCAGCCTGACGTTGGTAGTGGGGAAAATTCTAGAGTCTGTTATCAAAGATTTTATAGCAGAGCACTTGGAGAACAGTGGTAGAATCGGGCAGAGTCAGCATAGATTTATGAAAGGGAAGTCATGCTTGACAAATCTACTAGAATTCTTTGAGAATGTAACTAGTAGAGTTGATGAGGGGGAGCCAGTGGATGTGGTTTATTTGGACTTTCAGAAGGCTTTCAACAAAGTCCCACATAAGAGATTAGCATGTAAAATTAAAGTGCATGGGATTGGGGGTAGTGTATTGCGATGGATAGAAAATTGGTTGGCTGACAGGAAACAAAGAGTAGGGATAAATGGGTCTTTTTCTGAAAGGCAGGCAGTGACTAGTGGGGTACCGCAGGGATCGGTGCTTGGACCCCAGCTATTCACAATATACATTAAAGATTTAGATGAGGGAACTAAACGTAATATCTCCAAATTTGCAGATGACACAAAACTGGGTGGGAGGGTGAGTTGTGAGGAAGATGCAGAAAGGCTTCAGGGTGATTTGGACAAGTTGAGTGAGTGGGCTAATGCATGGCAGATGCAGTATAATGTGGATAAATGTGAGGTTATCCACTTTGGTAGCAAAAACAGGAAGGCAGATTATTATCTGAACGGCTATAAACTGAGAGAGGGGAATATGCAGCGAGATCTGGGTGTTCTCGTACACCAGTCGCTGAAGGTAAGCATGCAGGTGCAACAGGCGGTAAAAAAGGCAAATGGTATGTTGGCCTTCATAGTGAGAGGATTCGTGTACAGAAGCAGGGATGTCTTGCTGCAATTATACAGGGCCTTGGTGAGGCCACACCTGGAATATTGTGTGTAGTTTTGGTCTCCTTATCTGAGGAAGGATGTTCTTGCTATAGAGGAAGTGCAGCGAAGGTTTACCAGACTGATTCCTGGGATGGCGGGACTGACATATGAGGAGAGATTGAGTCGGTTAGGATTATATTTGCTGATGTTCAGAAGAGTGAGGGGGGATCTCATAGAAAACTATAAAATTCTAACAGGACTTGACAGGGTAGATGCAGGAAGGATGTTCCCAATGCTGGGGGAGTCCAGAACCAGGGGTCATAGTCTAAGGATACGGGGTAAACCTTTCAGGACTGAGATGAGGAGAAATTTCTTCACCCAGAGAGTGGTGAGTCTGTGGAATTCGCTATCACAGAAAGCAGTTGTGGCCAAAACATTGAATGTTTTCAAAAAAGAGTTAGATATAGCTCTTGGGTCTAAAGGGATCAAAGGGTATGGGGCGAAAATGGGAACAGGCTACTGAGTTGGATGATCAGCCATGATCATAATGAATGGCGGAGCAGTCTCGAAGGGCCGAATGGCCTACTCCTGCTCCTATTTTCTGTGTTTCTATGTCCCACCCTCCATAAAGCTGAGCTCACCCAAACCTCTGCTGTCCCAATTCCCATGAACCTGTCACCACTGTGTTCACTGACCTACATTGGCCCCTGGTCCAGCATTGCTTAATTTTCAAAATTCTCATCCCTGTTTTCAACCCCCTCCATAGTTAACAAGAAGCCAAAAAAAGTTTTATGGACTAAATCGCTGTAGAAGCTGATCCTGTGGCACTACTTCGAAGAAGAGCATGAGAGATCCCCCCCTGGTGTCCTGGCCAATATTTATCCATCAAGTGACATTATTGAAAAAGCAGATGATCTGGTCAGTGTCACCTTGCTGTTTGTGGGATCTTGCTGTGTGCAAATGGACTGCCTGTTTCCTACATTACAACAGCAATTACAATTCAAAAAGTTCTTCATTGGCCGTATTGGGACATCCTGAAGCTGTGAAAAAACACTTCAGAAAAACAAGTCTTTCTTTTTTCTTTACTACACTACACCACTAGGTGGATCAAGAGCACTTTGCAATGGCTACAGTTCAATAAACCAAGCCATTAGAAATAAAAAGTGGTGAAATTATATTACTTTCATCAGGATTATTGTTTATTTTTCCACTACAATTTGTTCTGCCTTTATTTCAGGCATCAGTGATGCTACGATATCTTTTTCTTCATTATAATTGTTTGTAAGTAATGGAGGATTCAGGGTCCTTACTCTTAAACCCCTCAAACCAGGAGCACCACCAGACACCGTCCAATTACACCACTCTGACAAGCTTTACATGGTCAAAACTGGGTCTCGTTTTCTGTGCTCAGGATCCCACCCCGCTTAGCTGACATACAATGGAACGTAAAATATCAAAATAACCCTCCTTTCTGTTAGTCCTTTCCGGTTATCTGTCACACACTATGATGCTGGAGATATTTTCCATTTCCTCTGCCAATTTCAACGAACTCTGGACTCTCAATGAAGTACTGATGAGTGAGGCTGGATCTCTCCCATCCATTTCAGAGCCAAACCACTGAAACTCTCATCCATGCCTTTGTTACCTTAACACTCAACCATTCCAACGCTCTCCTGGCCAGCTTCCCATGCTACATAAACCTGAGCTCACCAACTACTCTACTGCTGGTATTCTAACTCGCACCAAGTCCCGTTCACCTATCACCCTTGTTCTTGATGACCTACATGGGCTCCCAGTCCAACAACATTTCTATTTTAAAATTCTCATCCTTGCTTTCAAATCCCTCCATAGCCCCAGCCTTTCCCATGTCTCTAAACTCCTTTAAGTCTACAACCCTGCGAGATCTTTGTGTTCCTCTAATTCTAGCCTCCTGAGCATCCCCGATTTCCTTCACTCCACTGTTGTTGGCCGTGCCTTAAACTGTCTGGGCCCTAAGCTCTGGAATTCCCTCCCTAAAAACCTCTTCTAAGACACTCCTTAAAAATCTAAAATGGCCATGCTTTCCTCACTTATCCTATCATCTTATGTAGCTTGGTGTCCAACTTTGTTTGTCGATGCTTCTGTGGTGTATCAGGACATTTTACTGCATTAAAGGCGCTATATAAAAGCAAGTTGGTGTTGAATCAACCTTCTTTAGCTGGTATGTTTAGGCCTAACGCCATTCAATCCCGCCTCCTGGAAGGCAGGGATTAAGCTGCAGTAAAGTTTCTACCATTGCTGGATGCTCTTCATTGCACCATTCTTCATGGATGAGCCTGAATAGCAGCTGCTGGTTATCTTACTGTTTCAGTGCAGAGTCTGAATCCTTCATTCACCCGACACAATAGCAATCAGTAACTCTTGTCTTAATTTTCTGTTGCTCCCCCACGTCAGGGACACTCACGTCAACAGGTCTAAAGCCATCGCCCTGTCTGAGGTCAGGAATCATGGAACAGAGCAGGGATTGAAACAAAGAAGCTGCTGGGCTGTGTGGATCAGTGTTATATCTGGAGCAGAGCCATGGTCCTGTTTTAACCAATCTGCCATAATGTTGCCCATGGGTTAGTCTTGGCATTGGAGTTCACTGGTGTTGATTAGTTGTGAACCTGGCCTGTTCCTTTAAACTCACTGCTCTAAATAGACACGTTGAGGTAGCTGACATTGCTTCTAAACTGCTGAGGTCAGGGGGCAATTACCTGTAAATTCCAGGCTGGGTCAATGATGAGGTTCCTTTAAAAAAAAATGATTCTGCATCTGTAACCAAGTGTGACATCTGGATGTGACTGATATTAAGCTTGTTGTATATATTCAATCGAGGTCGAGTTCTCTGTGATGTTAATGAGTGAGTCACAGGTTTTTTTTTTATAAAGAATAGGGTGTTAAACATTTAAATGGCTATGGAGAATGGGATTAAGTGCATAGCTTTTTAAGAGAGCCAGCACAGTTAGGATGGGCCAGATGTTCTCCCATATTGTAAAGTTCTATGATTCATAGAATCATGGAATAATACAACACATAGAAACCATTCATCCCACTTTGCCTGTGCCAGCTCTTTAGTAGAGCTACCAATAAATCCCACCCCCCTGCTCTTTCCCCAAAGCTCGGTAATTTTTTGCCCTTCAAATATTTATTCAATTCTCCATTGAAAGTTACTATCGAGTCTGCTTCTACCATACATTTAGGCAGCGCATTCCAGATCGCAACAACTGGCTGTGTGAAAAATGTTTCCCCATGTCACTCCCAGGTTCTGCTGCCAAAGATCTTAAACCAATGCTCTCTGGTTACCAACCCTTCTGACATTGGAAACAGTTTCTCCTTATTTACTCTTATCAAAATCATTCATGCACAAGTAGCCAGATGGGAGGCAGTGGCACAGCGGAAATGTCATTGGCCTTGTAATCCAGAGGCCCAGGCTAATGCTTTGCACACACGGGTTCAAATCCCACCACAGCGGTTGGTGGAATTTAAATTAAATTAATTAATTAAAAAAAAAAATTGGAATTGAAAGCTAGTCTCAGTAATGGTGCCATGAAACTATTGATTGTCATTAGAAACCCATCTGGTTCACTAATGTCCTTTAGGGAAGGAGATCTTACCTGGTCTGGCCTACATGTGACTCCAGACCCACAGCAATGTGATTGACTCTTAACTGCCCTCTGAAATGGCCTGGCAAGGGCAATTAGGGATGGGCAATAAATGCTGGCCTTGCCAGCGATGCCCGCACCCCATGAAAGAATACCAAAAAAAATGATGTTGCGCCAATAACAGGTGCCTGGCTCAAAAAAGGACAGGACTGGGTACTAAATATTCCTGGATACAAGTGATAAGGAAAGAAAGAACCAACTAGAGAACAGGCCGTCATAGACTGGGTATTGTGTAATGAGAGAGGAATAATTGACAATCTAGTGGTGCGAGACCCCTTGGGGATGAGCGACCATAATATGATAGAATTCTTCATCAAGATGGAGAGTGACATAGTTGATTCTGAGACAAGGGTCCTGAATCTTAGTAAAGGAAACTACAAAGGTATGAGGCCATGATGGATTGGGAAACGTTACTTAAAGGGATGATGGTGGATAGGCAATGGCAAACATTTAAAAAAGCGCGTGGATGAACTGCAACAAATGTTTATCCCTGTCTGGCGCAAAAGTAAAATGGGAAAGGTAGCCAAACCATGGCTTACAAAGGAAATTAGAGATAGCATTAGATCCAAGGAAGAGGCATATAAATTTGCCAGGAAAAACCAACAGACCTGAGGATTGGGAGCAGTTTAGAATTCAGCAAAGGAGGACCAAGGGATTGATTAAGAAGAGGAAAATAGAGTACGAGAGCAAGCTTGCAGGGAACATAAAAACTGACTGTAAAAGTTTCTATAGGTATGTGAAGAGAAAAAGATTGAAGACAAATGTAGGTCCCTTACAGTCAGAAAGAGGGGAATTTATTATGGGGAATAAAGAAATGGCTGACAAACTAAATGCATACTTTGGTTCTGTGTTCACAAAGGAAAACACAAATATCATACCAGAATCTGTCTCGTAAACCTTCGCTGCACTCCCTCTATAGCAAGAACATCCTTCCTCAGATAAAGAGGCCAAAACTGCACACAATATTCCAGGGCCCTGTATATTTGCAGCAAGACATCCCTGCTTTTGTACTCGAACCCTCTCACTGTGAAGGCCAACATACCATTTGCCTTTTTTACCGCCTGTTGCACCTGCATGCTTACCTTCAGCGACTGGTGTACGATTATGATTTTGAATAGCTCCATCAAATCTCCTCTTAACCTTCTGAGGAAAACAACTCCAACTTCTCCAGATAATTGATGTCCTTCATCCCTGGTACCATTCTAGTAAATCTCTTCTGCACCCTCTCCGAGGCCTTGGCATGCTTTCCAAAATGTGGTGTCCAAAGGTGAACACAATACTCAGGTTGAGGTCTAACCAGTGTTTTACAATGGTTTAGCATAACTTTGTTGCTTTTGTCCTCCATGCTTCTATTTAAAAGCCTAAGGATCCCATATCCTTTTTTTAACAGCCCTCTCAACTTGCTCCTCCACCTTCAAAGATATATGAACATTGCCCCACCCCCTCACCCAGTCTATCTGTTCCTGCACCTGTTTGAAATTGTACCATTTAGTTTGTATTGCTTCTCCTCATTCTTCCCACCAAAATGTATCATTTCACACTTCTATGTAGTAAATTTCATCTGCCACCTGTCTGCCCATTTCAACAGTCTATGTCACTTTGAAGTTTGTTCCTATCCATCTCATTGTTTAATTCATACAAGAGTCAAGCCTATGAATTCAAATTCAGTTTCGAGCTAAGTTTAAGTCACCTGGAAAAACGGAAATATTATTCAAATTCCCCATTGAGAAGAAATACATTTTCCATAAACAATGTTTTGTTTTGAGAATATTAAAAAGCTGCCACAGGTGGTGTTAATTTGTATTCAGACTAGAAAAGGAGCAATTCTTATCATTTGAAATATAAGTTTGGGCTGAATAAAGTTTTGTGAATTCAATTTCCTGTTGGTTTCAAATAGCTCAAGGAAATAAACCCCTCTACCACACAAGAGAAACCTGACATATGCTGGGAAATGCTGGAAATGACACATGCTCAGAATATAGACTCCCTTTCATCTGTTCTGGGGAAATAAGTGATAGCTTTGACGTTTGAGACAAGTCAAGGCATCAGACCAAAACCTTCAATGAGGACAATTCCATTGGAAAATGTAATCTTGTTTTTATGTAATATGTATGTTTTTATTTTGTTTACAGCCTTACATAAGACATTAGACATTTCAATTACTGAGAAAAAGGATAGATTTCCCCCGCCCCGATCATAGATTTGATCGATAGATTCTCATTGATAATTCACGATTGATAAAATCCTTAGTTTCCCATTAGCAGTTTTGTACTTCCGTACCTCGGATTTTCTTCATACACTACCTACCCTGTCAGCTTTAACATACCATTTTTTAATTTACAGCCAATTAACAAAGTGGACTAGGGTAAATGCAGGCCCTGTGCACAACTACTCACCAGAATTTTAATTTATTAAATGATTGGTCATGAACTGAACGTTAAAACACTTTCACTTCCACACAACTAGGATTCTAAGATTTTAAATTACAATTTATTTCGCCTTTTGCTCTAAGTTCCCCAAAAGATTCTCAAGTCAAAACAACAAAATAACCCATCTGTAAGAAATGATTCAGCTGTTTTACACCTCAAAGGAACCACACAAATGCAAGTAGTTGTTGTCAGCCTGCGGTTAAAGTCTTTGAACAAAGCAAGTGAATAATCCACTCAATTCGTTTCTCCATAGGGCACACCCCGCCTACTTACCCTCAGAATTTAGATGTTCAGAGCGTCAGGATTAAGGAAACCCATGTGTGTGGAGGGGTATTACATTTAAGCATCTAAAACCACATATCTGATCAGCTCTCTCCACTGGTTAGCTTCTACATGTCCACCTAGGACCACCCATCCTAAGGGCGGCACAGTGGCGCAGTGGTTAGCACCGCAGCCTCACAGCTCCAGCGACCCGGGTTCAATTCTGGGTACTGCCTGTGTGGAGTTTGCAAGTTTTCCCTGTGTCTGTATGGGTTTCCTCCGGGTGCTCTGGTTTCCTCCCACATGCCAAAGACTTGCAGGTTGATAGGTTAATTGACCATTATAAATTGCCCCGAGTATAGGTAGGTGGTAGGGAATATAGGGATAGGTGGGGATGTGGTAGGAATATGGAATTAGTGTAGGATTAGTATAAATGGGTGGGTGATGGTCGGCACAGACTTGGTGGGCCGAAGGGCCTGTTTCAGTGCTGTATCTCTAAACTAAACTAAACTAGGTCACTGGCAGTCAAGTCATCTATACAGAGGCATGGAAAGAATCCAGCCTCCAATAACAGGTCTATGCAACCAGTCCCATTCATTATTAGGTCCCCTTATCAATCCAACAGTATCCTAGTCCTCCCTCAGGTATCAGACTATTGAGCCTGACACAGAAGTTGAACGTTTGAGGCAGAGGTAGATACAAAGCTGTGGATAGACCAGTCATTAGTTCTGGATTGCTCAGGCAAAAAGGTTGCCACACAGTGAGCCAAAGGACCTCCTTAACATTAAGTCCTACTGGTTCTAAGATGAACTTTGTTTCAACAAGAGAGACAATAATTAGAGTCAAAATTGTCACTTGGAAGAATGTGGGTTAATAAATCACGGATTTGTAAATGGAAAATTGTGTCTGACTAATTTGGTTGGATTTGTCAATGAAATAACGGAGGGCTGATGAAGGTAATGCACTGCGCGTTCTCTGTATGTCAAACTTTCTGAAAGTCCAAAGTGCCCGATAATATTCATTAGCAACAGTACTCACATTTTATGGTATGTTGTGCTGTTCACGTTGCCTCTGAAAGAGTTTCTGCCCTGAATTGTTTAGTCCCTTATTAAGCTTTGTCTTTTTAAAGATGAAAAATATGCAATTTTTTGGGGGGGGGGTTAGGGGTAGGTTGAAAAGCTACATTCAAGTCACAATATTAAGTTTGCCATAAACAGCTTTAAATATTATCTTCTTTGCAAATAAACTACCATTTTTTACTTTTTGTCTTAGAAGGAACTGAAAAGCAGGTTCCTCTTTTACTTCCACATTTGTTGGAAAATTGGACTTGTTTTGCAAAGGAACTGAATTCCCTTTGTCAGCACTCTCAGGAATCAGCATCATAACATCAAAAATACTAGCAGAAGTAGGCCCTCAAGCTAGCTCTACCATCCAATACGATCATGGCCAATCTTCTATCTCAACTTCACTTTCCCACCCGATCCCCATATCCCTTGGTGCCAAAACATTCATCAATCTCAGTCTTTGAATATACTCAACGACTGAGCATCCACATCTCTCTGGGGTGGGAATTCACAATCTTGAGTGAACAAATTCCTCATCTGAATCCTAAATGGTCAAATCCCTCGTCCTGAGACTATGTTCTAGACTTCTCAGCACCCACCCTGTCAAACTCTTAAGAATTTTATACATTTCAACAAGACCAACTTGAAACATTAACTCTGCTTCTCTCACCACAGACGCTGCTAGTGTTTCCTTCATTTTCTTTGTATTTCAGATTTCCAGCAATCATAATATTTTGCCTTAATTTTTTACTCTGCTATGTAAGAAGGCAGTGAGGGGGGAGAAAGAAACACGTCACAAATATGCGAGTCAACATTCGAAAGAGAAAGATAGGTTTTTATAAAGGTGCTGCACCACAGCTTAGTCCAAAAGAAGGGCTCTACCTAAACTTTAATCTCTCTTCTCTTCTAGAAGCATGGAGTCATAAATGGAACAGAAGGAGGCTGTTCGGCCCATCGACATACTTGCCGACATACTTGCCTTGGATTTGCAGCCTTTACTGTCTCAGATTTCCAGCATCTATGGTTCCTATTTTTAAAAATTATTCAAGAATGAGAGGTCATTTCGTGATCACCCTAGATGCTTTGAGGTGGTAGCTGTTGACCTATAAACTGAGTGGCCTGCTCAGCCACATAGTGTGGGGTTGGAATTGCATGTAGGCTAGACTGGGTAGGGGTGGCCAGTTCCCTTTCCTGAAGGACTATTAGTGAGCCAGTGGGTTTTTAAAGCAATCCAGCAGTTTTACTGATCATTTTCTTTTTCTGGTACTCTCCCAGAAATGAGCAGATTTACTGACTTCACAACTTTCCATGGTGAGATCTGAAATCACTACTCTCAGTTGCCAGGTCAGTGCCCTGGCAACAATACCACCAACAATGCTTACCAAAAGGTCTGTAAACTTGAGCTCATCCAAAACTTTTCTGCCCATACCCTAACATGCACCAAGTCCCATCATGCCTGTGCTCATTGACCTACAT
The DNA here is from genome assembly GCF_036365525.1 of Heterodontus francisci. NCBI lineage: Eukaryota > Metazoa > Chordata > Chondrichthyes > Heterodontiformes > Heterodontidae > Heterodontus > Heterodontus francisci. The sequence continues at coordinate 66,203,882 of NC_090396.1, forward strand.
TGGCTCCTGGTCCTGTCATACATCAGCCTGTTCCTGGCCAGAATATCACCCTCCTGGGCTGAAGAACAAACCTCTGCTGCTGCTGGATTTTATGATGCCCTCCAACTTTGCCGTCATCTTTTTATCCTGAAAATGACTCTGTACACCTCCTGGTTCTTCATTCCTAAGAAGATACCTCCATCAGTGCGTCCTCTGATACTCTACCCTCAAACAGCTTCTGGATTTCACTCGCAACACCTGTCTGCAAACTCGGAGAATGATTTGTTGATGCTGCATGCTGATTCCACCCTACCTCCATCATCGTTATCCAACCATGGGACCTTTGACTTTAACTCCGGATTCCTTCCTATTATTCCCTATTTCCCGTTTACCATCAGGTTTTTTTTCACCCTAATTTTTGTATAACCTGCCCTATGTAATCGTGCCAACTTATTCCTGTCAAACTCACCCCTCCCATTGCTGATCCCGTGGACTCTGCCAGCGGCTCAGCTCTCACCACTCCTCTATGCATCACCCTCCAGAATGTCCATCCACTTGTGAATAATGCCCTTGCCATCTATGAACTTATGGTGGATGATTGTGTTGATATCATGGCCTTAACGGAAACCTTGCTGAATGATAATGACACCTTGCCCCTTATTGAAGTCCCCCTGCCTGGCTACATCTTCCCCTATTTGCCCTGCCAAGACCATCACAGTGGCAGTGTGGCACTTATCATTATATCACACCTTGGCCTGACCCCTATTCCTCTAGCACTTTCTCCTCCTTTGAGAATCTCACCTTTTTCCACCCTCCCACTTCTTTCAAAATCATTCTTCTGCCCTTCCAAGTACGCTAAAAATTATTTCACTTTCCTCCCTCATTCTCTCTGATTTTAACCTCCATCTCAACTCATCATGTTCTCTCTCCTCTGAGTTCACTGCCCTCTTATCCTCCTTACATCTCTCTCTCCATGTAAACTAATAAATCTATACACACCACCCCCTTTCCCTTGTCATTTCACGTCGTCTTGCTATTCCATCATATCAATTACAGGTAAGGCCATCTCTGATCACTCCTTTGTATGACTCACCACCCACATTCCCCATCCACACCCAACCCTACCTCCTCCTGTGTCCGTCCCTGGAAAAAACTATCCCCCTATTCACCTTACAACAATACTTTCAAAATCCCAACTGTCTAGCCATTGGCTTTGTTCACCACAACACTCTGCAGCTACTGATCCAAGGGATGCAGACTTGAAAGGATATGGTGGACAACTGATTTAGCCATCCACTGCCAGATCTGGCTGGACCACATAAACACTAATGGGTCCTGCGCTCATCTGCTAAAACTGCTCACTATTCCAGAATCATCTTGGATTGCAAAAGTAGCTGCTTTTCTCTACTGCAATCTGTCTTCTTAAACCCCTTGCTCATCCCCTCCAACAACATTTTATGGCACAGTTCTAGTGTGTGCAGGAACAGAAGTACCTGGGTTGCATGTGCAGGACATATTGAGCGAGTTTCATAGTAAAACATATGGCATCTTGGGCTTCATAAATGGAGGCATCGAATACAAAAGCAGGGAAGTTATGCTGAACCTAATAAAGATCTGGTTAGGCCCCAGCTGGAGTACTGCATCGGTGAGAAGTTCTCGCACCTACACTGTTTGGGATCTTCTTCTCACTGCTGCTCTCTCACGCATTTTTAAGTCTTCAGAAGAAGGAATTTTCCTCCACACAAGATCAGATGGCAGGTTGTTCAACTTTGCCCGTCTTAGAGCGAAGACCAAAGTACGGAAAGTCCTCATCAGGGAACTCCTCTTTGCTGACGATGCTGCATTAACATCCCACACAGAACAACGTCTGTAGAGACTCATCGACAAGATTGCGGCTGCTTGCAATGAATTTGCCCTAACCATCAGGTTCAAGAAAACTAACATAATGGGACAGGACGTCAGAAACGCTCCATCCATCAATATTGGCGACCACACACTGGAAGTGGTTCAAGAGTTCACCTATCTAGGCTCAACCATCACCAGTAACCTGTCTCTAGATGCAGAAATCAACAAGCGCATGGGAAAGGTTTCCACTGCTATGTCCAGACTGGCCAAGAGAGTGTGGGAAAATGGCCCACTGACATGGAACACAAAAGTCTGAGCGTTTCAAGCCTGTGTCCTCAGTACCTTGCGCTATGGCAGCGAGTCGGACAAAGTATGCCAGCCAATGGCAAAGTCTCAATGCATTCCATCTTCGCTGCCTCTGGAGAATCCTTGGCATCAGGGCCGTATCTCCACCACAGAAGTCCTCGAGGCAGCCAACATCCCCAGCATGTACGTCCTGAACCAACAGCGGACTCAGATTGAAAGTTTTGGACAAAAGATGCAGGGGGAATACGAGGAAGCACTTTTTTTATGCAATGGAACTGGAACTTGCTGCCCACAAGGGTGGTGGAAGTGGAGGCAATGACTTCAAAAAGAAATTGGATGGCTACTTGAAGGAAATAAACTTGTAGGACTACAGGGGCGGCACAGTGGTTAGCACCGCAGCCTCACAGCTCCAGGGACCCGGGTTCGATTCTGGGTACTACCTGTGTGGAGTTTGCAAGTTCTCCCTGTGTCTGCGTGGGTTTCCTCCGGGTGCTCTGGTTTCCTCCCACATGCCAAAGACTTGCAGGTTGATAGGTTAATTGGCCATTGTAAATTGCCCCTAGTATCGGTAGGTGGTAGGGAAATATATAGGGACAGGTGGGGATGTGATAGGAATATGGGATTAGTGTAGGATTAGTATAAATGGGTGGTTGATGGTCGGCACAGACTCGGTGGGCCGAAGGGCCTGTTTCAGTGCTGTATCTTAAAAAAAAACAGGGATTGAACAGGGGAGTGGGACTGATTGGATACCTCCGTGGAGAGCCAGCATGGGTCACATGGCCTCCTTCTGGACCTTAAATAATTTTGCATGACTAACAAGTGCAAGAATCTCATGGACTTGTCACTAAGATCAAAACCATTTGATCAGCTGCCACATCCCCTGCTTCCGCTAACCCATCTGACGAAACTTCCTTTAATGCTTCCCACTGAATTCACATCTTTCTCGAGTTTCTCTTCTATCTCCCCTAATGACCTTTCTGAACTCACCTTGCCCACAAGACCCTCCTTCTGCTTCCTCACCTCTATTCCCACAAAACTGCAGACCACTCAACTTCCCCTCCCAGTCCCCATGTCAGCCAATATTGTCAACGGTCTCTCCCTTTAAAGTGTTGCCCCTCCCTTTTAAATCTGCCATCGCCACCCTTCTTCAAAAAAGAAATTGACCCCAACGCCCTTGCAAACTACCGTCCCATCTCCAACCTCCCTTCCTCTCCAAAGTCCTTGAACATGTCGTTCCCAAATCCATTCCCATCTTTCCCAGAACTCCATGTCTGAACCCAATCAGGTTTCCTCTGCTGCCACTGTACCAAAACAGCTCTTAGCTAAGTCACAAATAATATCCTACATGGCTGTGACAAAGGTAAACTTTCCCTCCTTGCCCTTTTCAACCAGTCTGCAGCCTTTGACACGGTTGACCACACCATCCTCCTCCAACACCTCTCGGCTGTCATCCAGCTGGTTGGGACTGCTCCCATCTGGTTCCATCCTTATCCAATCGTAGCTAGAGAACCACTTATAACTGACTTCTCTCCTTGCTCCCATACTATTACCTCTGGTACCCAGGAATCAATCCTTAGTCCCCCTCCTGTAGTTCATCTACATGCAGCGACATCATCCATGTATGCCAACACCATCCACCCCCCCCCCCCCAGCTCTACCTCACCACCACCTGTACTATGCTAAATTATCAGACTGCTTAGCTGACATACTGTACAGAAAGACAAGTTTCCTCCAATTAAATATTGGGAAGCCATTGTTTTTGGTTCCCACTCCAAACTCTGTTCCCTAGCTAACAACTCCATACTCAGCCTAGCAACAATCAGATTAAACCAGTCTGCTCCCAACCTTGATGTCACAACATTTGACCCCAAGATATGGGAGACTGCTCACCCATATTTTACCCTCTAAACTTGAGGTCATCCAAAACACTGCTGCCCATTTCTTACCTCTTCGTACCCCTCTCACCCCCATTCTCACTGACTTACATGAGCCCCTGATCAAGCAACATTGTGACTAAAATTCTCACCCTTGTTTTCAATTGCTCATGGCCTCACCTCTCCCTGCTTCTAATCTCCTCCAGCCACACAACCCTCCAACATCTGCACTCCGAATTCTGGCCTCGAGCATCCCCGATTTTAATTGCTCCACCACTGGTGGCTATGCCTTCAGTTGCCAAGGTCCTAGGCTCTAGAATTGCCTCCCTCACCCTCTCCACCCCTCTACTTTGCTTTCCTCCTTTAAGGCACTCCTTAAAACACGTCTTTGACCAAGCTTTCAGTCACGTGACCTAATATCACTGTGTGATTCATTGTGTTTTATAATGCTCCTGTGAAGCACTTTGGGACATTTTATTAGAGATTTATATAGCCCTCGTTTTCCAATTTTTCCATGGCCTTGTCCCTCTCAATTTCCAGCCTCCTCCAACCATTTAGAATTTCTGCATTTCTCCCATTCTGATCTCCTGTGTTCCCAATTCCCTTCATTCCACCATTAGCAGCTGGACCTTCAGCTGCCTAGGCGTCAACCTCTAAAATTCCCTCCATAAACCCCTCTAAGTTGCTCCATACAAGCCATCTGACTTTTGGTCATCTGTCCTAATTTCCCATGTGGATTGCTGCTAAATTATCTGAGAATGCTCCCAACATACCTTGGAATGTTTTACTATGTTAAAGGTGCTATATAAATGCAAGCTACTGACAGACAAAAAAAGACAAGTATTTAGTCTCAATATTTTATTATATTTGCTGTGAAAATGATGGTACTGTTCTTTAACCTGTTAATGTCCAGTCTACACAGGAGTCATAAGAGAACATAAAAAAATCCATTATTGTAAAAGGGGAAGCAGGGATATGGCAAGACAAACAGGTAAAATTACATTTGGTCCCAGTTCTAACCTCGATGGCTACAGACTTCCAATGATGTATGCTGGCTGTTTAGAACGCTATTTCTTGAATATACCACAATCAAAAACTGAACTATTGAACTAAAATTAGCTGGACGATGGAGCACAGAATCCAGGAACAAAATACTGACGCAGATTGATGTGAGGCACAAAATACCAAGAGGCATAATATGATTTCCATCATCCCTTTCCAACACTTCGAAGCAATGCTTCATCATTTTGGCTGACACTTCATCTACCGCCGAAATAATGGTCAGGCAGTTCCATTTAGCATCTGCTACTTGCAAACTTTGCACAAGATTCCCTCTGTTGCAACATGCCAAGGCAGGATAAGAATTTCTCTTGGGAATGTAGGCCTTCAATACTCAATTTTGTACATCTGAAATACTACTTTTAATAGGTGTGCATTCACATCAGAAATGTCAGCACTGATCAAACTAGCTTCAGTGCAATGCTATCACACCCATAAGCATCTAGTAAAAGAAAATGGGTTCTGGATCCATGCTACAGGTATAAAAGACTCGACTAAGAAATTCGATCATGATTTTTCTTCTGTGATTACTTCCAAAAACAACTTAGCATACATAAGGCAACATGGTTACGCAGAATAAAAATTACAGGTTTTTTTTTAAATGAGAACTGCCTCTAAAGATTTATATTATATCTTTCGCCTGTTTGAAACATTATTGTGAACATTTAGATTTCCAGGCTTAGCACTGCGCTTATGAAATAGACAAGTGGTCAAATCCCCACTGCAGTCGTCAAGCCAAGTTTGATTTACTCATTATTTCCTCTTTTAAAACAAACCTGCAGCCCTCTCCCCCCAAGAGGCAGCTGTTGGATGAACAAAAACAAATTAAAATGAGACTGGGGAATGAAACATGTAGCCATGCCTCTGACCTGCGTCTTACAAAAAACATGGGTTTGATTTTCTTTTGCCAATGATCTCGCTGTGCAGTATAAATCAACACATTTTTTGTTCTTTTTCAAAAAAAAAAGATAACTTTGGTACAGGTGGTGTATTTTTTGTTTCCTCTATCAGATGAACTACGGCTGGTCTTGCATTGATTAATCTTTCCATTCCTTCTTGATGGTGAGCTGCCACTCCCATGAGAGGTGGTCGTGCTTGTCATCATCTGTGAACTGGGATTTGATAAGATAGTTGCCCCTCGCCAGAATTCCTTTGGGTGCTTCTTCCTGTGGTGTAAGGAACTCGTATTCGGCATCACGCGGACCATAGCTCCCCACCATGTATTGAGACTTATCAACTGTTCAGAATGCACAAGAAAAAGCATTTTAATGAATCATCCGTCATTTACTTTCATAAGAACTAGGAGCAGGAGTAGGCCGTCCGGCCCCTCGAGCCTGCTCCGCCATTCAATAAGATCATGGCTGATCTTTTCGTGGACTCAGATCCACTTACCCGCGCTCTCACCGTATCCCTTAATTCCTTTATTGTTCAAAAAGATATCTACCTTAGCTTTAAAGGCGTTTACTGAAGAAGCGTCAACTACTTCACTGGGCAAGGAATTCCAGAGATTAACAACCCTCTGGGTGAAGAAGTTCCTTCTTAATTCAGTCCTAAATCTGCTCCCTCTAATCTTGAGGCTATGCCCTCTTGTCCTAGCTTCACCTGCCAGTGGAAACATCCTCTCTACTTGTATCTTATCTATTCCCTTCATAATTTTATATGTTTCTATAAGATCCCCCCTCATTCTTCTGAATTCCAATGAATATAATCCCAATCTACTCAGTCTCTCCTCATAAGCCAACCCCCTCAACTCCGGAATCAACCTAGTGAACCTCCTCTGCACCCTCTCCAGTGCCAGTACATCCTTTCTCAAGTAAGGAGACCAAAACTGCACACAGTACTCCAGTTGCGGCCTCACCAGTACCTTATACAGCTGCAACATAACCTCTCTGCTTTTAAACTCAATCCCTTTTTCCTCACACTAGCAGATCTGTAAGCAAGTTCCGCATGAATCTGCTTCTGATACACAACTCCCAACATCCAAGCATGATACATGATTACTTAAAACATGGAAGTTTCTATCCACCCTCCAAGTTTGCATTCAAAAGACCACTATTGATCCCCTTTATCACGTAGAAATAGGGGAACAGCACCTTGAGCCTATTTCAACAGTCAATTAGATCATGTATCTTGCCTCTAGCTACCCACCTTGGTTCCATGACCCTAAATACCTTTACCTAACAAAAACCTCAGTTTTGAATTTTTCAACTCACCCAACCACAGATGTCTTAGTGTCCAAAATTCTATTGATCTCAGCCCTAAATACTCAATGATGGAGCATCCACTACCTTCTGGCGTAGAGAATTCCAAAGATTCGCAACCGAGTGAAGAAATTTCTCAGGCTTAAATGGCCAACCCCTTATCCTGAGACTATGACCCCCTAGTTCTAGAATCTCCATTCAGGGGAAGCTGCTTCTTAGCATCTACCCTGGCAAGCCCCTTCAGAATTTTTATATGTTTTGTTACGCCAATGTGCTTTGAATCATAATTTTTAATCCACTGACTGGAGATATGAATTTGTATTTTTTTTTAAAGACATTTTAAAAAGTCATCCTTTCTGCTTAAGATGATCACCTAATTTGCAACACTGTATCCTAGATAGACAAAATGTCTGCTAAGTCCCCAGCTAGAACCAAGACCCAGGAAGTTTACCGGAACTATCTGTTCCCTCAGCGAGAAGAAATACGGCTAAGTTTGAATCAAAGTGACTCATGTGACAAGCCTCTCCCAATCTGTTTTTTCTCAACTGGCGGTTTCTCTGCAGCAGAGGAGAAACAACTGGACTCTGACATGAGCAGACCCTAAGTGGGGACCCCCCCCACCCCCCCTCTCTCCATTCCAGCTTGAAAGCTTTCAAATTCTGCCTGCTTTTCACCTTTGCACACTCCAGATACAATCAGAAACCCCATTGGAGGAAATCATCCACATCGCTATCTTCAAGAGATCCACTGAGCTAGTCATCTACCTACCTCTTTAAACTAAAAGCCTCAGGACCACCGAATTCAGCTGGAAGCCAGCCAAATCACCGAACACCACAGACTGTATACCCCTTTTTTCTATGGACTTTAACTGAACCAATTTGCCTTTTCCCACTCTGCAACTTAATTGTGTGTGTAAACCTCCAGAATGAGAGTGAGTGAAAGTTGTCACGTTGTTTATTATTTTTATTAGTTCAGTTTAGGTACAATAAAGTTAACCTCTTTCTGTGTTAACTCAAGAAAACCTGTCCAATTGGTTCTTATGATCATAGCAAGTAAGTAATCAAACACCAACTGAATTGGCTAGTACATCTAATACTTTAAGAATTAAACCTGTTGTGGTCAAACATGGAAGGGGGTGGGGGAGAAAAGGAAGGAAGCCCTTCGACCCCCCCTCACTTGACTAACAGTTTCAGTGAGATCACCTCTCATTCTTTTAAACTCTGGAGAACATAGGGCCATCCACTCAATCTCTCTTCATAGGACAGCCCCCTCATCCCAGGAATCAATCTAGTGAGTCTTCAATGCACCCCCTCTAAGGCAAGTATATCCTTCCTTAACTATGGGGACCAAAACAGTAGAGAAAACTCCAAGTGTAGTCTCAAAAGCCCTGCACAATTAACTGAAGACTTGCTTAATCTTGCACTCCAACCCCCTTTCAATAAAGTTCGACATACCATTTGCCTTCCTAATTGTTTTCTGTACATCTGCATATTAACTGTGTTTTGTGTACAAAGACATCCAATCCCCTCTGAACACCAAAATTTAATCGTTTCTCACCATTTAAAAAATATTGTATTTCTATTCTTCCTACCAAAGTGAATAATCTCACATTTTCCCAAATTATACTCCCATCTGTCACCTTCTTGCCCACTCAATAACCTACCAATATCCCTCCGCAGACTCTGTTCTCCTCACAGCTTACTTTCCCACCTAACTGTGCAGCAAACCTGGATATATCACATTGTTTCCTCATCTAAAGACATTGATATAGATGCTAAATAACTGAAGCCCCAGCACCAAGCCTTGTGGCACTCCACTATTTACACCCTGCCACCCTGAAAATGACTGATTTTTTTCCTAGTCTCTCCATTAAGCAATCCTCAATCCTTGCTACTATATTACTCCCAATCCCATGAGCCCTTATCTTGTGTAACAACCTAATGTGTGCCACCTTATCAAGTACCTTCTGCAAGCCAAAAGTATACTGGATCCACCAGTTGCCTATCTACCCTGCTAGGTAAACACAACAAGCTAGATTTGTCGAACAAGATTTTCCTTTCATAAAACAGTGTTGACTCTGCCTAATCATAGTGATTTTCTAAGTGCCCTGTTACCATGTCCTAATATAACCTAGCATTTTTCTTACGATTTATTTCAGGGTAACTGACCTATAGTTCCGTTTTCTCTCCTTTTCCTGAACAGTGGGTTTACATTTACTGCCTGCCAATCCACAGGGACTGTTACAGAATTTAGGGAATTCTGGAAGATCAAAACCAATGCATCCATTATCTCTATGGCCACCTCTTAAAACCCTAGGGTGTAGGCCATCAGGCCCAGGGGATTTGTCAGTTTTTAGTCCCATTAATTTCTCCAGTACATTTTCTTTCCTAATACTAATGTCCTCAATCTCCTCACTCTCATTAGCCCCTTGTTTCTACACACCTTCCAATATGTTCTTTGTGTCTCTTATACAAAGTCAGATGAAGTATTTGTTTAGCTTCTCTGCCATTTCCATATTCACCATTATAATTTGTCTTGTTTCTGCCTCTAAGGGATCCACACTTACTTTTGCTAATTTCTTCCTTTTTAGATAGAAGCTTTTACAATCTGTATTTGTCAGCTGATTCTCATTCTATTTTCTCCATCATTTTCTTGGACATCCTTTTTGGATTTTTAAAAAAGACAGAGGCGCAAGGGGAGAGCCAACTGTGCAACAGCCCCAACAAACAAATTTCTCTGCAGCACCTGTGGAAGAGCCTGTCACTCCAGAATTGGCCTTTATAGCCACTCCAGGCGCTGCTTCACAAACCACTGACCACCTCCAGGCGCGTATCCATTGTCTCTCGAGATAAGGAGGCCCAAAAGAAAAAAGAACTACACTTTTGGGCAACATTGTCAGCTTCTTTTAACCTAATACTATTCTTAACTTCTCTAATTAGCCACAGCTGTACCAAATGGAATTTATTGCAGAAAAGATTCACAAGGATGTTGCCTGGTTTGGAGAGCTTGAGTTATAAAGAGAGATTGAATAGGCTGGGTCTGTTTTCCCTGGAACGAAGGAGGTGGAGAGGGGACATGATAGAGGTATATAAAATTATGAGAGGCATAGATAGGGTAGATAGCCAGAGTCTGTTTCCCACGGTAGGGGTGATTAAAATTAGAGGGCATAGATTTAAGGTGAGGGGGAGAAAGTTTAAAGGGGATCAAAGGGGTAAATTTTTCACACAAAGAATAGTGGGTATCTGGAATGAGCTGCCAGAAGACATGGTGGAGGTAGGAACAGCAGCAACATTTAAGAGGCATCTGGACAGGTACTTGAATGAGCAAGGCATAGAGGGATATGGAATTAATGCAGGCAGGTGGGATTGGTATAGATTTTTTTTTTTAATTTCCAAAATATACTTTATTCATAAAAATCTGTAAAAAAAATACACTACCGAACAGTTTCAAACAGCACCAAGTCAAAAAATACAAACAGTGCAAAGGTCAGCAGTTTCCTTCAATACAATCATGAGTTGCCTCACAACCCTTCCATTTCATTTGTCATGCCAGATGCATTTTTACATTTTACAGCACAGTTGAGGGGTTTTCCATGGACTCAGCCCCTCCGTTCAGCTTGGTGGGGGGACCTTACACTGTGGTCTTTCCCCATTAAGCCTTTGCTGCGGCTGCCCAAAGCTTTAGAGCGTCCCTCAGCACTTAGTCCTGGACCTTGGAATGTGCCAGTCTGCAACATTCGGTCGCAGACAACTCTTTGCGCTGGAAGACCAGCAAGTTTCGGGCAAACCAAAGGGCGTCTTTCACCGAATTGATAGTCCTCCAGCAGCAGTTGATGTTTGTCTCGGTGTGCGACCCTGGGAACAGCCCGTAGAGCACAGACTCCTGTGTTACCGAGTTGCTTGGGATGAACCTCGACAAAAACCACTGCATCTCTTTCCACACCTGCTTTGCACATTCCAGAAGGAGGTGGGCAACCGTCTCTTCCCCACCACAGCCACCGCGGGGCCATTGTGCGGAGGGGGTGAGACTTCGGGCGTGCAGGAAGGATCTGACAGGGAGGGCTCTTACCACCAGCCAAGCTACATCTTGGTGCTTGTTTGAAAGTTCTGGCGATGAGGCGTTCCGCCAAATGACTTTGGTGGTCTGCTCGGGGAACCATCCGACAGGATCCACCGTCTCCTTTTCCCGTAGGGCCTTGAGGACATTCCGTGCAGACCACTGCCTGATGGATCGGTGGTCAAAGGTGTTTTCCCGCAGAAATTGCTCCACGAAGGATAGGTGGTACGGCATGGTCCAACTGCATGGAGCGTTCCGCAGCAATGTGACCAGGCCAATCCTTCGCAACACCGGGGACAGATAGAACCTCAGCACATAGTGACCCTTGGAGTTTGCGTACTGGAGGTCTACACAGCTTGATGCAGCCGCACACGAAGGTAGTCATCAGGATGAGGGCCACGTTTGGTACATTTTCCCCGCCCTTATCCAGAGATTTGAACATCGTGTCCCTCTGGACCCGGTCCATTTTTGATCCCCCGATGAAGCGGAAAATGGCTCGGGTGACCGCCACAGCGCAGGAGTGGGGTATGGGCCAGACCTGCACCACGTACAGTAACAATGTGAGCGCCTTGCACCTGATGACCAGGTTCTTACCCACAATGGAGAAATCGCTGCTCCCACATTCTCAGCTTGTGTTGTACCTTGGCTACTCGCTCCTCCCAGGTTTTGGTGCACGCCCTAGCCCTTCCGAACCATATTCCCAGCACCTTCAGGTAATCTGACCCGACGGTGAATGGGACAAAGGATCGGTCAGCCCAGTTCCCAAAGAACATGGCCTCGCTCTTGCCGTGGTTAGCTCTGGCTCACGAGGCCAGTTCGAACTGGTCGCAGATGCTCATCACTCTGCGCACGGACAGCTGGTCTGAGCAGAAGACGGCGATGTCATCCATGTACAGGGGGGTTTTAACCTGAGTGCCTCCGCTGCCTGGGATTGTCACCCCTCTTATGCTCGCATTCTTCCTAATAGACTCAGCAAAAGGTTCGATACGATAGGTTAATTGGCCATTATAAATTGCCCCTAGTATAGGTAGGTGGTAGGGAAATATAGGGACAGGTGGGGATGTGGTAGGGCTATGGGATTAGTGTAGGATTAGTATAAGTGGGTGGTTGATGGTCGGCACAGACTCGGTGGGCCGAAGGGCCTGTTTCAGTGCTGTATCTCTAAAACTAAAACAGCAAACAAACAAGGCCGGGGAGAGAGGACAGCCCTGTCTGACTCCAGATTGGATCGGGAAACTTTCTGATTCCCACCCATTTATGGAGACTGCGCTACTGATGTTTGTGTAGAGCAGTTTGATCCAATTGCAGATTCCCTCCCCAAACCCCATTTTGGAAAGCATGTCCATCATGTAGGTGTGCGATATCCTGTCAAAAGCCTTCTCCTGGTCCAGGCTGATGAGGCAGGTGCCCACCCTTCTGTCCCATACATAGTCTCGCGCTACTCAGGGATACGATAGCCTATCAGAGATCTTCCTGCCGGGTACAGTACAGGTCCGATCAGGGTGAATCACCAACTCCAAAGCAGACTTGACTCGACTGGCTACGACTTTGGACAGAATCTTGTAGTCAACATTAAGCAGTGAGATGGGCCGCCAATTTCTGATTTCTGCCCTCTCCCCCTTCTGCTTGTAGATGAGGGTGATGATGCCTTTCCTCATGGATTCTGACATGCTGCCGGCCAGGAGCATACTCTCGTATACTTCCAGCAGGTCCGGGCCGATCCAGTCCCACAGGGCCGAATACAACTCGACCGGTAAGCCATGGCTTCCGGGAGTTTTACTCGTCTCTAAGGACTCGACAGCCTTTGTCAGCTCGTCCAGAGTTAGTGGTTTGTCCAGTCTCTCCCTCGTGCTGTCATCTAAGACCTCTGATAGATGACAGGAAGGACTGGGAGGCTCTGCTGTCTGCGAGCTTCGCGTCATACAGCCCAGCATAAAAGGATTTGCTGATCCTTAGTATGTCGGACTGCAAAGATGTTACCGAGCCATCCTCTTCCTTCAGGCTGCTAATAACAGAGCTCTCTCTCTGTACCTTTTGGAAGAAGTAACGCGAGCACGTCTCATCCTGCTCAACGGAGCGGACTCTGGACCGGAAGATGATCTTGGAGGCCTCCTTGGCAAAGAGCGAGGCCTGCTGGCTCTTCACCTCTTGGAGGTCCCCCTTGACCTTGACCCCCATCGACTGCAGCTGGAGCAAATTTTGCATACTTTTCTGGAGTTGGGATATTTTCCTCTGTCTATCTCTCGCTCTCTGAACACCTTTGAGGATAAAGAACTTCTTGATGTTCCCCTTGATCGCTTCCCACCAGCGAACAGGAGATTCAAAGAGGGGTTTCACGGTCCTCCAACCTTTGTAATCCCTTTTGAGTTCCTCAACGTTCTCTGGGGTTAGCAGTGTAGCATTGAGCTTCCACGTCCCCCTGCCAACCCGCTGGTCGTCCTGTAAGGGACAGTCGGCCAGTGAGAGGCAGTGGTCGGAGAAGAACACCGGCTTGACGTCGGTGGATCCGACCGTGACAGCATGGGACACAAACAGGAAGTCAATCCTGGAACGGGCAGACCCGTCCGATCTTGACCAGGTGTATCTACGGTGCACTCAGTCTGCAGATTTGAAGACGTTGTGCAATTTGGCATCTTTAACTGTTTCTATTATGAATCTGGACGTAGCATCCAGTTTGCGGTCATCTCTGCCGGATCGTCCAGCTGCATTGATGATGCAGTTGAAGTCACCGCCTAGGATGACCGGCCTGGATGTCGCCAGCAGCAGTGGGAGCTGCTGGAAGACGGTCAGCTGCTCGCTGCATTGAACCGGGGCGTACACATTGATCAACCAGAGCGGAGCGTTGTTGTACATTACGTCTGCCACGAGAAGGCGACCGCCCACCACCTCCTTAACTTCAGAGATGGTGAACTTACCTGCCCGCAGAATACCCAGGCCGGAGGAACGGCAATCATTACCCCCAGATAGGGATTATGGTCGGCATGGACACGGTGGGCCGAAGAGCCTGTTTCTATGCTGTACGACTCTATTGTGAGTTGGCCCATTAGAGTAAAGGTGACTGGAATTAACTTCGAATGGATTAAGGCTATATTAACTAGATATCACACTCTACTTCTGAGATAGTGAGAGTTCACTTATAGGAATGGTCTTTGAGCCAAGAGAATGAGAAATTTCTAGTTTAAATCTAAAAACAGAACATGCACCTTTGGATGCGATATTATAGCACCCAGTTTTATCCAAACTCTCCAAGTACTTTTTTATAAAAAAAAAAGTTTGTGGGATGTAGACGTTGCTGGCTAGTATAGCATTTATTGCCCATCCCCAATTGCCCTTGATCTGAATGACTCTTAAAATGGCCTAGCAAGCCAATCACATTGCAGTGGGTCTGGAGTCATATGTAGGCCAGACCAGGTAAGACAGCAGATTTTCTTCTCTAAAGGACATTAGGGAGAAGGGAGGGTTTTTACAACAATTGACAATGGTTTCATGGTCACCATTAGACTAGCTTTTAATTCCAGATTTATCAGTTGAATTCAAATTTCACCATCTGCCATGGAGAGATTCAAACCCATGCCCCAGAGCACAAGCTGGGCTCTGGATTACTAGTCCAATTATATTACCACTATGCCACTGCCTCCTGTACGTAGTACACAACATTGAGGCTGATGCTTTGTTTTACGCCTCACAAAAAAACCCCTAAAGAAAATATTTTTTTTAAAAACTGGGGAAGAGTTCTCTTTTTAGAGGCAGTCAGAGTTGCTGTGCATTTACAGCATTTATTTTTATTTTAGATTTTCACGGTGTCCAAGTCCAAATCAGATATCCCAAGTTTAAAATGCATCCTGGGTAACTTAGAACTCAAATTAGATTATAAACAAATAATAAAATCTATTACACACAACCAGAACCGATTTCTACCCCATCAACACAAGATTGAAATCAGAGCTATATTAACTAAATTCCAAATGCATCAAAAAAGCAATAAAATAACACGGATCGGTTTTGTCTGAAGTAACAAAGTTGCTGTATTTGAGATCAGCATTATTTTGAAGAGGAAGTAGAGTGTGTCTGTCGAAGAGGAGAAGACAGCTTTTTAGAAAAAAGGGTACATCAAGAAAGTTGAGCTTCAAAAAAATGATTTTCATGGCAAGTACATTACAGACAGACCTATAATTACACAAGATCACATTGCACACATGTACTCACTTCTTACTCCTTTCCTGGACGTTAACTGATTATATTTCAGCCCAGACACGATTTCTTTGTTAACCTGCAGAAATGAACAGGTTCAGTAAACACTTGGCCTCTCAGGTGATACAATAGGTACTAATCCTTACCGTGGTTTAACTATCAGAAGTCTTCAACATGAAACACATGTTCAGTTCTGAAAACAAACACTTGTATCTCAACACACTTAACATTGAAGCATGCCAGCAGTTAGCTTCACACAGCCACCCCACTGCTGGTGTAGGAACGGACCCAAAGTTAAAATTGCATATTAGATATAATTGATATAGGGATGGATTTCAAATCAGTAATCATTCCCCCCCTCCTCGCACGAGGATGGAGACTAATGCTGGAGTACCATAACACTGCATCTAGCAGCCCAACTGGCATTTTCTCATGTGAATTTCAACATGCATCAGCAACAGCCTATAATTCTAGAATACCTTTAATGCGGTAAAACGTCCCAAGGTGCTTCACTGGAGCATTAAAATTTGACTGCCACGTAAGATATTAGGACAGGGAAGTAGGTTTTGTCGTATCTTAAATGGGAGGCTGACTTGAGGAATTCCAGAACTTACAGCCCAGGCAGTTCAATGCACAGCCACCATCACAGAATGATTAAAATCGGAGATGCACAAGCCAGAACTGGAGGAGTGTAGAGAACTCAAGAGGTTGTAGGGCTGGAGAAGGATAGATATATAGAGGGCAAAGACCTCAGAGGGATTTGAAAACAAGGATGCGAATTTTCAAATTGAGGCACTGACAGACCAGTAGTGAAATTAAGTCAGTGAACAGAGGTTGAATAGGACTTGATGTGAGTTAGGATACAGGCAGCAGAGTTTTAGATAAGTTCAAGTTTATGGGAATGGAAGATGGGAAGCTAACTTGGAGAGCATTTGAATAGTCAAGTCTAGAGGTAACAAAACCACAGATGAGCTGATGGGCAATGTAATGATGGTGAAGTAGGCAGTTTTAGTGATGGAGCAAACACAGTCGAAAAGCTCAGGGTCAAATATGACACCAAGGTTGTAATTGGTCTGGTTCAACCTCAAGCAGTTGCCATGGATTTAAACAATGGCTTTGGTCTTCCCAATATTTAGTTGGAGAAAATTTTGATTGACCTAGTCTGGACTGGATAGCAGACAAGCAGTGTGAACAATCAAACAGTGTAGAGTCGAGAAGGGTGGTGGTGGTGGTGTAGAACAGGCTCCAGACATGAAGTGAAATCACTGCAAGGTCTAATCCTGTCCCCACACATGCAATTTTCAGCAGTGCTAACTGGATAGCGATCAGAAGCAGGAACTCCGGCTCATTTTTCTCCTGCCTAGTCAAGGGGCACTACAATTGTAGCTCCTGCATCGAGACACATTAGAAACCACGCATATAAAAACAAAATGACTTGCAGGTTGATAGGTAAATTGGCCATTGTAAATTGCCCCGAGTGTAGGTAGGTGGTAGGAGAATGGTGGGGATGTGGTAGGGAATATGGGATTAATGTAGGATTAGTACAAATGGGCAGTTGTTGGTCGGCACAGACTCGGTGGGCCGAAGGGCCTGTTTCAGTGCTGTATCTCTAAAATAAATAAATAAAAATAAAATACTGCAGATGCTGGAAATCTGAAATAAAAACAGAAAGTGCTGGAAATACTCAGTAGGTCAGGCAGCATCCGTGGAGAGAGAAAGAGTTAACGTTTCAGGTTTGTGAACTTTCATCAGAACTGGCAAATGGTTAGAAAGGCTCTTTACTTTTGCTATTTCATCTCTCCTGCCTTCTGCCCATCACACACCTTCCCTTTTATACTCTTCCCCACCAAAATCCCGGCCATTCACTTGCTTAAAACCCAATTCTTTTCTAACCTTTGCCAGTTCCGATGAAAGGGCACAGACCTGAAAAGTTAACTCCGCTTTTCTCCACAGATGCTGCCTGACCCGAGCATTTCCAGCACTTTGTTTTTAATTTCAGAAACCACCCATACTTTGGTTATGAAACCATCTGAAACTCTTAATTGCATTACTGCTATGCAACCAGAATACTTAAACTCACGATTTAAACAATAGCTGTTTGTTAATTTTGGATTATATTTTAAAAATGCAACCCAATAAGAGAATCACATGGTAAAGCAGGCCAATAACACTCCGCGTGCAGTGTTTGGTTAGCACAACTTAGCAGAAGTCAGTTGCGGTGCTGCAACTGGTCTCAGCACTTGTGGGTTGGGAGCTTCTAGTGCTGATTATCCAGTATTGCCTATTGGATGTCAGCCAAGGGCATAATCAAGCTCAGCCGAGATACTGCCCCTAGTCAAAATGCCTGCCAATGCCCATCAAGACTGTTACACAATTTGCTGCCTTGGGCAAGGCACCTTTAGGATATTGGCAGCCACTGAGAAACACCAATCACAATCCACAGGTGAGCACCAAAGGGCAGTGGAGAGGAGAGAAACCACAGAGTAGGCTGTTGCTGCTGTCAGGCTCACACATGCTGCAAGCTGAGAATTTTCAATCTGTTGGTGTGTTTCAGCCTACATGGGTGAGACCAGTAGATATTAAAACAACCTCCACGCCTACAGTAAACTGATGGATTTTATTTATAGTAACTTCCCAAATTTTAACTTTTCTGCCAGTTTTCCCAGCAAGTCCATTTTCTTTCATACAGGAAGGAGAGGTTAACAGGAACAAGTCTAAAAATAGAACCAAGCAGTCATAAATCTGAATTCTAAAGCTTCTTGAGCATAAAGTGGAGGCAGCTCTACAAACATCACAATGGAACCATTTGTTAACTTGACAAAGCTGCAAATCTGTTCTGAAACCAAGGAACTGCTTGTTCCAGGCGTTAATGGCAATCCTGGTGTTGCACTAAGAGGGTAGGGACTGCAGAGGGCGAGAAGTTGGAGGCTACGAGCAATAACAAGTAAACGTTTGCTTGAATTCACAAAGCCAGGTACAGCACAGTAACATTTAAAATATTCAGTGATCTCAATAGCGTACTACTGATTTCAAGTACAGAAACACACCTTGAAGTTGATTTTTATCTTGTATTCAACGCCCTCTTTCAGTACAAAAGGATTCTTTTTAAAGTTCTCAAGATCACCTGAAAATAAAGAAACTTAGTCATACACAAATACAAATTATTTATAAATTTAAGTTTTATTTTACATTCATGTAGTTTGGATCTGAGTGTAAACAAACTTACATTTGTAAAGTGTCCTTGAAGTGAAAAATCCCAAGGCACCTTTAAAGAAGGTCAGAAGCTAGTTGCTGAAGTGCATAACACGAGATGTTTAGAATATAGGTCTTTTGATGCTGAACTTAAAGCTCATCTGATGGCTCAGCAAGGAACCTACACCTTTGCAATATTGCACTAAGGCCAGTGCACGAAGGCCAGAAACAAAGCAGAATTTTGGGAAGCAGTTAAAGGAAGGTTACTGAAAGCACAATTGAAATGTATGTTTTGAGAAGGCTTTTCAAAGTACAAAGAGATGTGCCCTCAGGAAGAAAGCCCCAAACAGGGCATGATGACAGAAGGCTTGGTCACTGCGGGGAGACAAGGAGGACAGTAAGAGTAGCAACGTGAGCTAGGAATGGAGATTGTTGAAGTAAAGGATTTACAGACACAAACAAGGATTTTGAGTCCTAGTGGGAGTGAGCACAGACAATATTGCAAAGGTGTAGGTTCCTTGCTGAGCCATCAGATGAGCTTTAAGTTCAGCATCAAAAGACCTATATTCTAAACATCTCGTGTTATGCACTTCAGCAACTAGCTTCTGACCACTGGCATTTGCTGAAAACTCTGCAATTCATAACATGCTGGGTGACTGCTTAAAGAATACACAGGTTACTGAACTGTCCCACAATCCTGTATGTAATAAAGGAACCCAGCTCTAACACCCAACAGCTCTTCCTTTTTATTGCTGCACAAAGATGATTGCTCCCAAGTTAACTTGCACCAGCTACAACATAAAATGGAATATGAGGCAACCTTCCATTTTTGACTTGCATTTGTGGATTGGAATCAGAAATTCAATGCCATCTGATTAAATCACAGACATCAAATTAAAAGGGCAATTTAATTTGATGAGGCAATTCAGGAATACAAAATAAATTAGACTAGATATGTTAATGAACAGAATGACAACATTTAATGTGAACAAGTCTAAAATACTACCATAGGAATGAAAAATGAGCGTCATTGATAAGTGTTAAAATAGGTAAGGATGAAAAAGATCTAGGGTTTAACTAGATGTTCCATTCAACATGTCCAATCATTGTGGAGCTGTAAATGAATCCAACTGAATGTAGATTTATATATCTAAAACAGTACACTGTAAGCCAATATATTTATATAGTGCCTCTAATGTAATAAATCACAAATCACTTCATAGGAGCGTTATAAAGCAAAATTAGACAGTCACAAAAGGCAATATTAGGGCAGTTGGCCAAAAACTTAGTCAAAGAGGTAAGCTTTAAGGAGTGCCTTAAAAGGTAGAGGTTTAGGGAGGGAATTCTAGAGCTTAGGGCCTAGGCAGCTAATGGCGTGGCCACCAATGGTGGAGCAATTCAAACAGAGGATGCTTAAGAGATCAGAATTAGATTACCACAGATATGAGTGTTGTGGGGCTGGAGATGAGAGAGATAGGCAGGATGAGGCCATGAACGGATTTGCAAAGAAGGATAATTTTAAAATCAAGGTGTTGCTTGACCGATGTATGTCAACGTAGCCAATGTAGGTCAGCGAACACAGGGGGTAATAGGTGAATGGGAGTTAGGACACGGCCGCAGCGTTTTGGGTTTTGAATTATACACACTTGGACAGGTGAGCACATTTAATGAGTATTTTTTTAGTTTAGAGATACAGCACTGAAACAGGCCCTTCGGCCCACCGAGTCTGTGCCGAACATCAACCACCCATTTATACTAATCCTACACTAATTCCATATTTCTACCACATCCCCACCTGTCCCTATATTTCCCTACCACCTACCTATACTAGGAGCAATTACTAATGGCCAATTTACCTATCAACCTGCAAGTCTTTGGCATGTGGGAGGAAACCGGAGCACCCGGAGGAAACCCACGCAGACACAGGGAGAACTTGCAAACTCCACACAGGCAGTACCCAGAATTGAACCCGGGTCCCTGGAGCTGTGAGGCTGTAGTGCTAACCACTGCGCCACTGTGCCGCCCTGTAGGTCTCAAGCAGGGAGCTTTACTCACCTGTTAAATCCAGGACTAAGGCCTGAGGTGAAGTTGCACATACCAGTGTTAATCGAGTCACCTGAACATTTGGAACATTGGGGTCTGCAAATAAAAAACAGTACACACAATTTAATTAAGACTGTTTCCCATACACATTTCACAATACAACAAAGCAAATTTTTAAAAAATCAGAATAAGACTAGTTAAGATGTAAATGTCACCACTTCTCTGCTATGGGTTTATAGTTTTACCGAGTGGTATTCTCATGGAATTTTGTGTTTGAAATTGTTCTGAGTTCAACTCCATATAAAAAAGATTCTGGCCACATGCGACTGAAAGTTACTTGATCTACAATGCAACAGATTCAACCTACGTTAACACACCTCCTCCACAAGCACGACACATTTCATCCTATGTAAAGGGCCACATATAAATGTTTGTATCTTTGATCAATGGCTCTCAAAACTGGTGTTAAATAAAGAGGGAGCACGATTTTTAAAAAAACTCAGCCATTTATAAACTAACAGGCTGTGGTATTTGAAAACATGGTTTGCAGAACTGATGGAGGAATTGAGCATAAGTGATCTATCACTGCTGTGATAACAACACCCGACATCTCAACTAGAAGTTTAACATGAGGATATGAGCTTCCATGTCCTAAATCATTTCCACGCTGGCTTTTCATCTCCTCCTTCAAATAGAGGACAGTCTTGGATCTCAACTTTGATGAAACAGTTGTGAAACTTAGTTTTTCATCAGTCACCTCTCTAACCTCACTCCTGAACCCCTGTCCAGTGTCCGCCTGCACCGCACCATAAGTTATTCTGTGACTTTAGAAGCACTGTACAAGTTGCTCCAGAAGCAAATGGTGAAAATCTTTTCAAGTGGAGAACCAGAAAGCTGTGCAGTTGTCTGCAGTGAGTTAGACACTGTTGACCCATATAGCTTACACACACTGCCTGTGTTTTTTTAAATAAATGTTAACTGCACTTTCTTGGAACTACAATCTCCAAAAAGCCAATCAAATGTAGTTTAAAGACGTTAAGATGTCAGTTTTTATTTGGTCAAAGTCCATTTTTCCCATTTATGAACAAGTTCCAGGAAATGCAACTGAAGGATTTTGAAACAGTCACAGACTTGACACTTTCTACTCAGAAAATTTTAACCACTTGATTTTTAGCTAGTGTGAATGAGCTAAATGAAAGAAATTACTCAGTGCATTTGAAAGTAAATTTGCAATATTAAAAACACTTCTCTGCCCCAAAGCACAGAGTAGTTACAATCATTCTGGCACCACGCCAAGACTGGGGAAACTATATTTATCCTATGGTTGACTCTTATCCCATCTGAAAGATTACCTACAACAGAAAATCTAAGCCCAAACTGGAAATACGCTATATAACTGTCAGAGCAAAAAATAAAAACCTGAATAAACTGTACCCAGACTACATTTATATCCAGCAGATATACTGATGCTCTATATACATAACATGCAGTTGCTGAATACTAGAGTTTTAGTTACACGATTCCATGCTCAAAGAAACCATGGAAATTCCAATACCAGTAATAGTACCTTGGCCTGTCAGCACTGGCCTTTGATCTGTATTTTACTAAGAGGAACGGAGTTAAGTAAAAGAAATTCGGTAAACAATACCTGAAGACACTTTTTCATTTTAATTTTCTTTTCTCAAATTAGGAGCATCACTAAGTGTGACAACAGCATGGACTGATTTACTACTACCACCACCTGTCAGAATCCTGACTGACACTAAGAGCTCAGAAGGAAGAAGTTGAACCATCATCCACTGTCATAGCATTCTAAATCAAGGAACACATTGTGCCAGTTTTGCCTTGCAACAAGCATGGAACAAAATCATGTCAACCGCTTGCGCAGACTATAGAAAAATTGCTGTATTTAGACTTCTGCACAACCTGTTTAATACTCTGAGAAAAGTTACTGTTTTCCCTTTCCTCCTCCCACTTGAAATAGTAAATCCAACAAAACTCGAATGCCCTTTAAACCTCACACCCTACATTATACACCCTCAGCTTGATATGGACCCAGAAGTTCGGGAATGATCACAGCAGTTTGCCTGTGCTCTTGTTCTAACTTTCAACCCCATTGAGAGATTCATCCAGTTATTTGAAAAGAAGTTTCTCATGAGCGTGCAACTTTTGCTCAGGCACAATTCAAGAAGCACCTCCTGGATTCCAGCAGTTTTCCTAAATGCCAGCCTTCAAACATGTATCTCAACAGCGAGTGCTGACAGGTTATTGGCTATGGGGGAGGGGGTAAAACAACCAAGCTTATACCAATCTCACCTGATTGCAACACACACATTTTCCAGTATGAGTCACTGGATAACAACCCTGCCAGATTTCTCTCTTTCCGTAGTCCTGAGACAATCAGGCCCATTGTCATTTCTCCGATACCCCAAAGATCAACAAACTCAGTACTGATCAAAAATTGATCTTAGGAAGTGCATCTGCATTTTTCAGTATCACAAGTATTTAGCTACTGAGTTAAGAGTTTAACATACACCACCCTGTGCATTGAATGGGTGGGAAATTTCACTGTTAGTAATGAACACTGAAATCTATTGATCATACTGGTGCACATGACAGATTTTTAAAAATAACATCCGAGAAATCATTTTGCAGCAACTAATATGATACAATAGACTTAAGAGTACAGAGTTAGCATAATAGATTTAGTGGAAAGGCATCTGCTTTGAGTTCTGTACAACCTCTGAACATGCAAGTGGCAGCTTATCCAGTCAAGTAAAGAAAAAAACAATGATTTATTTTAATGAAATTTAGGACACCGCAAGCCACTTTGTACAAATGAAGACCATTTATTAAAAATCTACCAATGGCAAATTCACAAGCAAGTTGTGCACAACACCCTTGTTGTATCAAATGGCTCAATACATTACTACTTGGAAACTACATTTTATGTTTTACATCAGCTTCACACTCATTTCAAGCTCACTTTACTTTAAGAATTACTAAAGCATGGCCCATTGAGAATACAAACCACTAACAACTTAAATCACAAAGCATTGCAACACAAATAGGTGAACAATTTCACCTAGAAACACTTGCAAAAAGTTAAACACATCTAGACAACGGGAATAACGAGACATTTCAAAATATTACAAGGAACACGCAACATTAATTTTTTTAGATACATAGTTTTTTTTTTTGTGTAAATACTAACTTCCCCTAGAACAGCAAACAAAAATGACAAATGCAGAGGCTGAAAAAAAAACATTGACGGTGATAACTATTTCCCATCATATCGAAAGATAAGTGATACTAACCTCTTTCAGCAGAGAAGCGTTAAGCAAAAGTTCAAACTTAATCAACTTGCATTTGTACAGAACCTTTAATGTATAATATGACCCAAGGCATTTCACAGCAGCACTGTCAAATGTTGTTTGATAATGCTATACAAGGAGATATTTAGGGGAAATAATCAAAGACTTAGTCAAATCAATAGACTGTAAAGTGCATCTTAAGAGGATAGAGAGGTAGAGACAAGGAGAGCTTTAGGGAGGAAATGTCCAAGTTAAGGGCCTTGACAGCTGAAGGAACAGCTGTTGGTGGAGCAATGAAAATCAGGGATGTGCAAGAAGCTAGAACTGGAGGAATGCAGATATCTCAGTGATGTAGGGCTGGAGGAGATTACAGAGATAGGGAGAAAACAGGCCATAGCGGGATTTGAAAACAAGGATGAGTATTTTAAAATTGAAGCATTGCCGGACCAGGAGCCAACGTAGGTCAGCACACAGGAGTTCATGGGTGAATGGGGTTTGCTGCGAGTTCGGATATGGGCTGCAGAGTTTTCGATGAACTCAAGTGCGTTATGCAATGCACACAACTCAAGGTAGAACACATTCCAGCTCTGAACTGTCTTCTAAACAGTCTTCGGACTGCACTCTATGTATATTAATGTCCAAGCTAAGAATTTATTCATTGTAACCTAATAAGGAAAAACCTTTAACTATCCTTTCTCCCACCTGGAGAGCCATTGTTAGTGTTTTATTGCACAAACTACACACAATCCCATTTTGATGACAGTTAAGATTTCCACTACATAAATGCAAAAATGTCACTACCTAACCAGGCAAACTCCCTACAATATTTTAATTAAAAGGCAGTTCTATTTTGGAAAAAATAGGAATTATTTTACTGTGGCAACATGCTACTAGCTAGAAACTCACTAGACAGTTCACTTTCACATTGAAGTTTACATCACCATTGGCATTTCTCAGCCTGCTACAAAGATGGGATAATTTATGCAGCAATATGAAGGGGTGTCAAAATAATCCACCCAAAAGATGCAGCCAGTCCATGAGCCTCAGTTCCCATCAAATTACTGTCTTGACGAAACAAATACAAATTGCAGGAGAAGACTATTCTTAATCCATGCCTCGCTATTGAAAGGATCTATTTCAATTCAAACCATATTCCAAACAAGTGTTTTAAGGGATGGCTGGGTGCATCAAGCTAAAATGAGTTGTGGTACAGATCTAATTTTTTATTTGAAACTTTCATAGATTATACAAATGTTACACAATTTTAAGAAAACAATCAAGCTAAGTGCCAAAAACCCTTCCTTTACTTAGTATGTATTCAGATTCAGTCCTGGATTGAGACTAACAAGATGAAACCATATTTATTAAATGCTCTCGGCAAAAATACCGTAGCTGGAGTCACAATGAAACCACTGCAAAAATTATTTAATAGAATTATTATACAGGCAACAAATTTTGGCTGCTGCATTTGTAGATAAATGCTTGTGTTGTTACACTATGGGATTCAATATACAGGAGATACTTTTGTCTATGTCAGGCACATATCACATGCACTTTAATAGAAATACTCAAACCTTTAAAAGAACACTGCAAAACAAATAAAAATGGAAAATTAAAAATGTCCAACAGACCATCAGGCGAGGGGGGAAATGTTAAGCTTTTGTGTGTCCCTTCATCAGAACTAACAAAGGGCTACATCCAAAACATTTTGCCCATCTGTCAGGTCTAGATGCTGATCCGTCTTCAAGGAATGCCCAGCACCTTCACAGTGTCCATTTTACAATTATGTAAAATAAATCATAATTCCTTGGAAAATGTAACAAGATAAAAATGCAGATTACAAAAATCTAGAAAAATATTTGCACTTCTTTTAATGATATTTAAGAGTCCCAATGTGAAAGAACGGCAACACTCTTACTACAGTCACTTCAACCAAGAAAGCAGTATCCAACCCGGTCAAAGTGAGTCCATATTGCCTTAAGGTATCCCCAGCATCCACCAGAATCATAAGGAAGCTATTTAGATACAGGCTACATTGACTGTATAAGCAGCAAGGACATAATATAGCAAAATATCATGCTGAAGTGCACATGCCCAAGATGATCATTCACCCTGCTGTGAACAACAGATTCAAGAAAAACAGCATAAACATTTAAATTTTTATTAACTAGCTCAATGTTACAAGAATTCAGATCAGGTTTCCTGAGAAACGCCAGCATTCCAGTGACCCCCTTGACCGCAATCTCACAACACATTAAAAAAAAATCTTTTGACATTCGTATCAGTAGGATACTGGAAGAAATTGTCAGATGCTGCACTAAAAACCTGAAAGATTACAAGACAGAGCTTTGGATGCTGTCCAAAAATTTAACTTTAAAGAGAGACAATGACATGAAGATTTGATTTAAGTACTCTAAGCTTTGTAATAGATTCAAACCTAGATCTCCATGCAGCAATCAAGTAACAAATTGAAATGAGTGCATAAACCAGGTAAAAGTACAACACAAAAGTGCTGCCTGTTCTTAAATATCGCAATTCTGAAATATTTAACAGTAGGGATCTGATAATGGAGGCAGTGGGAGGCAGTCATGTGCATTTCCAGCTGCAATATTAAATTCTAACTTGTTATTTCTACAAAGATTAGCTTGTGCAGATGTGAAAAATATGAAGGCACTGGACGTGTCTATTTGGAGTGTATTAAAACAATCTCCAGGTAAGTGCATACTGTAATTTTTTTTGAGGGTGGGAAAGTGAGAGTACCTTTGATATATTGACCCTTAATCAGCCAAAAGATCCAGGAATATGACAGTCCCCCCGGTTCAGTTTTACTAGCTTTAAGTATAGACCTGAAAAAAATACCACTACAGAATTCTGGCCTTTATCTCAAGGGTTTTAAGAGTACAAAAGGTGAGGAAGTAATGCTTCAATTGTGTCCAGCCTTGGTCAACCCCTTTACAAGTACTGTATTCAGTTTTGGACACTACTTCAGGATAGATATATTGAGTTTACCAGGGGTACAACACAATCCTGTACCAGGGCTTAAAGGATTAGACTTAACAGCTTGCATAAATTTCAGTTAGGTTTTTAAAATATAAGAGATTCCATAAGGTAAATACAGAGAAACTATTTCCTCTGGTGGCAGAATCCAGAGCCATAGGGCATCATCTTAAAATTAGAACTAGGTCATTAATGAAATCAGGAAACACTTTTGCCAAAGTATCGTGCAAATCCAGAACATACACTCCCCCGAAAGAATGTGGATGCTGCCTTAATTGAAATTTCCAATTTTTTTTAGGTAAAGGTATCAACAAGTAGGTGGGAAGAGATGGAATCAGAATTGTACAGCACAGAATGAAGTCACACCTGTGCAGAACTCTGAAAGAATTATCCTCTTCGCCCCTTTCCCCCACCCTTAAATCTTTTCAAAGATTTATTCACTTCCCTTTTAAAAGCCATTATGGATTCCACTTCCACCACAAAAAAAACTCCTAATTTCTCCTTTTTATAATAAAATTATGTTCTGTAGATACCAACTCGCTGATCAGTGGAAACAGTTACCCCCCCTCCCCACAATTTACCTAATCAAAATTCAATGTTGAACACCTCTATTGGATCTCCTCCTAATCTCCTTTGCTCTAATGAAAGCAGCACCAGTTTCCTTGGTCTATCAAAAGCTGCAATAATACAAAAGGAATCGGTTTTATTCCACATTGTGAATCTGAATTATTGAACAATACAAATACTTGGTAATCTAATAGTACACAGGAAAGTGGCAATGCACACTTCCAGCTGTTATTGCCAGGGGAATTGTATCTCATTACCTTTAAATATAATAGTGCAAATTATCTTCTGTTCCTAAATAGTAATAGTAAAGCATCTCAACAGCAAGATTAGAAAAGGCTGTTCTTTTTTTCTCATCTTTCTTGCAGGCGTGGAAGTTTGCTCAACTCTTATGCTGAGAGAAGGTGGGAGGCAAAACCACAACCAAGCCCGTCTCAGTGTTTCGCAACATGTACATACACCCACTTCCAGCCTGCGTCACTGCAGTGATCAAGAAACTTCATCTTAACTCCTTCCCACACAGGGACAGAGAAGACAGTTGGCAGCACTGTGCCAGGTGAGATAAGCCAACACCTACAGCCTTCCTGTTCAATTGCCACACAAATGTATTTTGCTCACCAAGCCATTTGTCAGCATAAATATACAGGGTGAAAAGCAGACAGAGTTTTCTCCATGCATCCTCATTTATGAGGCCTTTTGTCACTTTCACATTTCACTTATGCATGCTTTGATTTTTTTTTTAAGTATTAGTTGAACGTAAGACATGTGCAGAACTCGAGCTGATTGTTGTTGTGGTAGTTAATCCTTGCCCCATCCAAACAGATTCTCTATTAATCATGCATCCTTTATTTACCAAAACACCCTGCATTTACATATATTTATATAGCCCCTTTAAGGTTAAAAGTAATACTCTGTAGCAATTCAGAGGCATAAGGAAAAAAACAATAAGCTTCGTCAAAGAAGTGGGCTTAAAGGAGTGTCTTCGAGGAGCACTAACACATGTATGCCATTTGCACGTAGACAGTCTGTGCTCAAACACATACAAATCATTTCTCTAGTAATACTCTCAGGGAAATAGAATTTTACTTTGCATATATATGGAAGTAGTTCACTTGGACTGGAAATGAAAATCAACAGTGGCAAATTGAAAATGAATTTGATAGTTGATGCAGAAAAAGCATGTGGAATGATTGATCTTAACTTGATTCGAATGTGTATCTTCTATGTGAGAATTCACTTTAGAAGAATTTTGACTTACTAAAGATGTTCAATGCTACATCCATGAAAGGCCAACATTACTCTTTGTCAATTAAAAGATCATACTCTGCAGGAGACACTCAAACTAAGCCTGATTACGCCATCATCAGATGTCTTTATATCCCATGCGAGGGGGAACTAACCAACTTTCCCTGCTGGTAGCACTCTTGCCTTAGTCACAAGGTTCTGTGCTCTAATCGCACTCTAGGACTTCAGCACAAAAAAATCAAGGCAGACACTCCAGTGCAGTACTGAAGAGTGCTACACTGTCAGAGGTGCCATCTTTCGGATGAGATGTTAACCTGAGGCCCCAACTCCTTGCTCGTGTGGATGTAAAAGATCCCATGGCACAATTTCAACAGGAGCAGGGGAGTTATCCCCAGTGTCCTGGTCAACATTTATCCCTCAATCACCATCACAAAAACAGTTCCTGCATCAACAGTGACTCCAGACCCCATGAAGTCTCATGGCATCAGGTCAAACATGGGCAAGGAAACCTCTGCTGATTACCATCTACCACGCTACATCGGCTGATGAATCAGTGCTGCTCCATGTTGAACATTGATTGGAAAAAGTGCTGAGAGTAGCAAGGGCACAAAATGTACTCTGGGTGGGGGACTTCAATGTCCATCGTCAAGAGTGGCTTGGTAGTACCAAGCTGGCCGAGTCCTAAAGGACATAGCTGCTAGACTGGGTCTGCGGCAGGTGGTGAGGAAACCAAGAGGGAAAAACTTACTTGACCCCGTCCTCACCAATCTACCTGTTGCAGATGCATCTGTCCATGACTGTATTGGTAGGAGTGACCACCGTACAGTTCTTGTAGTGACAAAGTCCCGTCTTCACCATTGTGTTGTGCGGCACCATGCTAAATGGGATAGATTTCAAACAGATCTAGCAACTCAAAATTGGGCATCCATGAGGCACTGTGGGCCATCAGAAGTGTATTCAATCACAATCTGTAACCTCATGGCCCAGCATATCCCCCACTCTACCATTACCATCAAGCCAGGGACCAAACCAGGTTCAAAGAAGAGTGTAGGAGGGCATGCCAGGAGCAGCACCAAGCATACCTAAAAATGAGTCGTCAGCCTGGTGAAGCTACAACACAGGACTACTTGCATGCCTCCTACTTGCAGAACCTCAGAAGCAGCAGGAGAGGAGCGGGAGGTTTGGAGGCAAACCAAAAATCGAAAAGTGACGTCACAATCAACAGAGAGCGCGGAAATAGAAAGGAGGCCGGGGTGAGTAGCTTTTAATTTAACCTAAGGTAATCAAATATAAAATACTTGATAGATTAGGAGCTGGGTAATTAAAATGTTTTCAGTCGTGGTAGTGTAGCAGTAAGTGTTACAAAAAGAGTATAAACAGAGAACAGGACTAGAAGTATAGAAGTATTAATTACAATTGATTGTTTAAGCAGGTACTTTTAATTTAATTTAAATCAAATATAGCATCAAACATCCAAATTATTTAATTATATAGAATAGAGATGGCAGGGCAGGCGATGTGTTGCAGCTGTAGTATGCGGGAGCTGGTGGACGCCGCTGCGATCCACGGCAGCCACATCGGCAGCGACTGTTGGTTGCTCGGCTGCTCGAGGACCTTCGGCTCAGAGTTGATGAGCTGGAGTCCGAGCTGAGGACACTGCGACACATCAGGGAGGGGGAAGAGTTACCTGGACACTTTCAGGCGACAGTCACACCCCTCAGATTAATTACATCAAATCTGGACCATGGTCAGGGAAAGGAGCGTGAGACTGGGTGAGGCAGGTATGGGGATCCAGAATTTAGCTTTGGAGGAGCCTCAGCCAGAGCCCTATCCAATAGGTACGAAGCTCTTGATCCCGGTGTGGACGAGGGCACAGACTGCATGGAAGATGAGTGAACTGACCACAGCACCATGATTCAGAGTGCCATTCAAATCGGGGGAGAAAAGAAAAATGTAGTAGTAATAGGGGATAGTATAGTTAGGGGAATAGATACTGTTCGCGGCAGCAAAGACAGGGAGTCCCGAAGGCTGTGTTGCCTACCTGGTGCCAAGGTTAAGGACATCTCTTCTGGGCTGGAGGGGAACTTGGAGTTGGAGGGGAAGAATCAAGTTGCCGTGGTCCATGTAGGTACCAACGACATAGGTAGGACTAGGAAAGAGGTTCTGCTGAGGGACTACGAGCAGCTCGGGGCTAAATTAAAAAGCAGAACCTCAAGGGTAATAATCTCCAGATTACCACCTGAACCATGTGCAAACAGGCGTAAGGTAAATAAGATTAGAGGGGTAAACGCGTGGCTCAAAGAAATGGGTACCGATTCATGGGGTACTGGCAGCATTCCTGGGGAAGGACAGCGCTGTTCCGTTGGGACGGGCTTCATTTGAATCATGCTGGGACCAGTGTCCTGGCAAATCGTATAACTAGGGTTGTGGGGGGGGTGTTCAATTGAAGGGAGGTTTAAAAAAATCAAAAAACGAGAGCGCAGAGGTGCAGGGTAGTGAAGAGGTGAAAGGTAATCAAAGTGCGACAGGAAGGAGCAGAAAACATAAGAATGCAGCAGAAATTAGAACCACAATGAGTAATCATGGTTAAAAAGTCAAAGCTTAAGGCTTTTTATCTGAATGCACGCAGCATTTATAACAAGATAGATGAGTTAACGGCACAAATAGAAATAAATGAATATGACTTGATAGCTGACACAGAGACGTGGTTGCAGGATGGCCAAGACTGGAAACTCAATATTCCAGGGTATTCGACCTTCCTGAAAAATAGGCAAAAAGAAAAAGGAGGTGGGGTAGCTTTGTTAATAAAGGAAGGTATCAGTGCAGTGGTGAATAGTGATAGAAGTGCAACAGATCATGATGCGGAATCAGTTTGGGTGGAAATAAGGAATGTCAAGGGGAAGAAGTCATAGGGGGCCTATAGATGACTCCCACCCAAGAGTTGTCTCACTGTAGGACAAAGTATAAATCAGGAAATAATGCAGGCATGTAAGAAGGGCGCTACAATTGTCATGGGTGATTTTAATCTGCATATTGACTGGACAAATCAGATTAGCAGAAGTAACATGGACGCCAAATTTGTGGAGTGCATCAGGGATGGTTACTTAGAGCAATACACTGCAGTCTTCTTCTTCTTCTTTGGCCTCCTTGTCTCGGGAGACAATGGGTAAGTGCCTGCAGGTGGTCAGTGGTTTGTGGAGCAGCGCCTGGAGTGGCTATAAAGGCCAATTCTAGAGTGACAGACTCTTCCACAGGTGCTGCAGATAAAATTGGTTGTCAGGGCTGTTTCGCAGTTGGCACTCCCCTTGCGCTTCTGTCTTTTTTCCTGCCAACTGCTAAGTCTCTTCGACTCGCCACACTTTAGTCCCGCCTTTATGGCTGCCCGCCAGCTCTGGCGATCGCTGGCAACTGACTCCCACGACTTGTGCGCTACAATTGTCACGGGTGATTTTAATCTGCATATTGACCGGACAAATCAGATTAACATGGATAATGAATTTGTGGAGTGCATCAGGGATGGTTACTTAGAGCAATACATTGCAGTATCTACCCGGGAACAGGCTATTTTAGATCTAGTAATGCGTAATAAGGTAGGATTAATAAGAGACATCGTAGTCAAGGATCCTCTGAGGGTAGCGATCGCAACATTTCAGATTCAGTTTGAGGGCGAGCAACCAGTGTCCTCAACTTAAACAAGGGAAATTACAGAGATATGAAGAAAGAGTTGTCTAAAGCGGGCTGGAAAAATAGACTAAGGGGAAGGTCAGTGGATGAGCAGTGGCAGACATTTAAGCAGATATTTCATAACGGTCAGCAAAAATGTATCCCGGTCAAAAAGGACTCAATGAGAAGGATGAACCACCCGTGGTTACAAAGGTGGTCAAGGAGAGTACCCAATCAAAAACTAAAGCATACGAAGTGGTGAAAACTAGTGGTAGGCCAGAGGATTGGGAATTTTTTTAAGGAACCAGCAGATGATTAAAAAGCTAATAAAGAGGGAGAAAACTGATGCAAGTAAATTGGCAAGAAATATAAAAACAAACAGCAAGAGCTTCTACAAGTATATAAAAAAAAGTAGCTAAAGTGAAATTTTTGCTTATTTTTCAGGAACATCGAATACCCTTGAAGGATGCGACTGGAGAATTGATAACGGGGAATAGGGAGATGGCAGATTTTAAACCAATATTTTGCATCAGTCTTCACGGTGGAGGACACTATAAACATCCCACAAATATCACATAAGCAAGGAGCTAATGCGAGGAAAGACTTGTAACAGTCTCTTTCGTGAGGGACAAAGTATTTGACAACTAATGGGACTAAAAGCAAACAAGTCACCAGGACCTGATGATCTGCATCCAAGGGTTTTAAAGGAAGTGGCTGCAAAGATAGTGGAGGCATTGGTCGAAATATTCCAGAACCCCCTGGATTCCGGGAGGGTCCCAGCAGATTGGAAAACTGCTAATGTGACGCCCCTGTTCAAGAGAGGGAGACAAAAAGCTGGAAACTATAGACCAGTCAGCCTAACATCGGTCGTTGGAAAAATGCTAGAGTCCATTATTAAGGGAGAAATAGCAGGACATTTAGAACAGCTTCACGCAATCAAACGGAGTCAACATGGTTTTGTGAAAAGGAAATCATGTTTGAAAAATTTGCTAGAGTTCTTTGAGGATATAACAAGTAGAGTTGATAAAGGGGAACCTGTAGATGTAGTGTATTTGGATTTCCAGAAGGCATTCAATAAGTAGCCACATAAAAGATTGCAAAAGATAAGAGCACATGGCAATGGGGGTAATGTGTTGGCATGGATTGAGGACTGGTTACCTCACAGAAAACAAAGTCGGGTTTAATGGGTCTTTTTCAGGTTGAAAAGACATAACTAATGGAGTGCTGCAAGGATTAGTCCTAGGGCCTCAATTATTTACGATCTATATGAAAGACTTGGAGGAGGGGGCAGAGTGTAAGATATCCGAATTTGCTGACGATACAAAAATAGGTGGGAGGCTATGTTGCAAGGAGGACATAAGGATTCTGTAAGCAGATATAGATAGGTTGAGTGAGTGGGCAAAAACTTGGCCGATGGAGTTTAATATAGGGAAGTGTGAGGTCATGCACTTTGGTAGGAAGAATCAAAAAGTAGATTATTTAAATGGAGACTCTCCAAAAAAAAAAGTGCACAAGAACACCCAGATCCCTCTGTGCTGCATGAAACACAAAAAGTTAGCATGTAGGTGTAGCAAGTAATTAAGGCGGCAAATGGAATTTTAGCCTTTATTGCTAGGGGGTTGGAGTTTAAAAATAGGGAAGTCTTGTTACAGGGTGATGGTGAGGCTGCACCTGGAGTACCGTGTACAGTTTTGGTCCCTGTATTTAAGAAAGGATATACTGGCATTGGAGGCAGTTCAAAAGAGGTTCACTAGGTTGATTCCTGGGATGAAGGGGTTGACTTATCAAGAACAGCTAAACAGGTTAGGTCTTTATTCTTTACAGTTAAGAAGAATGAGGGGTGATCTTATTGAAATGTACAAGATTCTGAGGGGGATTGACAGGGTAGATGTTGAGATGTTTCCAAAAGTGGGGGAATCTTGAACTAGGAGACATAGTTACAGAATAAGGGGACACATTTAAAACTGAAATGCGAAGGAATTTCTTCTCCGAGTGTAGTGAATGTCTGGAATTCCCTACCCGAGAGTTGTGGAGGCTAGATCACAAAGTATTTAAAGAGGAGGTAGATAGATTTTTTGAAATATTGGGGAGTTGAGGGCTATGAGGAGCTGGTACGAAAGAAGAGTTGAGATCTGGGGCAGATCAGCCATGACCTTATTGAATGGTGGGACAGAATTGAGGGGCCGAATGGCCTACTCCTGCTCCTATTTCTTATGTTCTTATGCCAAACAGCAGAGGCAGCATGCAACAGACAGGGCTAAGCGATCCCACAATCAACAGATCAGATCAAAGCAGTCCTGCCACATCCAGTCATCAATGGTGGAGGACGATCAACAAACTGACAGGAGAGGAGGCTCCACAAATATCCCCAATCCTCAAAGATGGGAGAGCCCAGCACAGTGCAAATGACAAGGCTGAAGAATTTACATCCATCTTCAGCCAGAAGTGCTGAGTGGATGATCCATCTCAGCCTCCTCCTGACGTCCCCAGCGTCACAGATGCCGGTCTTCAGCCAATCTGAATCACTCCACGCAATATAAAGAAATGGCTGTAGGCACTGGATACCGTAAAGGCTATGGGCCCTGACAACATTCGGACAATAGTACTGAAGACTTGTGCTCCAGAACTAACCGCGCCCCTAGCCAAGCTGTTCCAGTACAGATACAACACTGGCATCTACCCAGCAATGTAGAAAATTGCCCAGTTATGTGCTGTCCACAAATAGCAGGACAAATCCAACCCAGCCAATTACCGCCCTACCAGTCTACTTCCGATAATCAGCAAAGCAACGGAAGGGGTCATTGAGTGTTATCAAGCAGCACTTGCTCAGCAATAACCTGCGCACTGATGCTCAGTTTGGGTTCGGCCAGGGCCACTCAGCTCCTGACCTCATTACAGCCTTGGGCCAAATCTGGACAAGAGTTGAACTCCAGAAATGAGGCAAGAGTGACTGCCGAGTAAATTAAGAAGCCTTGGCAAAACTGGAGTCAATGAGAATCAGGGGAAAATTCTCCGTTGGCTGGAGTCACACCAAGCACAAAGGAAGATGATTGTGGTTGTTGGAGGTCAATCATCTCAGTCCCAGGTCATTACTGGAGTTCCTCAGGGTAATGTCCTAGGCCCAACTGTCTTCAGTTGTTTTATCAATGACCTTCCCTCCATCATAAGGTCAGAAGTGGGGATGCTCACTGATGATTGAACAATGTTCAGCACCATTTGCGACTCCTCAGATACTGAGGCAGCCCATATCTATATGCAGCAAGACCTGGACAACCTTCAGGCTTGGGCTGATAAGTGGCAAGTAGCATCTGCATCACACAAGTGCCAGGCAATGACCATCTCCCCTTGACTTTCAATGGCATTATGAGCACCGAATCCCCCACTATCAACATCCTGGGGGTCACTATTGCCCAGAAGCTGAACCAGACCAGCCACATCAATACCGTGGCTACAAGAGCAGGTCAGAGACTGAGAATTCTACAGCGAGTAACTCACTTCTCAATGCCTGTCCACCATCTACAAGGCACAAATCAGGAGTGTGATGGAATTCTCTCCACTTGACTGGATGGGTGCAGGTCCAACAACACTCAAGAAGCTCGACCATCCAGGACAAAGCAGCCCGCTTGATTGGCACCCATCCACCAATGCCAACACCCACTCCCTCCACCATCAACAGCGTGTACTATATACAAGATGCAATGCACCAAGGCTCCTTCAACAGCATCTTCCAAACCCATGACCTCTACCTAGAAGGACAAGGGCAACAGATGCATGGGAACACCACCACCTGCAAGTTCTCCTCCAAACCACACACCATCCTGACTTGGAATTATATTGACGTTCCTTCACTGTCGCTGAGTCAAAATCCTGGAACTCCCTTCCCAAGAGTACTGTTGGTGTAACTACACCCCAAGGACTGCAGCTGTTCAAGAAGGCAGCTCACCACCTTCTCGAGGGCAATTAGGGATAGGCAATAAACGCTGGCCTAGACAGCAAAGCCCACATCCCATGAACAAAAGAAAGTGGTTGCAAAAGGTGCTATATAAATGCAAATTTTTTTTTCGCTGAAAGGGGCGTTGAGGCCATTTCTACTGTTGCCACCCAATTTCCATCTAGGATAAACTAATAATACAAACTGGAGAATTGAGACGTCATTCTTGGCTGACATACGCTGTCCAGGCCTCGCTGCCGTCGAGCAAGGTACTGAGGACACAGGCTTGATACACTCGGACTTGTGTTCTGTGTCAGTGCGCCATTTTCCCACACTCTCTTGGCCAGTCTGGACATAGCAGCGGATGCCTTTCCCATGTGCTTGTTGACTTCTGCATCGAGACACAGGTTACTGGTGATAGTTGAGCCTAGGTAGGTGAACTCTTGAACCACTTCCAGAGCGGTGGTCGCCAATATTGATGGATGGAGCATTTCTGACGTCCTGTCCCCATGATGTTACTTTTCTTGAGGCTGATGGTTAAGCCAAATTCGTTGCCGCAACCCTGTCAATGAGTCGCTGCAGACACTCTTCAGTGTGGGATGTTAATGCAGCATTGTCAAAGAGGAGTTCCCTGATGAGGACCTTCCGTACTTTGGTCTTCGCTCTAAGACGGGCAAGGTTGAACAACCTTGTGTGGAGGAAAATTCCTTCTTCTGAAGACTTGAACGCACATGAGCGCAGCAGGGAGAAGATGATCCCAAACAGTGTAGGTGCAAGCCCTGTTTCACGCCACTCAGGATAGGAAAAGGGTCTGATGAGACACCACTATGCTGAATTGTGCCTTTCATATTGTCATGGAATGAGGTCATGATACTTAGTAGTTTTGGTGGACATCCGATCTTTGCTAGTAGTCTGAAGAGGCCACGTCTGCTGACAAGGTCAAAGGCTTTGGTGAGATCTATGAAAGCAATGTAGAGGGGCATCTGTTGTTCACGGCATTTCTCCTGTAGCTGGCGACGGCATCGAGGCCTGGACAACATATGTCAGCCAAGAGCGACGTCTCAATTCATTCATCTTCGCTGCTTCCCGGAGAATCCTTGGCATCAGGTGGCAGGACCGTATCTCCAATGCAGAAGTCCTCAAGGCGGCCAACATCCCCAGCATATACACCCTATTGAGTCAGCGGCGCTCGAGATGGCTTGGCCATGTGAGCCGCATGGATGATGGCAGGATCCCCAAGGACACATTGTACAGCGAGCTCGTCACTGTATCAGACCACCCGGCCATCCATGTCTCCGCTTTAAAGACGTCTGCAAACGTGACATGAGGTCCTGTGACACTGACCACAAGTTGTGGGAGTCAGTTGCCAGTAGATTGCCAGAGCTGGCAGACAGCCATAAAGGCAAGGCTAAAGAGTGGCAAGTCGAAGAGACTTAGCAGTTGGCAGGAAAAAAGACAGAAGTGCAAGGAGAGCCCCAACTGTGTAACAAGCCCCGATAACCAATTTTATCTGCAGCGCCTGCGGAAGAGTTCGTCACTCTAGAATTGGCCTTTATAGCCACTCCAGGTGCTGCTTCGCAAACCACTGACCACCCCCATTGTCTCTCGAGGCAAGGAGGCAGAGAGAGAGAGAGAGAGGCAAGGAGGCAGAGAGAGAGAGAGAGAGAGAGAGGCAAGAGGAGAGAGAGAGAGAGGGCCAGAGAGAGAGAGAGAGAGGCAGAGAGAGAGAGAGAGAGAGGGCAGGAGAGGAGAGAGAGAGAGTGGCAGAGAGGGAGAGAGAGAGAGAGAGAGGCAGAGAGAGAGAGAGAGAGGCAGAGAGAGAGAGAGAGAGGCAGAGAGAGAGAGAGAGAGGCAGAGAGAGAGAGAGAGAGAGGCAGAGAGAGAGAGAGAGAGAGGCAGAGAGAGAGAGAGAGAGAGGCAGAGAGAGAGAGAGAGAGAGGCAGGAGAGAGAGAGAGAGAGAGGCAGAGAGAGAGAGAGAGAGAGGCAGAGAGAGAGAGAGAGAGGCAGAGAGAGAGAGAGAGAGGCAGAGAGAGAGAGAGAGGCAGAGAGAGAGAGAGAGGCAGAGAGAGAGAGAGAGGCAGAGAGAGAGAGAGAGAGAGAGAGGCAGAGAGAGAGAGAGAGAGAGAGGCAGAGGCAGAGAGAGAGAGAGAGAGAGAGAGGCAGAGGCAGAGAGAGAGAGAGAGGAGAGAGAGAGAGGGCAGAGAGGAGAGAGAGAGAGAGAGGCAGAGAGAGAGAGAGAGAGAGAGGGCAGAGAGAGAGAGAGAGAGAGGCAGAGAGAGAGAGAGAGAGAGAGCAGAGAGAGAGAGAGAGGAGAGGCAGAGAGAGAGAGAGAGAGAGAGGCAGAGAGAGAGAGAGAGAGAGAGGCAGAGAGAGAGAGAGGAGAGAGGCAGAGAGAGAGAGAGAGGCAGAGAGAGAGAGAGAGAGAGAGGCAGAGAGAGAGAGAGAGAGAGAGAGAGAGGCAGAGAGAGAGGCAGAGAGAGAGAGGCAGAGAGAGAGAGAGGGCAGAGAGAGAGAGAGGGGCAGAGAGAGAGAGAGGCAGAGAGAGGAGAGAGAGAGAGGCATGAGAGAGAGAGAGAGAGGCAGAGAGAGAGAGAGAGGCAGAGAGAGAGAGAGAGGCAGAGAGAGAGAGAGAGGCAGAGAGAGAGAGAGAGGCAGAGAGAGAGAGAGAGAGGCAGAGAGAGAGAGAGAGAGGCAGAGAGAGAGAGAGAGAGGCAGAGAGAGAGAGAGAGAGGCAGAGAGAGAGAGAGAGAGGCAGAGAAGAGAGAGAGAGGAGGGCAGAGAGAGAGAGAGAGGCAGAGAGAGAGAGAGAGGCAGAGAGAGAGAGAGGCAGAGAGAGAGAGAGGCAGAGAGAGAGAGAGAGGCAGAGAGAGAGAGAGAGGCAGAGAGAGAGAGAGAGAGCAGGAGAGAGAGAGAGAGAGGCAGAGAGAGAGAGAGGCAGAGAGAGAGAGAGAGGCAGAGAGAGAGAGAGAGGCAAGAGAGAGAGAGAGAGGCAGAGAGAGAGAGAGGAGGCAGAGAGAGGAGAGAGAGAGGCAGAGAGAGAGAGAGAGAGGCAGAGAGAGAGAGAGAGAGGCAGAGAGAGAGAGAGGAGAGGCAGAGAGAGAGAGAGAGGCAGAGAGATGAGAGAGAGAGAGGCAGAGAGGCAGAGAGAGAGAGGCAGAGAGGCAGAGAGAGAGAGAGACAGAGAGGGCAGAGAGAGAGAGAGAGGCAGAGAGAGAGAGAGAGGCAGAGAGAGAGAGAGGCAGAGAGAGAGAGAGAGGCAGAGAGAGAGAGAGAGGCAGAGAGAGAGAGAGAGGCAGAGAGAGAGAGAGAGGCAGAGAGAGAGAGAGAGGGCAGAGAGAGAGAGAGAGGCAGAGAGAGAGAGAGAGGCAGAGAGAGAGAGAGAGGCAGAGGAGAGAGAGAGAGGCAGAGAGAGAGAGAGAGGCAGAGAGAGAGAGAGGCAGAGAGAGAGAGAGAGGCAGAGAGAGAGAGAGAGAGGCAGAGAGAGAGAGAGAGGCAGAGAGAGAGAGAGAGAGGCAGAGAGAGAGAGAGAGAGGCAGAGAGAGAGAGAGAGGCAGAGAGAGAGAGAGAGGCAGAGAGAGAGAGAGAGGCAGAGAGAGAGAGAGAGGCAGAGAGAGAGAGAGAGAGGCAGAGAGAGAGAGGCAGAGAGAGAGAGAGAGAGGCAGAGAGAGAGAGAGAGGCAGAGAGAGAGAGAGAGGCAGAGAGAGAGAGAGAGGCAGAGAGAGAGAGAGAGGCAGAGAGAGAGAGAGAGGCAGAGAGAGAGAGAGAGGCAGAGAGAAGAGAGAGAGAGGCAGAGAGAGAGAGAGAGAGAGAGGCAGAGAGAGAGAGAGAGAGAGGCAGAGAGAGAGAGAGAGAGAGGCAGAGAGAGAGAGAGAGAGGCAGAGAGAGAGAGAGAGAGGCAGAGAGAGGAGAGAGAGAGAGAGAGAGAGAGAGGCAGAGAGAGAGAGAGAGGCAGAGAGAGAGAGAGACAGAGAGGCAGAGAGAGAGAGAGAGAGAGAGAGGCAGAGAGAGAGAGAGAGCAGAGAGGAGAGAGAGGCAGAGAGAGAGAGAGAGGCAGAGAGAGAGAGAGAGGCAGAGAGAGAGAGCAGAGAGAGAGAGGGCAGAGAGAGAGACAGGAGATTAAACCTAGGATCTTGTTTGTATGGTTCAGTTTCTCCTTGTATATACTCATTAAGTCATCAGGAGGACTATTTGTGAATAAAAGCAAAATACTGCGGATGCTGGAAATCTGAAACAAAAACAAGAAATGCTGGATTCACTCAGCAGGTCTGGCAGCACCTGTGGAAAGAGAAGCAGAGTTAACGTTTCGGGTCAGTGACCCTTCTTCGGAACTGCTTGTGAAGCTATTTGTGAAGCCTAACATGTCCTTGCATTTGTTTTACGTTTTGGACCAAATTTACATCCCTGGAATATCTGCGTCCTCAGAAATAGAGTTGGGTCTGGAGATAGATTAAAAGGTAAAGGGTGCCTTATAAAAATGATATTCTTGTAACCTACCAGCAATTTTTTTGCAGTTTCCCAGCAGTACTTCTTTGTACTTCCTTAGGCTCTCGTCATCTTTGTCCAGTTCCTCAATCTCCTGAAGACTCTTCTGTGCTGGAGCCTTGTAAGTCACTACAGATTCATCATCCAGATTCTCAGCAGCAATGGCAGCCAGCTGTTCTGCGGTTGGCTCCTGTTCCGCCATTTCTACCTTCTCACCGCTATAAAAATACAATAAACAAATGGGTTTCCAATGCAACAAGATTGCTAAACATTTACACAAATGAACCACTGTTATTTAATAATCAGCACAGACAATAATTATAGACATGACATCCTGGAAGGTGCAAGAAACTTGGTTAACCAATTTAGTTAAATGGCTTCTGACAACATAGCAATAAACAGGAAGTCTGATAAATTCTGTTAAATGCTACTTTAATTCCAAATTAATGGTTCTCTTCTGTGTAGTCAAATGTGATCAACATTATGCATTGTTAAATTCAAGATTAATATATTCTAATACGGAATTTTTTCCATGAACAAAATGTTTTTAAATTCCATCTTAACAAGCACTGCCCTCTATCATTCATTAAAAAATGACAGTTAAAGTTTAGGTTTTTTTAAAAAAGCTAACATTAAATGTACAAGTTGTGAAGTATTATTAAACGTGACAGCAAAAGTGCTGAATATTAGTAGTGATTCAGCAGGGTGCTGAGATGAGGTCAAATATGTATATTTCAGATGCTTGAGACTTTTGGGGAGGGGAGCAGTGACTCCAAATCTATTCGTTTTGGCCTCTTTCTTCTCAACACATACAAAAATGGATGCAGTTTGAATCGTATAAGCAGTTTTGATGGAAAGATCATTTAAAAAAGGATTCCAAGAACATCTACAATGCACAATTATAGTAGAACATGGTGAGCTGGTTTATGCAGGAAACCTCAACTCTTTCACTCTTCCCATATATGGCAGCACAACCAATAAGACTGCAGCAGAACCAAGGTTTCAAAATGAGTTAAGAAAATTGAGGTGACTTTGACCCGAATGTTCTAACACAATGCACAAAAATCATGGCCTCTGGATGACAGATTATAGCTATTTCTAATGAGGTACTGAAAGAAACAGGTCACCATTAAGACTTGGCAAATCAGTGAGATTAAATAATTGAGCAGTAGGGCTAAGACATGATCTGCTACTGGCCTCAATTGCGAAGAGCTATGATAGGGTTAAAGAGAGAGATTATATGCAAGGTGAGATAGTTCCAGAAGGCACAAATTGAAGCTATTAAGAAAATTAAAGGGGTCAGATTAGAAAAAATCTTAAAGGATAGTTAGAATGTGGGTTTCTTTGCTGAAAACAATGTTGAAGCAGAGCCCCCTTATTGTTCTAAATTGAAAGCAGTTTCTGAGCTTTATAAGAGGAATATTAAAGGGCATGGAGGCAAGCAGGACAGCAAGATTACGAGAGAAGACTTACAGAGACCATCAGTACAGATCTGATGAGCTCATTCCAGAGCAGTAACATTCTGATATACAATCGCTCAGATGAGACATTAAATACAAGCCCTGTTCCTCTGTTCAGGTGGATGCTAAAGATTTACTTGAACAGCAGGGTATTTTGTTGGGTTCCTGTTCAGCATCCCTCGTCAACCACCATCAAAAATAAGTTACTGTTCATTCAGCTCATTGCTGTTTGTGGAGCTCATGAGCAAACTGACAGCCAATGAATTTCAAAAGTAAATACACGTGAAGCATTTAAAAGGTTTCCAAGAAATCTGATAAGGTACTATATACAATTAATGTTAATTTCAATTCATCATAGCCTATCACAGCTCCAGCATAACTAAAGGGAAAGGATGCAATGCAACCCTTTTCAGCTATCCAATACCAGTTTAAGATAACCACTGATGGACAAAGCTATATACAGTTAGGCTAAAGCTTCTGATGACAGCTTTCAATAGCTAAAAAACAGATATACTGCTTTCCTTCCAAGGGTGACTACAATGAATTTAACAGTTAATCAAATCAAAGCCTATTTTTTTTTATAAAAACACCCACCTGTATGGTGCTAAAGTGCTAGAATGAGTTTTGTCTTCCATAATTCACCAAATGGTAACCTCTCCATGCAACCCCAGTACCTGCGTCCACCACCGACCCCACCCCCCACCCCCCCCACAACTATCAGCAAAGGTGCCTCAGAAAAGCAGAAAAATGGAAGGTCAGGGTAGAGTTCATGCAGATGAAAAATTAGCGTTAGTCAACGCTGCTCCAGTGTACCCAGCAGCTAAAATGCTGACTGGTAGCCAGGAAAAGGGTATATGATTACTAGGCACACAGGTGGAGAGGAAAGAGAACACTTCAATTTATAGGTTCTAGCACAACAGGGTATTAAATTCTGCCCAGACACAGCTAAAAACTGAAGCAGAGCAGTCTTTCCTGGTAGAGGGAAAAAGAAAACTATAAAAAGACCTGTGTTCATACTTGGCTAGCCAACCAGAAAGTCTGCAGCTTCAAAGCTTATTAAAACACATTCTAAAAAAGGAAAATCTCCACTCTCCAATTTATAGTCATATTCTACCATGTCCAGTTTTCAGTGCTTTATTCACCCAATGAGGCAAGTGGAATGAGAGCAGTTTGTGACACGTGGCTGTCCCTGTACATTGTAATTTGGCAAGAGGGGTGACATTTCAGTTTCTTTTGGGCCTCCTTATCTCGAGAGACAATGGATACGCGCCTGGAGGTGGTCAGTGGTTTGTGAAGCAGCGCCTGGAGTGGCTATAAAGGCCAATTCTGGAGTGACAGGCTCTTCCACAGGTGCTGCAGAGAAATTTGTTTGTTGGGGCTGTTGCACAGTTGGCTCTCCCCTTGCGCCTCTGTCTTTTTTCCTGCCAACTACTAAGTCTCTTCGACTCGCCACAATTTAGCCC
Source organism: Heterodontus francisci (assembly GCF_036365525.1). Classification (NCBI taxonomy): domain Eukaryota; kingdom Metazoa; phylum Chordata; class Chondrichthyes; order Heterodontiformes; family Heterodontidae; genus Heterodontus; species Heterodontus francisci. The sequence continues at coordinate 66,247,748 of NC_090396.1, forward strand.
TGTCTTTATGGCTGCCCGCCAGCTCTGGCGAATGCTGGCAACTGACTCCCACGACTTGTGATCAATGTCACACGATTTCATGTCGCGTTTGCAGACGTCTTTATAACGGAGACATGGACGGCCGGTGGGTCTGATACCAGTGGCGAGCTCGCTGTACAATGTGTCTTTGGGGATCCTGCCATCTTCCATGCGGCTCACATGGCCAAGCCATCTCAAGCGCCGCTGACTCAGTAGTGTGTATAAGCTGGGGATGTTGGCCGCTTCAAGGACTTCTGTGTTGGAGATATAGTCCTGCCACCTGATGCCAAGTATTCTCCGAAGGCAGCGAAGATGGAATGAATTGAGACGTCGCTCTTGGCTGGCATACGTTGTCCAGGCCTCGCTGCCGTAGAGCAAGGTACTGAGGACACAGGCCTGATACACTCGGACTTTTGTGTTCCGTGTCAGTGCGCCATTTTCCCACACTCTCTTGGCCAGTCTGGACATAGCAGTGGAAGCCTTACCCATGCGCTTGTTGATTTCTGCATCTAGAGACAGGTTACTGGTGATAGTTGAGCCTAGGTAGGTGAACTCTTGAACCACTTCCAGAGCGTGGTCGCCAATATTGATGGATGGAGCATTTCTGACATCCTGCCCCATGATGTTCATTTTCTTGAGGCTGATGGTTAGGCCAAATTCATTGCAGGCAGACGCAAACCTGTCGATGAGACTCTGCAGGCATTCTTCAGTATGAGATGTTAAAGCAGCATCGTCAGCAAAGAGGAGTTCTCTGATGAGGACTTTCCGTACTTTGGACTTCGCTCTTAGACGGGCAAGGTTGAACAACCTGCCCCCTGATCTTGTGTGGAGGAAAATTCCTTCTTCAGAGGATTTGAACGCATGTGAAAGCAGCAGGGAGAAGAAAATCCCAAAAAGTGTGGGTGCGAGAACACAGCCCTGTTTCACACCACTCATGCTGTCAAAATGATGAATCAGGACAAAACAGCTTCTCTCCCAAAAATATTTTTCTTTGATGAAAAAAAACAGAGGCATGAAGAATTCCATGACAATAGAACCATATACATCAACTGTTCAGAAAGTGGCTATTTTGGCCACTGTTTCCTCACTGGGTCTATGCTACAGCAATCCAAAACAAATCCCACTGAACTATTCTCTCACCATAACATTGCATTGCATCTCTCTCTGCTTAAAACATTTATCCTTAAAAAGATGCAATGGTCTCTGCCTCGATCACTCCCTGTTGCAAAGCATTCCATGCTCCAACAACTATCTACAAAAAATTTCTCCTAACCTCTGCATTCTAATAATTTTAAATTAATGACTCTTCATCACCATGAAAATAGTCTTCCATATTCACTCATTCCACTTGTTCGCTCCTCTCCCCACCCACACAACAAAAACCCACATTTTTCTTTACTTGTCAAAATTGCTACCTATTCCTCTTCTCCTGATGCTGGGTATGGTTATTTGCACACTGGAAACCCTCCGGAATCTCATCCGAGGATCGGTCCATTCAGTGCACATCTAAACTGTGAGCCCTCGGAGGCACCAGGGCTGGATTTTTACCTCACCTAATACTTAACCATGCACAGATTTTCCAGCAAAGTCACCAAATCAGTAACAGAAAGCACGGCAATTTTTTCTGCCATCTCTGCAATATACAGCCTAGATACAACAAAGCCAATTGTACTGTGTTTCACTGCTTGAAATCTAGCTTATAAGACTACTGACTGAGTCTAAGACCCTCCGGGCCTGCATGGTTCAGTTTAACAGCAACTGAACAGATAACCAACATTCAATACTTACACATGCATAATGGCCAGTTATGCCAGGTGCCGCCATGGAACTCTACAGCAAGAAGTTAACACTTACAGCAGTGGATGGTTAAAACTAGTAGAGAATGAAAAAACTAATATAGTGTATCACATTTTGTCACAACAGAAAAATTGGATATTAGCTATTATGAAGAAAATCCAGCTTGCTTTTCACGAGGGCTTGCTTCAAACTCAGTCATAGGTTTCGTATTTGTTCCTGTTATCCAATGCAAAACAGTTTTAAGGGAATATGCAAAGGGAGGAAAGGCAGATATATGATATAAATTAATAAATTGTTTAGATTTTTGCATTTGTCAGAAGGAATTCAAAGGCCTATCTTCAGTCTACTACAAAGTGACATTATTGAAAGCTGAATAAACTTGACTTACAAATATCCTAAAGCAAATGAAGTGGGTGGGGTGAGGAGAAAAGCAACTTCTTTTTCCTTCCAATCTCCAGTGACGCATTGCAATTTAGTCAAAAGTACACAGAACTGCAGTTTCAATTTAGGAACATCTGAAAACACCACATCCACTTTCACATGCACTTCAGTAATAGACAATATGGAAATAAAAAGTAGGAAATACTTGTAGATTACTGAAATATACTCAGCTAATTGTTAGCTTTTCTCTGTGGGGGACAGGGGGAAATCTATGATTGTGTAAATAGAAAATCAAAATATATAAATTCCTGGCTGGCTCAAATGGAAATGTTACATACAAACATACGAATTAGGAACAGTAGGCCACTTAGCCCCTCGAGCCTGCTCCACCATTCAATAAGTTCCTGGCTGAACTGATTACTCCACATTCGCCCCTACCTCCGGTAACCTTTGACCCCCTTGCTCATCAAGAATCTACCGACCACTGCCATAAACATATTCAAAGATTCTGCTTCCACTGCCCTTTGAGGGAGTTCCAAAGACTCGACCCTCAAAAAAAAAATTAGGTCACCATTTAAGTCAGATGAGGAAAAAAAATTTCTAACAGTGACCCCGGTTCTAGATTATCCCACAAGGGGAAACATCCTTTCCACATCCACCCTGTCAAGACCCCTCAGGATCTTATGTTTCAATCAAGTTGCCTCTTACTCTTCTAAATTCCAATGGATACAAGCCTAGCCTGTCTGATCTTTCCTCACAAGATAGCCTGCCCATTCCAGATATTAGTCTAGTAAACCTTCTCTGTACTGCTTCCAACACATTTACATCCTTCCTTAAATAAGGAGACCAATACTGTACACAGTACTCCAGATGTGGTCTCACCAATACCCTGTATAACTGAAGCATAACCTCACTACCTTTTGTATTCAATTCCCTTCGCGATAAATAATATTCTATTAGCTTTCCTAATTACGTGTTGAACCTGCATACTAGCCTTTTGCGATTCATGCACTAGGACACCCAGATCCCTCTGCACCTCAGAGCTCTGCAAACTCTCACCATTTAGATAATATGCTTCTTTTTTATTCTTCCTGCCAAAATGGACAATTTCATATTTTCCCACATTATATTCCATTTGCCAGGTCTTTGCCCACTCACTTAAGCTATCTATATCCCTTTGTAGCCTCTTTATGCCCTCTTCACAACTTACTTTCCTACCTATCTTTGTGTCATCAGCAAATTTAGCAACCATACCTTTGGTCCCTTCATCCAAGTCATTTATATAAATTGTAAAAGGTTGAGGCCCCAGCACAGATCCCTCTGGCACACCACTCATTACATCTTGCCAACCAGAAAATGACCCATTTATGCCTACTGTTTCCCATTAGCTAGTCAATCTTCTATCCATGCCAATATGTTACCCCCTACACCATGAGCTTTCATTTTTTGCAATAACCTATTCAGCCCCCCAAAAAGTATCGACCAACTAAACTGAAGTTCCTCAGAACACTGTTCATAAAGCTGAAATACACATCGGCTGCACAATGACTACGTTACTCATCAATGTCGCAAAAACAAAAATCCAATTGTCTTCCATACTCACAGGAGGATTTCCACAATAGTACAATTTACTTACCAAACCATATGCAGGTTTTCAAAAAGCTGAACTATTAACTTTAAGGGAACTCATGGAACAGGTCTTTTGTACCATACATATAAGCTAGTTTGCTCTGTTATCCATCTATATACTACTAGCAGGCACAGTATTGCAACTTGTCCAAATTCAGTCTGGTAGTATAGCAAAATTTCAGTTACCTTACAATTAGAAAAAGGAAATAGAGACACATACAACTCAAAAGTGTATTATTTACAAAAAAATTATGTACTGGAAATCTGATTAAACCTGCCTATGTAGAGTATAATTCCATTTCACTGGCATGTTACAGCTGAATGCTGGGTAGAGCACAAAATATACAATTAATGCTCAAATGCTAAAAAGCCTCTCTCATGGTTCTCCTCTCTAACAGTACTTAAAGCCCTTAAAGTACTTAAATTCATCTGCAAGTTGGATTTTCTACATAAAAAACTAATATCCTCTTTGCTTTTGTGACAAAATGTGATACACTATTTTAGTTTTTTCATTCTCTACTAGTTTTCGTCCCTGCACTCTTGTAAGTGTTAACTTCTTGCTGTAGAGTTCCATTGGCTACCAACAGCACCTTGCATAACTGGTCATTATGCATGTGTAAGTATTGAATGTTGATTGTCTGTTCAATTGCTGCTGCACTGAACCATGCAGGCCAGGAGGGTCTTAGACTCAGTCAGTAGTCTGTTATGAACGATCACTAGGGGGTGGGGAAAAAAAAAAAATCAGCCTTTCCTACATTGTATTAATACAATGAAAAAGTTTTTCAAAAACTATACAAGACTAACATATGATTGCTTTTGCTATCAACCATTTACTAATATTGGCTTTTTATCCCAAACTGCACCTTCTGTTCAGTTAGTCTACTAAAAATTGCAGCTGGATCTCTCCATTATTAGGTTTAATGAACTTGAGTATTTGAAATACTCTAATTGGGTAATTTTATAAGGGGGTGCGGTGGGAGCAGGGACAGAAAAATCCCAGCCTCCTACTGGGGAATCACAATTCAATCTCATTCATTTGAATTCAATCTGTGTTTATAGCTCTAGTGTACAATTCTATCATTCCTTTGATAATTGCAAGTGGTAAATACTTCAAATGAAAACCTTAAATATGAGGAAACTGCCCCAATGGCCATAATTTGTTATAGTGCAAAGCAAGACTTCCTACATAATCTTGAACGCAAAGCCAAAGAAAGGTAGTGCATCATTGGTATTTGAAGCTCATGGCTATCTCAGCAGGCAACATTACTAACCTCTTTGTATTTCATTAGTTCTGTAATGCCAGCACATCTTAAAAGTTATTACTAACAAAAAACAGACTTGCATTTATATAGCACCTCAGGATGTCCCAAAGCACTTTGCAGTCAATGAAGTGCAGTTACTGTTGTATTGTAAGCAATGCAGAAGCCCTTTGCTCACAGCAAGTTCCCACAAACGGCAGTGTGATCAATGTTTTGGTGAATTTGATAGAGATCAATATTGGCCAGGACACCAGGGATAACTCTCCTGCTCTTCAAAATAATGCCGTAGGATCTTTTACTTCCACCTGAGGGGACAGACGGGGCTTCATTTTAATGTCTCATCCTAAAGATGGCATCTCCGACAGTGCAGCACTCCCTCAGTACTACACTGGAGTGATTGTGTGTCCTGGAGTGGGACCTTGTGACTCAGAGGCAAGAGTACTTTCAACTGAACTGCAGCTGACACTTACCACCAACAATTTAATTTTAGCTATATTGTTCCTCAGTGGAACAGTGCATTGGAAAACCAACAGAGTGGTGGCATGTGCGCATTCCATCTCGTTACGTTGGCTTTCTTTATTCCCTGAGCTGAGAGAGGAAAATCAGAACATTTATGCATCAGGGCACTTGCACAAACTTTCCTAAAGAACTACAACTTTACTGCCCTTTTGCGTGATAGTGTATGGCGCTGGTGAACAGAAAAAGGAGAAAATTAAACAACCTTTTTGATTTCTTACTGTACTCAAATACTTTCAAAAATATTTATAAGCCATAAAGATCAGGAAAGTCCCAGGTTTGAGGCCTGGAATAAGCTGAGTCTACTGCAGCACTTTGAGTAGCGTGGATGCTGAAGCCAGAGAAAGGGTGGAGAAGGAGAGAAAGAGAAGTAACCAAGAACTCTGCTCATCACTGCTCTGTGACCCTTTTTGTTAATGTCTGGTGACATCAAGTGGACATGAACAAGTTCAATTGTGATGGCTCCCACAAATAGCCTGCTGACATTTGCCAGAGACTTAGACAATGACATAAAACAGATCAGAATTAACGCTTCTCCTTGATGACCTGTTGTCAGTTTTGACCAGAAACATTACCTGTGCCTCTCTCCAGAGATGGTGACTGATCTCCTGTGTTTCCAGCATCCGCGGCATTTTGCTTTGTTAAAAAAATATATTTACACGGTCTTGGAACTAGAGAATACAGTATAAATAAGCAAATACAGAAATAAACAGTGTCATGTACAATACCATAGCAGCATCTGCTAGCAAAGGCATCCTTTTTTAAAAACTTGTTTCAAAGATAAAAATCCTGAACACAAATTTTGCCAACATTCCATTAATGGCTGAACAGAATGTAAAAATCATTCAAAAGTCAGCAATTTGAAATAATAAATTACTTCCACAAAAATTACATATATTTTACAAAACACATTACTGAATAAGCTGGAAAATAGCGGCTCTCCTCTGCACTTCTCCATTCCACCCACCACACTGAGCACTGGCTCATGTCCCATTTTGTGTCCTGCACGCAACAATACTAACAGACACATTGTTCAGCAATATAAAGCATTCCTGTGGGATTATTCTACCCCAGCACAATATTCCCTCATCCCAAACAAAAATAGAAAACTAGAAATACTCAGGTTGGGCATCTTCTGCGGAGAGGTCGAGAGACAGCGCAGTAAGATTAACCCTTCAGAACTGGAAGACATTAAAAACACAAGGCGAAAGTGAAAAATCAACCAAACACACAAGGAAACAGAATGAACTGTAAAGTGTTTAGGAGGGAACAGGAGATGGTTAAATGACAAATATTAGCATGAGACAAAAGGAGGCATAAAGAAGAAATTAAAGACAGGAGAGTTTCTGAATAACTAAAAGAGGATTGGTAGAAGAAAAGGAAACCAGTGGCAAAGGGTAGACTCCTGTCCAGGAGTCAAAGAAAAAAAGGTTGATACCAAGGGTGCAACCTCTCAGCAGTGTTCCGATGCAAGACCCCTACCACAAGCATCAACCTGTTCCTTGCCTCCATCCCTGGATACCCCAGCACACTTATGCTATTCCCTTATCTCTATGCAGAGTCCTGTTCATGTCTTGCTTTCATTCTATTCCCCCAAAATGGGAGCCTGCAATGGTAGGTAAAGCACTTACAGCTTGCTGTTAGGTGACTACCAACCTTTTTCTGATGAGGCAGTTATTAGGCAAAATTAGAAAACCATTTATTTTGTTGGCAAGTGGTGACACTTCACCCTGTAATAGCCAGTCCATTCTTATAGGTTTCTGCTTGATTACCTATGGAGATCAGCAAGTATTTATACAGAACTTCATCCTTAAAAGATTAAACAGTGGGCCTAAAGAGTCTAATGAAAGGGTAGATTGTATGTAGTCCATGGTAAAAGCCTAATGGCCCTTTCCAGTTCCATGTTTTATACTCAATCTTGTTTTTCCCAATTCTTTCCATTGGAATGTAGTACAAATATTTAAAATCAAAGCAGCACTGCAGATGACCACAAATGGCAGTACATCACTACTATAGGATGCATGACTCTATAGTCATAGGCGAAGCAACCACTCTCAAACTCAGTGTGGATAGCCTATTTTCACCTGGAACTAGAAAGTCTATTTCTACTGCTAGGTGCCACTGATTTGTAGTATTTCTATAGGTATTTTCTCTCTCTAAGATTTATGAAGGTAAACCAACAGCTTGTGACTAGTAAAATAAAAGCAAAATACTGCGGATGCTGGAAATCAAATAATAACAGTAAGTGCTGAAAATACTCAGCAGGTCTGGCAGCATCTGAGCAGAAAGAAGCAGAATTAACTTTTCAGGTCATGTTCTGATGAAAGGTCGCCAAGGTGTAGAATACAAAAGCAGGGATGTGATGCTGGAACTGTATAAAACACTAGTTAGGCCACAGCTGGAGTATTGCGTACAGTTCTGATCACCACATTACAGGAAGGACATAATTGCTCTGGAGAGAGTACAGAGGCGATTTACAAGAATGTTGCCAGGGCTTGAAAGCTGCAGCTATTAGGAAAGATTGGATAGGCTAGGGTTGTTTTCCTGAGAACAGAGGAGGCTGAGAGGTGACTTAATTGAGGTGTACAAAATTATGAGGGGCTAGACAGAGTAGACAGGAAGAACCTGTTTCCCCTATCAGAGAGATCAATTACCAGGGGGCAGATTTAAGGTGATTGGTAGAAGGATTAGAGGGGACATGAGGGAATTTTTTTTTCAGCCACAGGGTGGTAGGCGTCTGGAATTCACTGCCCAAATCAGTGGCGGAGGCAGAAACCCTCAACTCATTTAAAAGATACCTGGACATGCACCTGAAGTGCTGTAACCTTCAAGGTTACGGACCAGGTGCTGGAAGGTGGAATTAGATTTGGGTGGCTAGTTTATTCAGCTGGTGCAGACACGATGGGCTGAACGGCCTCCTCTGTGCCATAACTTTTCCATGGTTCTATGTGCTGTACCCTACCACTGTGACCACACAGTATAAATATCTAAGTAAATTATAAAGCAGTAATTCAATTGAAAAGTTCACATTCATTAACTCAAGTTTCATGATTGGCTAAACCCCAATTTTGCTTTACTGCCCTGTCATTTGTATCCATTTACAACGTACAGTATCATCTTAACTTGTCTCGTCAATAATCTAATTTCAACAGTATGAACTTTTAAAAAGAAAAAACCACAACAGTAGTAATGTACATTGCTATTGTAATCTATCCCTGCTTACAGAGAAAGAATGTTTTTACACTTTGTTCCAAATTCCACTGTTAGCCAGATTGTTCAGGGTGTTTGCCCTTCAATGTGAACAGTTCTAAATTTCCTTACTAGCTCCAAGCTATTCTAGCAATGGAAGCATGATCAGGTTTTCAAATTCTTGCCTGTGCACATGTGGAAATGCTATCACGTCTCTTGCATCCATTTCTGTGATTGGCTTTGCTACACTTGCACGGCACAACTGATTAAAATGGCATGTCTATTCCTGACTGCAGACTTGTCAGTGCCCATTTCTAGCCCAGTTTCTTCTGCAGACTTCTAAAGAGGGCACTTACACCATACAGTAACTGCTTTTAATTGTTTTACTGCCACTTCCTATTTAAGACATTGGAAAAATGTTCTTGTAAAAGATAAAACCTGAGAAGTGTGATGGACAAAGCACGTAGAACACACGACCCAATCTTTGGCATTCTGGGGGTCATGGAAACAATTAACTGTATTTATTTTAGTATGACACTAGTGATTAACAATTTCATCATTACTGAAGAGTTTTATGCATGATGTAAATGTATTAAGGGCAAGTTCCTAAGTGTATATAACTATGAAACTGCATGGTATACCAAGATTCAATTAGCAAAGCAAACATTTGATAGGGCAGAAAAGGTGTCTTCACAGGCCAAACTACTGGATTAGAACTCATCAAACCAATCACTGCTTGTAAAAAGGACTAATGGGTCCATAAAAATCTCTTGAAATGGCAACTGTGAATCAAGCTAAAACTGTAAATGCTCCATTTACCAGACTAGGGTATCTACGCCCTTGGACTTCATATACTTCCAAAATAATTCAAGGATTAGACATACACTGTATAGAGCACGCTCACAGCAAATTAAATAGATAGAACTAATTTTATCCTCTTCAACCATACAAATATTCATTTTAGATAAGGGGAGTCTGGTCCTGATAGAAGCAGCGCTTCAAGAAAAAAAACAGTATAAATGTTGGAGACTGGTTTATTTAGAAAAACACAGGCTGAACTGTTAATGCCTGTGAGGGAAGATGAGAATTTATTCTTGAAAAACAGTACTGTGTACTACAAAAGTAAAACTTTGTCAGAACTGGCTTAGTGACAACTGCTAAGCAAAATCACATACAAATGGCCACTCCCTATGCATACTGACCATATGGTTGCTGGCAGGGCTGATTTAAATAGGGTGCTTATTTTCATTACTGGAAGGCTCATTTTATATCCAGAATGCTGGTGGGTTGCAGGTAAATTTTGGTTGTTATGCATTAGGGTTCAATTTTCTAGTACTTCCCTTCACTGGCACAATTTTCTCCCTTCTCCTCAGGGTACCAACTCCTTGTTGATGTATAGTTCCCCAGGGACCAACTACCTCAAGATACTGAACCACTGGAGGCTGTATGCAATCATATCCTCATGCAACTGGTGTTCCAATTAGGAGTCACCAGATGATTATCAGCAGTCTAGCCATTTTCCTTGCATAGCCCCACAATTCACAGCATAAACCTAATCAGCTACCAAGAGGACCATTTCTATTTCATTTAGAATTAGGTGACCAGAGAGGGATGGGTAGTACTCAGACTATAGTGCCAAAATGAAATTGCAAGACTTTGGTTTCCCTATTAAGCAGCCATCCAAAGGTTGCTGTTATAAATGATACACCACTGACTATAGCCACAATTCAATCCATTTCAAAGCAGCTTCTTCCACACTAGAATGGCTTCCTTCTGTGCTGCATCATTCAGGTCATTGTTCCTGTGCAAACTTTACAAAAACAAAAATCATACTGCACTTGACTATTTAATAGTCAATTAATATAGCAATGGGGAAAAGAGATTTATTCAGGTGAAAACAGGTGGGCACCAATGTACCTGAGGGTTCAGAAATACAGCATAGTTGTGCGACACATTTGGTTATCACTTTGAATGCATCTTCCTGTCCATAACAATAACAATGGGCTGAGGTTATCTTTTTAAAATGGCTTCTGTAAACACATCCCAACAATAAGACACAAGTAAAATTAAAGTCTCATAACTAAAAAAAGATACAGACTCAACATTAGACTTAGCTTAAGGTGACAAATTCATAGAGGGCAGAGCACTAGCAGACATGTAATCTGCGCAGCTCAGTTCTAAACAGCAACCTAGGGTTCAACTGAGGTGTAAAATAGCTCTCAATCTAAAGGTGAATCCATGCAATTCATTCTCAACCATAATTATCCTGAAAATACTATCCCACCACCATTCTAGAGGATGCCTTCCTCACCCCAAGATACTTCTCTCTACTTTCATACTCAGTAAACCAAGCGATATTTAAATATACCAATATTTACCTTTATTTTGGGAAAAAATGCAACCTTTCAAAGATAAAGATCTAAAGATGCCAATCCACTGGTTTCAGTACCTTTTATCGCAGTGAGGACAAGAATTGGCAAAAGCTTGCCTGTTTCTGGGAACATGAGTTGCGACGTCTAGGACCCTTGGGAGGAGGAGGAGAAAGTGGTTTTCTAAAGTTGATTTTCTGTAGTGACAATCTGAAGTGCATACTGGAGACTTTAAGTAGGTTGTCATCTTTTGACATCAAATATTAGGAACAAATCTGACTGCAACTTATGAGAAAAATAATTACAAGAGTTTTTGAGCATTTTTTGAATGTATTAAAGTCAAATCATGTTTAAATGAAATTTGGTGCCCGGACTTTGGAGTTTCAGACTACTTCACAAGTTGCATCACCTGCTTATGTATAAATCTTTTAAAGGTTAAACATTCTTTGTGCCAAACACAGACATGTTCCCATTTGACTAATTTGATCAATGCTGATAAGCATACCCAAGCAGGAACTTCTCATTAATGGCTGAGTGCATCTTAAAACTTCAGGAGCGATATAGAATTGTTTAAAATTAATTCATTGTTCTTTAATGTTTTAAAACATTATATTGAAGCATAATAAATCCCTATTATTGCCCAATTTACTTTCTAACAAAAGTTTCTTGACAATAACTCATGCTGCCGTGGCAACTGTGATGAAAGCAACGTATTTGCCATGGACAGTCTACAGCCTCTCGATCATGAAATGTGCAAACAAGATGGGGTGGTTGCTTTCTGTTCTGCTAACTTACTTATCACCTTGGGGGATTATTGGACACATTTATAAAAGAGAGTTTATTTTAATTGAATCAATTATGTTATTGACTCTGCCCTTGAGATGTTCATTATGTAACTGGTTGTTAATTGTGTTCGTGAATCACAGCAATTGTCCCCAGCTGGCATTATTTGCACCCTACAATGGGAGAAGTCCATGCAGCACTTCTTCTGGGTTAAGGTTGTGAAATTCATTATATTCAGAGTCACCAACAATGCCACTTAAAATTTAAAACTTGAAACCAAAAACTGGCCACCTTAGAACAAATCAGGAGTCAAGGAATGCACGATTGCACTAAAAAGTCATCATAACCCTCAGTTGGTATTACAATCAACAGGAAGACAGCTAATTAGCAAAGATACAGTAGTTCTAATTGTTCACCTGAAATGCCATGGAATCAGAACTCTAAAACCATGCCCATTTATCTTTTAAGAACTGCAGATTAATCAAGGCAAAATATAATATTTTCAGAATCAGATTATAAAAAGGTGATCACAACCTTTTCCTCTTTAGCATGAAAATAGCTACAACTACCTAATCTCAACTGGGAGACAAGGTTGCAATCTAGGAGAAGTTTAGTTTAGGAGATACAGCACTGAAACAGGCCCTTCGGCCCACTGAGTCTGTGCCGACCATCAACCACCCATTTATACTAATCCCATATCCCTACCACATCCCCCCCTGTCCCTAAATTTCCCTACCACCTACCTATACTAGGGGCAATTTATAATGGCCAATTTACCTATCAACCTGCAAGTCTTTGGCATGCGAGAGGAAAGTGGAGCACCCGGAGGAAACCCACGCAGACAAAGGGAGAACTTGCAAACTCCACACAGGCAGTACCCAGAATTGAACCCGGGTCGCTGGAGCTGTGAGGCTATGGTGCTAACCACTGCGCCGCCCAGGCAGGTGAAAAGGAGAAAAAGGAAGAGAGTGAATTGCAGGCTCATAATTCCAATAGAAATGTCACAATATAAAATTCATTACAGAATTCCATTTATTATAGACCTTCCCAGGAAACTGATATATTTCATTTGATCACAAAAAAGATTGGCAGATACAATAAAACCACCATAGAGTACTACTGTATATTACTTTTAAGACAGCTCCGAAGCATTTGCTGAAAAGCTACAAAACATGGAGATAGGCATGCGAAACCCAGCAGTTTGTCATACAAACCCCTCAAGTGTCCAAGCTGGTAGCCCTTCCAGGTTCAAGCTGTTTCTCCACCTGTCTCTTCCATCAATGCCCAAGAATAGGGCGGCACAGTGGCTAGCACCGCAGCCTCACAGCTCCAGCGACCCGGGTTCAATTCTGGGTATTGCCTGTGTGGAGTTTGCAAGTTCTCCCTGTGTCTGCGTGGGTTTCCTCCGGGTGCTCTGGTTTCCCCCCACAAGCCAAAGACTTGCAGGTTGATAGGTGAATTGGCCATTATAAATTGCCACTTGTATAGGTAGGTGGTAGGGGAATATAGGGACAGGTGAGGATGTGGTAGGAATATGGGATTAGTGAAGGATTAGTATAAATGGGTGGTTAATTGTCAGCACAGACTCAGTGCTGTATCTCTAAATTGAAATAGCTTCCATTTCTCCAAATTGTACATAAGTGGTGGAGAGTCAGTCCCAATTTCTGTAAATTCCTGCCGCCTGATCCACACTCTGAACCACATCTTCCCATAGGTTTCAACTCTTTCTCCCCACTTGTCCTGTTGAATTCATAACCATAAAATGAAGGGGCAGGGAGACCAAAATTTGCACAAAAAAAATCCAACAGTTGATATGAAATTGAGGTAAAAGATGAAAATTGACAAGGGAAAATCTGTCAAGAGTAAAGCAACGTAAATCTAAAAGGCAAAGATTATAAAACTGATGAAAGGGATTTAAAAGTTAAAAATGAAAAATAAACAAAAGAAATGGTGGTTCTGATGGAATTGGCTTCAGTTCAAAAGGTGTTCCAACTGGTGTATATGAATATTGCCTCTATTCATTACAGGATGTTTGAATTACAATTATGACAAGCAATTCCAATATATTAGTACTCCCCTGCGATGTCACAAAAGTAAATGTCGCTGGCTTTGATGCAGACAAGCAACAAGATGTTTCTGTACCCAACTCATCCTATGTATTCAGATACTGGACAATGCAGAAGTGTTTTAAAAAAAAAACAAGTTCCAGATTCTAACATTTAATATAATTTAGAACACAAAAAATAGGAAAAAAACACTAAACTTGGACTTCCAATGGGCTCTGTTTTTAAACCGATTAACTCATCATTGTGCTCATTTATTCACTACTATATGTATATTAGTCTTATACTTGCATTGAGAAATGACATGGTTACAAAGTAAGAACCACATTAAGTTTATTCACAGGCTCAAAGCCTTGTTAGTTTAATGTCTAAGGAACACATTGGATCATTTACATGATTACAAATATCTTCCTTGACAATCACACTACTGGGACTGTACTATAAGACCCCCAAACAGTCAGAAGATAGAAAAGCAAATATGTAGGCAAATCTCTGAGAAGTACAAAAATAGGGCAGTAACAGTAGGGGATTTTAACTACCCCAATATTAACTGGGATAGTTTGTGTGTGAAAGGAATTGTAAGAGCAGAATTACTGAGATGCATTCAGGAAAACATTTTTGGCTAGTATGTAGCAAGTCCAACGAGAGATCAGAGTTTTGGACTGGTTTAGGAAATGAAGCTGGGCAGGTGCAAGGAGTGGCAGTAGGAGCATTTTGGTGGTAGTTATCATAGTTCAGTCAGTTTTAACAATTATGGAAAAGGATGAGGATAGAACAAGAGCTAGAGTTCTCAATTGGGGCAAGGCCAATTTTACTAATGAGGACTAATTGAGCAAAAGTGGACACAGGAAACAGCTACTTGAAGGTAAATCAGTATCAGAGCAGTGGGAGGCATTCAAAAGGGAGATTCAAGGGGTTCAGAGTAAACATGTTCCCACAAGGGAAAAAGAGTGGGATGGCCAAATCTAGAGCCCCATGGATATCAAGAAGCCTACAGGGTAAAATAAGGCAGAAAAGGAAAGCTGATGTCCAACACCAGAGAACTCAATACTACAGAAAGCGGAGAGGAATATAGAAAGTGGAGGGATGAAATCAAAAAGGAAATTGGGAAAGCAAAGAAAGGGCATGAAAATATATTGGCAAACAAAATCAAGGTGAACCCAAAGATGTTTTATCAATCCATTAAGAGTAGGAGGATAACTAAGGAAAGAGCTGGGCCCATAAAAAAACATAAAAGTAACCTCTGTGTAGGGGCTGAAGATGTTGGTATGGTTCTTCATGAATACTTTGCGACTGGCTTCACAAAATTGGGGGACGAATCAGATATTGTAGTTAAGGAAGAGGGTTATGAAGCATTGGATGTAATAAATATAGGGAGAGAGGAAGTATTAATGGGATTAGCATCCTTGAAATCACCAGGGCCAAATGAAATGTACCCCAGGCTGTTAAAAGAAGCTAGGGAGGAAATAGCGGAGGATCTGTCCATCATTTTCCAGTCCTCACTGGATACAGGTGTGGTGCCGGAGGATTGGAGGACTGCTAACGTTTTATCTTTTTAAACAAAGGGAATGAGGGTTAGACGGAATAATTACAAGCCAGTCAGTCTAACCTCAGTAGTGGGCAAATTGTTGGAATCAATTCTAGGAGACAGTCACTTAGAAGAGCACGGATTAACCAAGGATGGTCAGCATGGATTTATTAAGGGAAGATCGTGTCTGACTAACAATCGAATTTTTTTGAAGTAAAAAGGAGGATTGATGAGGGTAGTGCAGTTGATGTGATCTACATGGATTTTAGCAAGGCTTTTGACAAGGTCCCACATGGCAGCCTGGTTAAAACAAATCCCATGGGATTCAGGGAAATGTAGCAAGCTGGATATAAAATTGACTCAGTGGCACGAAACAAAAGGTAATTGTTGACGGGTGTTTTTGCGACTGGAAGGCTGTGTTCTGCAGGGTACTAGGTGCCCTGCTTTTGTGGTATATATTAATAATTTGGACATAAATGTACAAGGCATGATCAAGAAGTTTGCAGACAACACAAAAATTGGCCGTGTGGTTGATAGCGAGAATAGTTGTAGACTGCAGGAAGATATCGATGGACTGGTCAAGTGAGCAGAAAAGTAGCAAACGGAATTCAACCCGGAGAAGTGAGGTGATGCATTTAGGGAGGTCAAACAAGGCAAAGGAATACATGATTAATGAGAGAATACTGAGGGGTGTAGAGCAAGTGAGGGATCTTGGAGCGAATGTCCACAGATCCCTGAAGGTAGCAGGACAGGTCAACAAGGTAGTTAAGACGACATATGGAATCCTTACCTTTATCAGCCGACATATAGAATTTAAGAGCAGGGAGGTTCTGCTGGAACTGTATAAATCATTAATTAGGCCACAACTTGAGTACTGTGTGCAGTTTTGGTCACCTCATTCCAGAAAGGATGTAATTGCACTAGAGAGGGTAGAGGAAATTTACAAAGATGTTGCCAGGACTGGAAAAATGCAGCTATAAGGGAAGATTGGATAGGCTGGGGTTGTTCAGGAGGCTGAGGGGAGATTTGATTGAAATATACAAAATTGAGGGACCTGGATAGAGTGGATGTGAAGGGCCTATTTATCTTAGCAGAAGGGTCAGTGACTAGGGGGCATAGATTTCAAGTGATTGGTAGAAAGATTAGAGGGAAGATGAGGAAATATTTTTTCACCCAGAGGGTTGTCAGGGTCTGGAACTCATTGCCTGAAAGTAGGGAATGAAACTCTCAACTCATTTAAAAGGTATCTGGACATGCACCTCAAGTGCCATAACCCGCAAGACTGCGGACCAAATGCTGGAAGGTGGGATTAGGATGGGTGGCTCATTTTTCAGCTGGCGCAGACACAATGGGCCAAGTGGCCTCTTTCTGTGTCCTAATCTTTCTATGATTCTGTGATTTTCCATTTAAGACAACAGGACCAACCCCCTACAAAACTGCCAATGTAAAAATTAACTTGAATAATGAAAGCACATTAGGGAATGCTACACTACAGTCAACAGTAAAAAAAGTTAAAAGCTGACTTAAGTTTGACAGATTGATCCAAACAAAAACTAGAAAAACACTTCATACCCAGATATTATTAAAATAGCATATCAGATCATCAGAAATAACAGCAGTAGGCTATTTGGCCCCTCAAGCCTGCTCCGCCATTCAAGAAGATCATGGCTGATATCTGATTGTGGCCTTAACTCCATTTTCCTGCCTGTCCCCCCCATAACCCTCCACTCCCTTGTAGATCAATATCTAACTTAGTCTTGAATATATTCAATGACCCAGCATCCACTGCTCTCTTGGGGAAGAGAATTCCCTCTAAGAAATTTATGAAATGCAGGCAAAATGCTTCCTCTGTATCCAAACCAAGATGACCAGCAATGTTGCACTCCAACCGCTGGTCCATCTAACCAAACATTGTATTGCATTGTTAGGTTAGACACTATGGGCATGCATCAGTCATCACCTTCAAAACATTTCAATTTCAGTATCCTACAGTAACCGTCTCAGGTTTAGAACTGCTACAACAGATACTCCTGACTTCGCACCTATCAACTTAAATGATGTACATAATTTAAACATTGATTTAATTCCATCTGCCTTTTACTACATCTAGCTCCTGGTCATATACGACCTTAGCTGATGTATATTGTAGTACTCCGCAGGTTCATCTCAGTATTAATATAACAGCACTGAAATGTTAACACAAGAAGTTTTACTCAATACCTTCAGTACCAGAATATTTGGTTTCTGAAGCATGTCTGTTAAAATGTTACCACCCCATGGTAATGTAATACAATATAGTGTTACAAAGCATAATTACTGAGCCGTACAAAGGTTATGAATGGTATCGTGTCGATTTTAGCGGTGGGTATACTGTATAGAATATTTGTATAACTTTTTTTCTAGGGTAGTAGAGGCCTCCAACCTCTCACCAGAACATTTTGATTTGACTATATTTGATGCTTTTTCCACCATCCTGGAACAGACTTTTCAGAAATATACAACTTTATGTTTACTGCTTCATAAGAGCTTAACATAACACTTCAATGAATATTGGAAATTAAAAATTAACATTTGTTTCAGTTGTTCGGTTATATTGTTTCAAGCCCAGAAATTAGCGATAACAAATTATTACATTCAAATGATATTCCTTTGCCTACTATTTTAACACATTAATTATTCACCCACTAGTTCTGATAACAGAATTTTAGGCTAATAATTCATTAATAAAAATAGAATGTAAAGTAACTGCCACAGAATCGTACATCAGAATATTGCAGCCCGCATCATCCTGAGCATTTCATTTTTTGCATTGTGCTTTTGGAGCCTATACCAGTCCAATCTGGTTCACAACTTACCATGTTTGAGAGACAGATTACAATTTAATTGTAATCGGTGTATCATTACATCACCATTATTTTGCACCTTCATTAATATACAATGCTTCAAAATTAGGGTCTACGTAATTGAGCAATGCTCTATAGCATCACCTGAAAACAATTTTAAATTAGAGCCTTGCCTTCTGAAGAGACCGGTAAAGACAAAGACTACTAGAACAGGGCCAATCAAGGATAGTAGTGGGAAGTTGTGTGCGGAATCAGAGGAGATAGGGGAAGCGTTAAATGAATATTTTTCGTCAGTATTTACAGTAGAGAAAGAAAATGTTGCCGAGGAGAATACTGAGATTCAGGCTACTAGGCTAGATGGGATTGAGATTCACAAGGAGGAGGTGTTAGCAATTTTGGAAAGAGTGAAAATAGATAAGTCCCCTGGGCCAGATGGGATTTATCCTAGGATTCTCTGGGAAGCCAGGGAGGAGATTGCAGAGCCGTTGTTGTTGATCTTCAAGTCGTCATTGTCGACAGGAGTAGTGCCGGAGGACTGGAGGATAGCAAATGTTGTCCCCTTGTTCAAGAAGGGGAGTAGAGACAGCCCTGGTAATTATAGACCTGTGAGCCTTACTTCGGTTGTGGGTAAAATGTTGGAAAAGGTTATAAGAGACAGGATTTATAATCATCTTGAAAAGAATAAGTTCATTTGCGATAGTCAGCACGGTTTTGTGAAAGGTAGGTCGTGCCTCACAAACCTTATTGAGTTTTTCGAGAAGGTGACCAAACAGGTGGATGAGGGTAAAGCCGTGGATGTGGTGTATATGGATTTCAGTAAGGCGTTTGATAAGGTTCCCCACGGTAGGCTATTGCAGAAAATACGCAAGTATGGGGTTGAAGGTGATTTAGAGCTTTGGATCAGAAATTGGCTAGCTGAAAGAAGACAGAGGGTGGTGGTTGATGGCAAATGTTCATCCTGGAGTTTAGTTACTAGTGGTGTACCGCAAGGTTCTGTTTTGGGGCCACTGCTGTTTGTCATTTTTATAAACGACCTGGATGAGGGTGTAGAAGGGTGGGTTAGTAAATTTGCGGATGACACGAAGGTCGGTGGAGTTGTGGATAGTGTCGAAGGGTGTTGTAGGGTACAGAGGGACATAGATAGGCTGCAGAGCTGGGCTGAGAGATGGCAAATGGAGTTTAATGTGGAGAAGTGTGAGGTGATTCACTTTGGAAGGAGTAACAGCAATGCAGAGTACTGGGCTAATGGGAAGATTCTTGGTAGTGTAGATGAGCAGAGAGATCTTGGTATCCAGGTACATAAATCCCTGAAAGTTGCTACCCAGGTTAATAGGGCTGTTAAGAAGGCATATGGTGTGTTAGCCTTTATTAGTAGGGGGATCGAGTTTCAGAGCCACGGGGTCATGATGCAGCTGTACAAAACTCTGGTGAGGCCGCACCTGGAGTATTGCGTGCAGTTCTGGTCACCGCATTATAGGAAGGATGTCGAAGCTTTGGAAAGGGTGCAGAGGAGATTTACTAGGATGTTGCCTGGTATGGAAGGAAGGTCTTACGAGGAAAGGCTGAGGGACTTGGGGTTGTTTTCGTTAGAGAGAAGGAGGAGGAGAGGTGACTTAATAGAGACATACAAGATAATCAGAGGGTTAGATAGGGTGGATAGTGAGAGTCTTTTTCCTCGGATGAGGATGGCAAACACGAGGGGACATAGCTTTAAGTTGAGGGGTGAAAGATATAGGACAGATGTCAGAGGTAGTTTCTTTACGCAGAGAGTAGTAGGGGCGTGGAACGCCCTGCCTGCAACAGTAGTAGACTCGCCAACTTTAAGGGCATTTAAGTGGTCATTGGATAGACATATGGATGTAAATGGAATAGTGTAGGTCAGATGATCGGCGCAACATCGAGGGCCGAAGGGCCTGTACTGCGCTGTAATATTCTAATTCTAATTCTAATACTACTCAAGTAGGTGGAGGTATGCCAATTATGTATTAAGAACCATTCATAATTATCTTTATTACCTGCACTGGTACATTTATAATACTGACAAGGATGAAAAATCAAGAAAATATGGAACATGCATGAAGATTAAGCCTAGTATATGATCTGGTTTAGGTATGAAAATGGATAAAATTCAGCATGCAAATTTACAGGCAAAATCCATTTATGAGGAACAAACATCATGGTTAGTCCTCATTCAGACCTTAGCTTCCAAAAATACACCTCAGCTGGTAATTATGATTCAAATATATTTCCAATCTCTGCTATGCAAAATGGTGTGCAGAAGGTAGTGCAGATACTGAGCACTTTTCAATTGTGAGCAAAAAACCCCACAAAGTTCTCAACAGCAAGTTTGAGAACAGTGATGAAACGCAGGAAGCAGGTCATCTGCCTGTTAGAAAAGTGGAACTGTCAGTGACACTGCAGAACAGAAATACATTAAAAAGTACAAGTGATTGAACTGCTCTGTATTTCTAAATGTAATCAGATAGCTATCTATTCATCAGCAAGATCTACTTTTTTTTTTTAAAGTAGAAGACAAATCATTCCTGCCAACATCTTAAGGTGGATGACTGTTTAAAGGACTGATTGGGGTCCATTCCTTCCTGGTTAAAGCCAGAA
Organism: Heterodontus francisci; assembly: GCF_036365525.1. Lineage (NCBI taxonomy): Eukaryota > Metazoa > Chordata > Chondrichthyes > Heterodontiformes > Heterodontidae > Heterodontus > Heterodontus francisci. The sequence goes on from NC_090396.1 coordinate 66,268,739, forward strand.
TTCAGTAATTTCTTTTGACTGAACATGCGACAGAGTAAAGCTGGTACATCCATACAGCAAGTGAACAACTAATTTAAAGAGTATTAATGAATATTAGTATAGAATCTTAAAGGGCTGTTAAATTTAGCAAAGACATTTAGGCCTGGTTTGTTACCAGTTTGCAAACCAATCATAACACAGCATGGTCTCCTCAAATAGGTTAAACTCACCAAGTGCTTTCACAATCCATCATATTTCTAACAGCACCAGGTTAAGTCACTGTCACCATTTTCTGGTTATACCCATCCAATTTAGGAGTAGTGGCATAAAATAAATGGTTCATATTTTATCACTTAAGTTTATTAGTTAAAAAATATACAACATTGGGAGCTAAAACATTAGCTCCAAGTTTACCAATATTTGTGAATTCCACTGCTTTCCAAGGCTGTAATATCAAACTGCAAGCTCAAAGCATACTTATTGAATGTGCTAAAAGTTTGGCACATAGCACATACTTCCTGTCAGTTTCTCACCTCCCCCTTCACATTGTTAACAGCACTATTGTTTCAAGACAGCACACATTACACAAGATCTGCTCCTATATTAGACAATTTCCACTGGTTGGGGATTGAGTGACAAGGGATCAGTAAGACTGTCCTAGAAATATGGGAAAAGAGATATTAAGACAAACTTTAGAGTTGGAGGATCATGAAACACTTTTCCAGAGGCAGGTGTTGATGCAGAGACCATTGCATCTTTGAAGCAAAAGATTGATAAATATTTGAAGCAGATGATATAGTGCCTTTGCTGAAAAATTAGGGCAGCAGGGATTAATTTGGTGTTTGGACAAAGCCAGCAGAGCAGATAAGATGGGTTGAATGGCCTCTTTCTGGTAATACATACCAAAACTTATTCAGTCAACTTGGAGCCACCAAAACATGAATGGTGAGGAGAAATGGAACTATGATCTGAAAGAGAATCACTACATTGCTAGCTAGATACCCCGATTACAAAGCAGTGTTTTGAGCAGGTTAAGAGGAAAAGTAAAACATATCAAAATGTATACTGCTGCTTTCTCGCTATAAACCCAGGATCCGCCTGTAATTGAATCTTATTTGCAAATCGTTACAGCAAAAATATGCACGAATATGGCCGGCTACCCAGTATGCTACAAGCTGCTTCCCTCTGCAGCTGTAAAAGGAAAAAAGACTAACACACGAGCTCAATAACCATAATACCCCATACGGCATTTGTAAAGTGGGGCAAAGCTCGTGCTCGTTACTCCAATGTACAACAAAAGCAAGTTTGTTTTGCCCTTCCGTGTTGATCGATTGATGAAACTTGTGCAAAGGTAACTTCCGAGCTCCGATTGAGGGAGATGGAAAAATGAATTAGAGACAGCAAATCGCCAATATCACATTTCCTTGTCACTGTAAAAGCTACGCAGCTGAACAGCCAAGACACCGCCCTACCCGTGAGGGCGGCCAGGAAATGGGCTCAGCGATACACACGAGGTTTCTTTCCAGTGCAGGTTAAAGAAAGCAAAAAAAAAAATACAATTAATTTGAACTACATTCGTGCCACTTCGATTTTTTTTTTAAAAAGAATTGCTAATTGAATCGGTGTTTAATTAGAATACAGTTAATAATACCCGGAGGACTGGTATCCGTCCTAATTATTATCTAATCCGAACGCCGCCAAGGTAATTACTCATTTCACACCTTTATTCAAAAAATTCCTGCAAACCAGGAAGTGACCCGCCATATTCCTGCTTCATCTCCATTACAGAAAAACTCTACACCGTGCAGGTCATCTTTCAGGCTCATTCCCCAAGCTCCCTCCCCAATCCCCAGACATTTAGCTGAATTTAAAATCATTTTATTCCCCCCATCCTTGTTTTTTTTACTGGGGTGCAGATTTCATTGAGGTAACAAGGCGCCGCGCGCTCCGGGGGGGGGGGGGGGGAGGGGGGTGCCGCGCGCTCCCGGGCGCTCCCGGGCTCCGAGGATGGGGGGTGGTAAAGGGCCGCGCGCGCCAGTTCTCCCGGGGGGGGGGAGGGGGGGAACGCCGCGCACGTCCGGGTGGCGACAAGTCCAGGTGGGGGAAAAGTCCGCGCGCGCTCCCTGTCTCCTGGGGGGGGGGGTTAAGGCGCCGTGTGTTTCCGGGTGGGGGTAAGTCTTCGCGCGCTCCAGAGCTGCGGGAACTAACAGCCGAGGGCCGCACGAGCCCCCGGACACACACTATTAACGGTCACCGCATCTCCACAAACACATTCCCACCCCCACCCCCACCCTCACCCTCCGGCGACCAACCCCACATATTGTCACCAAAATGAGTTCCTCCCCTTTCCTCTCCTTACCGTGCTCAATATAACAACCGTTAGAAAACGAATCTCCACCTCACACCAGTGCTCCACCAACACCCAAATGAGCGCAACTGCCCGACACTGCCTGGGAGGGGGCGGTGCCTCGGACCCGACGCTGCCTGGGAGGGGGCGGTGCCTCGGACCCGACGCTGCCTGGGAGGGGGCGGTGCCTCGGACCCGACGCTGCCTGGGAGGGGCAGGGGCGGGGCCTCGGACTCGACGCTGCCTGGGAGGGGGCGGGGCCTGAGACCCGACTGCCTCGGAGGGGGCGGTGCCTCGGACTCGACGCTGCCTGGGAGGGGGCGGTGCCTCGGACCTGACTGCCTGTGAGGGGGCGGGGCCTCGTACCCGATATCTCCGGTCAGGGTGGGGAATTCCGACCGGGCGTGGCAGCACCTAGTGGTAGCTTCCGAGTAACACGTCAGGTGCGGCTTGCAGGGACTGGGCCTTGCTTTGTCTTCTCCAAATTTAGAACCTTTGTACCTGTTTTATTTTTGTCCTTTTGCATGTTTATGCTAAAACTCTTATGGTCACTAGCTCCAAAATGGTCATCCAGTTGCTCAGCTTCATTTCCTAAGACTAAATCTATAATTGCACCCCCTCTCGTTGGGCTTGTTATGTGCTGGCTAAAAACGTTCTTTTGAATGCAGTTGAAGAATTTTGTCACCTCTGTGCCCTTCACACTGTATTCCAATTGATATTGGGGGTAGTTGAAATCCCCAATTATTATTGTCCTAAAGTTTTTGCACTCAGAAATATGCCTATATATTTGTTCTTCTATCTCCTTCTCAGTCTAGAGTACATTCCTAATAGTGTGGCTGCCCCTTTTTTATTTCTGAGTTCCACCCATATGGCCTTGTTTTATGATTCATTTAACATACCATTCCTCCTCAAAGCTGTTGATTCATTAACTAATAATGTTACACCCACTCCTTTTTTTATCTCCATCTCTATCACGCCTGAAAACTCTATATCCAGGGATGTTGAGCTGCCATTTTTGCCCCTCTTTAAGCCAAGTTTCCGTTATAGCAACAATATCGTGTTGCCATGTGTCCATCTGTGCCCTCAACTCATCAGCTTTATTTACTATACTCCTTACCTTTAAATAAATTCCCTTTAACACTGCCAAATTCCTGTGTTGCATACTTCTTAACCTTTGCTTCTTCTGCCTTTCAGAGTCACGTGCTAATTTTGCCCCCAGGATGATCACCGGGCAATGGGAAGGCGATGGGTCCTCCGCTCCACCGACCCCACCCCCATCCCCGCCACCTATTACGACACTCCATGTCCCCCTGCCTCCAAACCCGCCTCGGGGGGCCTGTAAAATCCCAGCCCAAGTGTTCCTTTAGGGTAATATTGATAAGGGATGGTCAAATCCATCTAAAAAGGTACCAAGATAAGTAGCAAGCCAAAATGATCTGCAGGAACTAACAACCTAACAAAGGTAGGGAGGAATGAAGAGAGAAGGGGATAATGGAAGGCTGAGAAGAACACAAAAAATTCCACTCCCCTTTACTGTTCAGGCATCTTTTATTAAAAAGTATGCCTTTCGAAAGGGACTTAGATAAGCATCAGAAGGGAAAAGAAATTTCAGGGTTCTGGGTAAAGGGCAAGGGAGTGGGACTAGCTAAATTGCTCTTGCAGAGAGCCGGCATGGACTCAAAAGGCTGAACAGCCTGCTTCTATGCTGTACAATTCTATGTAATAAAAACTAGAAATGCTGGAAATACTCAGCAAGTCTGGCAGCATCTGTGGAGAGAGAAGCAGAGTTAACGTTTCAGGTCAGTGACCCTTCTTCAGAACTGGCAAATATTAGAAATGTAAAAGATTATAAGCAAGTAAAGCGGGGGTGGAGCAAGAGATAACAAAGGAGAAGCTGCAGATAGGACAAGGTCACAGAATAGCTGACCAGAAGGTTATGGAGCAAAGGCAAACAATATGTCAATGGTGAGTTGAAAGACAAAGCATTAGTACAGATAGGGTGTTAACGGACTGGAAATTGAACAGCCGCAAGTACAAACATGAAAAAAAACAGTGGGTAAGCAAACTGAACAAACTAAGATGAAATAAAATAAAATAAAAATGATTCTATGTATCTATTTATGGAAGTTCTTAAAGGGCTGGATTAGACCAGACTGTAAGGACAACACTGTCCATTCAGTTCCATCACTCCGCAGGTCGCATAACATATCACTTGTAGCTTTCCCAATTCACAGAAAGCCACAGCCGAATTGAACAAGCTATTAACCCCCGAATGAGGCGAACCCAAACCAGGTATCTTTAGACATCAACAAATTAACTGTTTATTAGAAAAAACTAAAATATTAAACACTACTAAGATAAAACAACAGTTAAAAATAGAAGTAACAACAAAGTCCTTGCAGATTTACGCTTCCTGACGAATAGTCCTCTGATTCAAAGTCCACTCGCAATCTTCCAAGGTCCCATGAGGAATTTGGGAATCCAGTCCAACATCCAAAGCTTCAAACTCCTCTTCCTTCCAGCGATGACCACAGCAGATCAACAACTCACAACTACTTTCAAAAGAATTAATCTGGCTTAACTTTTAGAATTTTACGGGGTAAAAATAATCAGTCTAAATTCAATTCCTTCAGTTTAAATTAACTGAGAGATATCTTCAGTTCATGCTGGCCCAGCCTTGTCAGTGTCTGTCTCTCAACTGTCTCTGCCAAAAGCCAGTTATTTATCAGCTAGATTCAAAGTTAAATGGCAACATTGTATATCCTGCTCTCTGTCTCTGAAAGGTTGTATCTAGGGCAACCAAGATGCACCTTCACTTGGTCTCTGGAGCTAGCTTTTTCTCCCTCTCTGTATGGTTGTATCCAGGGCAATCCAGATGCACTTTCACTTGGTAACTTCTGAGGCTGCCTTAAAGCAGTACTGAACCTTTGCTGTCTTAAAGACACACCGCATATTTCCCAAAAAAAAACAGTATCATGACACCTCCGCCCTGGCGAAATTAAACGCCATTCCCGAAATGCGTTTCATTACAATGAAAAATATGGAAATTGAGAAAACGCTATCTTTTATTTTCCTTTTTAGATTTAGGGATAGGGAACTCCATGAAGGCTTGCACCTTTTCCGTTTTTGGCAATACCTGACCTTGCCCCACTATGTGTCCGAGGTGCCTTTCCAAATTCACTTTTTTCCAAATTTACCACTAATTCCGTGGCTTGTAACTTTTTAAACAAAAGTTTAATTGGTTTAAGAATTCCTCCCAAGTGTTACTGTATATTAGTACATCATCATGATATACTACAGTTGGGAACACTGGCTGCCACCTGATTCATTAATCTTTGAAAAGTTGCTGGGGCATTTTTTAGATGAATGGCATCACCCGGCACTGATAAAGACCGTCAGGTGTTACAAAAACTGATATCTCTTTGGCCCGAGGACTCAAAGGAACTTGCCAGTATCTCTTTAACAAGTCGATCTTGGTAAGAAACCCAGCGCTGCCTACCTACTCTGTTGATGCAGTCTTCTAAATGCGGAATTGGGTAGGAGTCTGCCTTCATTACAGCATTGACTTTTCTATAATCTATACAAAATCGGGTTGACCCGTCAGGTTTAGGTACTAGAACTACTGGCACACTCCAGCTACTCTGACTAGATTCAATCAAACTGTTTTCCAGCATGTACTGGATCTCTGCTTTCACTTGGGCCTGTCTGTCTGGACTCAAGCGGTAAGGATGTTGTTTTAAAGGAACGGTTCCCCCTGTATGATGTGGGAGCTGGCTGTCCCCATTGTGAACAGCAGTGACCACATCTGCAGCAAGTGTTGGTTGCTGGAAGAACTCCGGCTCAGAGTTGATGATCTGGAATCTGAGCTTCAAACACTGCGGCACATCCGGGAGGGGGAGAGTTACCTGGACGTTTTGTTTCAGGAGGCAGTCACAACTTGGTAGATTAAGTAATTCAAATTCAGTTAGTGATCAGGGACAACAGGGTCTGATTGCAAGTGAGGCAGGTAGGGGGATCCTGAGTTCAGGAGTGGAGGAGCCTCAGCCTTTGACCTTATTCAACAGGTACGAGATACTTGCTCCCTGTGTGGATGAGGAAAAGGGCTGCCAGGAGGATGAGCCAACTGACCATGGCACCATGGTGCAGAAGGCCATTCAAGAGGGGGGAGCAAAAAGACAAGTGGTAGTTATAGGAGATTCTATAATTAGGGGGATAGATAGTATCCTTTGCAAGCTGAATCGGGAGTCCCGCATGGTGTGTTGCCTGCCCGGTGCCAGGGTGCAGGACATCTCTGACCAGCTTGAAAGGATATTGGAGCGGGAGGGGGAGGATCCAGTTGTTGTGGTCCACGTTGGGACTAACAACATAGGCAAGGCTAGGATGGAGGACCTGTTTGGGGATTATAAAGCACTAGGAGCGAAATTAAGGAACAGGTCCTCGAGGGTCATAATCTCCGGATTACTGCCCAAGCCATGTGCAAATTGGCTTAGGGATAAGAATATTAGGGAGTGGTGTGGGAAAGAGGGGTTTCATTTCATGGGGCACTGGCATCAGTTTTGGAACTGGGGGGATCTGTACCGATGGGACGGTCTCCACCTGAACCAATCTGGAACCAGTGTTCTAGCGAAACGGATAAATAGGGTGGTCTCTAGGACTTTAAACTAGTGACTCAGGGGGAAGGGAGAGGGATAACAACAGGGAGTATGATGATAAATAAAAAGGTAAGCAGCAGGCTAACGTGTGCAGGAGGGTTTAAGTTCAAGGCAGACTATGAAAGACGCAGAAAGGAAGGTTAACTCAGGATTTATTATTAGAGATGTTGGAAATCATGAGGGTAAGAAAGCTAGCATAAAGGCACTTTACCTGAATGCTCGTAGCATTCGTAACAAGGTTGACGAGTTAACGGCACAAATCATCGCGAATAAATATGATTGGGTAGCCATTACGGAGACATGGTTACAGGTTGGTCACGACTGGGAGTTAAATATCCAGGGGTACCAGACTATTCGGAAGGACAGACAGGAAGGTAAGGGAGGTGGTGTAGCTCTGATACTCAAGGACGACATCAGGGCGGTGCTGAGAGATGATATAGGTTCGATGGAGAATGAGGTTGAATCCATTTGGGTGGAAATTAGAAACTCTAAAAAGAAAAAGTCATTGATAGGCGTAGTCTATAGGCCACCAAATAATAACATCACATTGGGGCGGGCAATAAACAAAGAAATAACTAATGCCTGTAAAAATGGTACGGCAATTATCATGGGGGATTTTAATCTACATGTAGATTGGTCGAACCAGCTCAGTCAGGGTAGCCTTGAGGAGGAATACGTTGAGTGTATCCGTGATAGTTTTCTTGAACAGTATGTAATGGAACCGATGAGGGAGCAAGCTATCCTAGATCTAGTCCTGTGTAATGAGACAGGAATAATTAATGACCTCATAGTTAGGGATCCTCTTGGAAGGAGTGATCACAATATGGTTGAATTTAGAATACAGATGGAGAGTGTGAAGATAAAATCCAATACCAGGGTCCTGTGCTTGAACAAGGGGGACTACAATAGAATGAGGGAGGACTTGGCTAAAGTGGACTGGAAACAAAGATTTTACGGTGGGACAGTTGACGAGCAGTGGAGGACTTTCAAAGCAATTTTTCAAAGTGCTCAGCAAAAGTATATTCCAGTGAAAAGGAAGGACTGGAAGAAAAGGGGTAATCTGCCATGGGGGTCTAAGGAAATAAGGGAGGCTATCAAATTGAAAGAGAAGGCATACAAAGTGGCCAAAGGCAGCATGAAACTAGAAGATTGGGAAAACTTTAAAGGTCAACAGAAAGCTACAAAAAGAGCTATAAAGAAAAGTAAGATAGAACATGAGAAAAAACTAGCACAGAATATAAAGACAGATAGCAAAAGTTTCTATAGATATATAAAACGAAAAAGAGTGGCTAAAGTAAACGTTGGTCCTTTAGAGGATGAGAAGGGGAATTTAGTTATGGGATATGATGAAATGGCCGAGGCATTGAACAGGTATTTTGTATCGGTCTTCACAGTGGAGGACATTAATAACATGCCAGTAATTGACAAAGAGACGAACGTAGGTGAGGACCTGGAAACAATCATTATTACGGAAGAGGTAGTGTTGGGCAAGCTAATGGAGCTAAGGATTGATGAGTCTCCTGGCCCTGATGGAATGCATCCCAGGGTACTAAAAGAGATGGCGGGAGAAATAGCAGGTGCACTGACGGTAATTTTCCAAAATTCGCTGGACTCTGGGGTAGTCCCAGCTGATTGGAAAACAGCAGATGTGATGCCACTGTTTAAAAAGGGAGGTAGACAAAAGATGGGGAATTATAGACCGGTTAGCTTAACCTCTGTAGTGGGGAAGATGCTTGAGTCTATTATCAAGGAAGAAATAGCAGGGCATCTCGATAGAAATTGTCCCGTTGGGCAGACGCAGCATGGGTTCATGAAGGGCAGGTCATGCTTGTCAAATCTTTTGGAATTCTATGATGTCATTACGAGCAAGGTGGACAATGGGGACCCAGTGGATGTGGTGTACCTAGATTTCTAAAAGGCCTTCGACAAGGTGCCGCACAAGAGGCTGCTGCATAAGATAAGGAGGCATGGCATTAGGGGTAAAGTATTAGCATGGATAGAGGATTGGTTGACTAACAGGAAGCAGAGAGTGGGGATAAATGAGTGCTATTCTGGGTGGCAATCAGTCACTAGTGGTGTGCCTCAGGGATCGGTGTTGGGACCGCAATTATTTACAATTTATATAGATGATTTGGAGTTCAGGACTGCGTATAGGGTGTCAAAGTTTGCAGATGACACTAAGATGAGTGGCAGAGCAAAATGTGCAGATGACTGTGAAACTTTGCAGAGGAACATAGATACATTGAGTGAGTGGGCAAAGATCTGGCAGATGGAATACAATGTTAATAAATGTGACGTCATTCATTTCGGTAGGAGTAACAGTAAAAAGGATTATTACTTGAATGGTAAAAAGTTGCAGCATGCTGCTATGCAGAGGGACCTAGGTGTCCTTGTGCATGAATCGCAGAAGGTTGATCTGCAGGTACAGCAAGTAATTAGGAAGGCAAATGGAATTTTGTCCTTCATTGCTAAAGGGATTGAGTTTAAAAGCAGAGAGGTTATGTTGCAGCTGTATAAGGTACTGGTGAGGCCGCAACTGGAGTACTATGTGCAGTTTTGGTCTCCTTACTTGAGAAAGGATATACTGGCACTGGAGAGGGTGCAGAGGAGGTTCACAAGGTTGATTCCGGAGTTGAGGGGGTTGGTTTATGAGGAGAGACTGAGTAGATTGGGATTATATTCATTGGAGTTCAGACGAATGAGGGGGGATCTTATAGAAACATATAAAATCATGAAGGGAATAGATAAGATACAAGTAGAGAGGATGTTTCCACTGGCAGGTGAAGCTAGGACAAGAGGGCATAGCCTCAAGATTAGAGGGAGCAGATTTAGGACTGAATTAAGAAGGAACTTCTTCACCCAGAGGGTTGTTAATCTATGGAATTCCTTGCCCAGTGAAGTAGTTGACGCTTCTTCAGTAAACATCTTTAAAGCTAAGGTAGATATCTTTTTGAACAATAAAGGAATTAAGGGATACGGTGGGAGCGCGGGTAAGTGAATCTGAGTCCACGAAAAGATCAGCCATGATCTTATTGAATGGCGGAGCAGGCTCGAGGGGCCAGACGGCCTACTCCTGCTCCTAGTTTTTATGATCTTATGATCTATATCCACATCATGTTAAGGTTGTACATCCTGGCTTATCCCTAGAAACTCTTTTAAACGTTGTGAAAAGCCTGGTTAGGTCTTCACGTTGTTTTGCATCTAAGTGCAAAAGCATATTGTTTCATTTTCCTAGCCATTCGGTATTTGCTAAACTGATAGTTGGAGGTTCAATCTGAGCATTTCCTAGGCCTGCTTCTGCCTCATCCTCACTGTCCTTTTCCTTCTCAACAGTCCTGATTACCTGACATACCTGTACAGGCTTATCCTCCTCCCTGCAGTCATATTGCTTTAGCGTATTGATGTGACAGAACTGGTTCTTTGTCCGGCAATCAGGGGTGTCAATCAAGTAATCTACCTTACCCACTCTTTTGATCACTCTATGTGGGCCACTGAACCGTGCTTTTAGTGGTTCATTCCCTGGTTGAAAATCACGGGCTTTTGCATTCTTGTCTGCCCATTTTTTCATATTGGCTTGGGATACTTTATGTGTTCCTGAGCCACATCACAAGCTTTCATGAGCCTTTCCCAGAACACAGTGTAGTATTGAAGATTCTGGAAAATGCTCACGAAAGCGAGAGGTTTTATATCCTGGAGCAGCATCAGTGTTGGCAGTGTACCCATGCAGTGTCAAGGTTGGTGAAGGGAATGTGGTGGATGTTGTTTATATGGATTTTAAGAAAGCATTTGATAAGATACCACATAAAAGGCTGGTTAATAAAATTGAGGCTCATGGAATAGGAGGATCAGTGTCCAATTGGATAAAAAAATTGGCTTAAGGGCAGAAAACAGCGAGTCGTAGTAAATGGCTGCTTTTCAGACTGGAGGATGGTAGACAGTTGTGTTCCCCAAGGGTCAGTGCTGGGCCATTTTTTTTTTGCTATATATAAATGACTTGGATCTTGGAATATAAAGTAGAATCTCAATATTTGCTGATAACACCAAACTTGGAGGTGTGGCAAACTGAGGATGGTATGAACCGCCTGCAGCAGGACATAGATAGGCTAGCGGAGTGGACAGAGAGGTGGCAGATGGAATTTAATACTGACAAGTGTGAAGTGATGCATTTTGGCAGAAGGAATAGGGAGAGGCAATATATACTTAATGGCACAGTTCCAACGAGTGTGCAGGAACAGAGAAACCTGGGGGTGCATGTGCACAGATCTTTGAAGGTGGCAGGTGATATTGAGAGTGTTTAGTAAAGCATGTGGGATTTTGGCCATCATAAATAGAGGCATCGAGTACAAAAGCAGGGAAGTTATGCTGAACCTTTATAAAGCTCTGGTTAGGTCCCAACTAGAGTATTGCGTCCAGTTCTGGTCACTACACTTCAGGAAAGATGTGAGGGTCCTTGAGAGGGTGCAGAGGAGATTTACCAGAATGGTTCCAGGGATGGATAATTTTTGTTACAAGGTTAGGTTGGAAAAGCTGGGGTTGTTCTCCTTAGAACAAAGGAGATTGAAGGGAGATTTAATAGATGGGTACAAGATTATGACAGGCTTAGATAAGTTAGACAAGGAAAAACTGTTCCTATTAACAAATGGTACAAGGACTAGGAAACATAGATTGAAGGTTTTGGGCAAAAGATGCAGGGGGTATATGAGGAAGCACTTTTTTACACAGCGGGTGGTAATGATATGGAACTCGCTGTCCACAAGGAAATAATCAGTGGCTTTAAGAGGAAGTTAGATGGCCACCAGAGAGAAATAGACTTGGAGGGCTACAGGGATCAAGCCGGAGAGTGGGACTGACTGCATAGCTCCGTGGAGAGCCAGCATGGACTTGATGGCCCGAATGAGCTCCTCCTGTGCCGTAAGTGACCCTATGACCCTACTCTACTTATGAAAAAGAGGTTGGCCTTGAAAGTTCTAGGGGAGCTGCCCTCTTTTGTTCCAGTGGTTGGACATCCCTCCCTCATCTGCCACTGGGACAGGAAATTCAACCCTGGGCGTGGACGGGCTATCACATCCAAACCCAATTCTGACCTTACCTAACGTCTGCACTTTTCAATGGAGGGTGACTGCCCACTCCCTAACCTGAGACCAACTGTTGTCTGGGATCACAGCAGCGAGTTAAGAATAAAGCCTTGTGATCTATGGCCATGTTAAAAGTTACCCCTTTGACTAAATTGGTCATCTGTCCTAATATCTCCTTGCATGGCTCGGTATCAAATATTGTCAGATAACGCTCCTGTGAACTATCTTACATTTTTTCCTACGTTAAAGGCACTATATAATTCCATTTTGTTGTTGTTGTAAGGATTAACAGAGCACCAACTAATCTATGTAACCAACAACCCATCAACTACCTTCCTGTTGCTATTTATCTATGATCAGATTATTTCCACATTCCAGGACTACTCAGTTCCATTTTCTAAATTGATTTTGTTAAATTGGAAAATTATTGAAAGTTTTATGCTCTACATGTTAAAACCAATACCACACACACAGTACAATAGAGAACATAAAATATCATACGGCTCAAGACCGTTAGGGCCAATACCCATATTAAATAAAATTGGAGTGCAACCTGGTTTTAAAGTTGCATAATCCAGTAACTCTCCACTGAAAAACACAATTCTGTGAATCAACAAGGTGCCCCCCCTGTCACTGTTGAGTTCTGATCAGGTCATTGACCTGAAATGTTAACTCTGTTTCTCTCTCCACAGATACTGCCTGACCTTCTGAGTATTTCCAGCATTTTATCATATCACAGTTTTAATGGGTTTAGTGAGAAAGATTTATCTGTACAACAGTTAAAAATCTATCTTAGATAAAGGCCCAAACTGGGAGATATATACCGTCTTACTAGGATCAATTGCCTCCATTGTAAAGGGTTTGTGATTTCCAGTTTCACGGTCCTGCGCACGGAGTCTTTTGTTTCCTCCTACTGTTCACCCTCCCAACTGCCCCTCAGAGTGCTCTACAGTCAGTCAGTGTCATCCTTGAATCTAACACCAGGGAGGCAACACACCATCCTGGATTCATGTCTGTGGCCACAGAAATGCCCGTCTGTTCCTCTAACAATATGGGATTCTACAGTTAGGGGAACTGACGGGTGTTTCTGCGGCCACTGATGTGAAACCAGGATGATATGTTGCCTCTCTGGTGCCAGCTTCAAGGTTGTCACTGAACGGCTGCAGAAAACTTTGAGGGGAGAGGGTGAACAGCCAGAGGTCATGGTCCATATTGGTACCAACGACATAGCTCAAAAAAGGGATGAGGACCTGCAGACAGAGTTTAGGGAGCTAGGAAAGAAATTACAGATGAGGACCTCAAAGGTAGTAATCTCTGGATTGCTCCCGATGCCACGCGCAACTGAGTATAGAAATAGGGGGATAGAGCAGATGACTGTGTGGCTGGAGAGATGGTGCAGGAGGGAAGGTTTAGATTCCTGGGACATTGGGACCAGTTCTGGGGGAGCTTGGACCTGTACAGACTGGATGGGTTGCACCTCAACAAGGCTGTAACCAATGTCCTCTCCAGACAGTTTGCAAGTACTGTGGGGGAAGGTTTGAACTAACTTGGCAAAGGGATGGGAACCAGGATGTAGCATCAGGAAGAATAAACAAGGTGCATGAAGGATTGGTAGAGGCAAGTAACAGTTAGGCATTAAGGGGGGTCAGACTAAGAGTAAGATCTAATTCAGATTTACAGTGCAAGTACGTAAATGCATGGAGTGTGGTAAATAAGGTTGGTGAACTGCAGACACAAATAGCCACATGGGAATATGATGTCATGGCGGTAATGGAGATCTGACTCAAAAAGGGGCAGGACTGTGTACTAAATATCACGAAGTACAAGTTGTTAAAGAAAGATAGGGAAGGAAAGAAAGGAGGAGGGGTGGAAGTATTTATTAAGGAGAATATTACAGTATTGGAGGAGAGGATGTCCTGAGGCAATCAAGGACAGAATCTATTTGGTTAGAGTTAAGAAACAATAGAGGTGCCATTACACTACTGGGTGTGTTCTATAGACCACCAACTAGCGGGAATGATATAGAGGAGCAAATTTTCAGGGAAATTACAGAGAGGTGCAAAACTATAGAATAGTGATGATGGGGGACTTTAATTATCCTAATATAAACTGGGATAGCACCAGGGTAAAGGACAGAGAGGGAGTAGAGTTTCTGAAGTGTGTTCAGGAGAATTTTCTTGATCAGTACATTTCTGATGCAACAATGAAGGAGGCATTGCTGGATCTGATTCTGAAGAATAAGGTGGGTCAATTGGACCAAGTGTCAGCAGCAGAACATTTAGGGGACAGCGATCATAGTATCATAAGGTTTAGGTTAGCTTAGGAAAAGGACAAGGAGAAATTTAGAGTAAAAATACCGAATTGGAGGAGGGCCAATTTCAGTGGGGTGAGAACAGATTGGTCCCTGGTAAACTGGAATCAAAGATTGGCAGGTAAAACTGTAATTGAATAATGCGCTGTCTTTAAAGAGGAGATGGTTCACGTACAGTTATGATGAATCTTTATGAATGACTGGTCCAGCCTTAACTGGAGTATTGTGTCCAATTCTGGGCACCACACTTTAAGAAGGATGTGAAGGCATTAGGATGCAGAAAAGATTTAAGAGAATGGTTCCAGCAATGAGGGACTTCAGTTACGTGGATTGATTAGAGAAGCTGGCGCTGTTCTCCTTAAAGAGAAGGTTGAGAGGAGATTTGATAGAGCTGTTCAAAATCATTAGGGGTCCAGATAGAGTAGATAAAGAAAAACTGTTCCAATTGGCAGAGGGATCAACAACCAGAGGACACCGATTTAAGGTGATTGGAAACAGAACCAACAGCGACATGAGAAAAAATTTTTTTTACGCAGCGAGCGGTTAGGATATGGAATGTGCTGCCTGAGAGGATGATGGGGGCAGATTCAATTCTGGCTTTCAAAAGGAAATTGGATAAGCACCTGATGATAAGAAACTTGCAGGGTTACGGGGAAATGGCAGGGAAATAGGATTAGCTAAATTGTTCTTGCAGAGGGCCAGTGGGTACTCGATGGGCTGAATGGCTTCCTTCTGTGCTGTAACCATTCTATGATTCTATAACAAATTTCCTGTGGCAATGCTCGCTGTAAATCGAATGATTTACTGTTTTATAAACAGGAAATGTTACGAAACGGGCTTCTTCGCAGCTTTGTCGAACATAAAAGCAAGTTCCTATCAGCAAGCCTGCATCTTCTATGAACTGAAGTAAGATCTTGTGCACACAGTGACCTGGAATAGTTTGTTCAGGGTGAACAATAAACCTGTTTATTGTTTTGGGGATTTTCACTGCAGACCCCTATCATTTCACAAAGTTATTACTAAGTCATACTAGTTAATTTTGTGACAGATTAAACTGGGACTCAGTAATGTGCCTGCAGCAAACAGTGCAGAAATGCCTTACTTTTAAAATACCTATCCTTACTTCCAAATCCTTCCACGTCCTCTTCCCTATCTCCATAGCCTCCTGCAGCCCGACAAGCCTCCAAGATCTCTGCACTTCTCCAATTCTGGTGCCTCACTGATTTTCATCACTCCATCACTGGCTTCAGCTGATGGGACTCTAAACTCTAGTGTTCCCTCCCTAGATCTCTCCACTTCCCTGCCTCTCTTTCCTCCTTTAAGATGCTTCTCAAAACCTATCTCTTTGACCAAGCATTTGGTCAGCTGTCCTAATATCTCTTAGTGTGGCTCAGTGTCAAATTGTATTTGATAACACCCCTTGGGCTGTTTTACCACATTGAAGGAACTACATAAATGCAAGTTGTTGCTGTTTTTGTTATTGTAACAGTGAGTTGTTGACGTCAGTCCAAAAAATAGAGCAGTTTCAAATCAGTTGATGAAAGGATTAAACAATCAGTTTAAATCCTTTGAATGGCTTTCTTCGATTCTCTTCCAAGCAAAAAAACAATTACTTCTCAGAATGGTTGAATCTGTCCAATCCCGAGTGGGTGTAGTCTTGCTTGGAATTTCATACATGTTCCTGCTGATAGTCATGTCTTGCCTCTGCAACTGTTGTACTCGGCAAAACCCATATCTACTCAGTTTATCAAAAGAGAATGATCTTAAACTCATTGAAACATTTTGAAATACAGACTTGCCTTTGAGAAGTCTACCTGTGATATTGAGATATTTTACTCAAGTGAAAAGCAAATTTGTCAATGCATGAAGAACTGCCATGCAAATAGTCACCTGTAGCATCTGACAATTACTGTTATATTAGAGCTATTTTGATTAGATTTTCTTGCTCCTTAATAGCCCAGGGACACACCTTATTGAATTATAGTGCTTGGGTGTGTTCAGGAATTTTTTTCCCAGACACACATATCTGTTAGTAATTAACTTCTTTCCAGCATACTTTATGTAGAACCAAAACTAAGTAGAAGCTAGTGTCTTAGATTTTAAGAGTGGAAATTTTCTTAAAAGAACCTGCCCTTAAGTTACAAAACAGAACAGAGAGAAACCAAAAACTACAGACAAAGATACCCTATTTTTCATTACATCATGTTACGCATGATTTATTGATCTGTTGCTAAGGTGAAACTTTGTCCCTTTACGACAACCACTCAATATGTTATTAAACAGAGCTTCGGATCAATCTGAGTTTAATTGTCTGTCATAAAAGTTTTTCTTTTAAATCTGGGAGGTCTGTGTGCCTTTAAGAACTGTTGCTATTTTCTGTGAACAATGTTGACGTTTGGTGTTTGAAGAGTGCAGGCTGCGAGGCAATTTGTATCCAAGCAACAGGAAGATTTTACAACAGTCTTATGACTCCTTTGGAAAGACTTTAGTTTCAGTTCTGCAGAGGAAAACAGAACATCTAGCAGTGGCTGGAGCTGTGAGTTGCTGATAGACCAGAGAAAAAGACCTATTCTCACTGAAAATAATCTCTGGATTTCAAGGGAAAATGTGCTAAATTTAAGGTGAAGTTTTGACCTGCCTGAAGAGAGAGGAAGCGACTCAGAGAAAAACGGAATTGCTACCCTCTGTAGAGAAACACTGCTTTGCAGAAAGGAAGCCTATGCTTCAGGTGTGGCAAGTTGCTGTTGCCTCCATTCAAGAATCCCTGCCTGAAGAGTGAATTCTGTAATCGCTGTGCTCTGCGGAGAAGGCTCCTTTGCTGACAGTAAGTCCTGTTGACTTTTGTGTTTTTGGAAGTTCTTGAACTCTCAAGAAAGTTTCTACTGTTGACTGCTATTTTAAAATTTAAATAGCCCTGTTGCTACAACCTGTTGCTGAAATATCTGTGAGACGCCTGCTGCAGATGAACTACCTTGAAGGCCGACCCACCACAGACTGTTCATTAATTTCATCTGGAGAGACATTGTGTGGCATCTCTGGAACACCTCACCAATCCAGGAAAATACTACCAAAAGTTACAGCCCAGTTATTTATTTATATCTAAGAACCTCTTATAAAGTCAATATTTTCATTTTCCCCGGCTAACTGTTGATAATTGAATGTATGTGTATGCATGAGGGTTAGGAAGAACAAGGCATTATAAAATCTTTTCATGCATATAGATTCATTTCATTACCATGTAAAACTTGGTTTATTAATAAATAGTTAATTTTGTTGTTTAAAGAAACCTGGTTTGGCATGCTTTATTCTGGGCATAAATAAAGTGATTAATTTGGCTATTTTTCTGGTAGGTGGGAAACTTTCATATATGCTGTGACCTGTGGAGTAGCGGGACTAAATTAACAGTGCATTACTCCCACCTTGGTAGTAACATGTCTGATTAAAGGATTCTGCAGGTTGGAAAATACTGGCAAGTTTCTGGTTCCAAGTTAGAAGCACCAGCATTAAATGATTATCTTTATTTCTTTTCTTTTGTGTGACAGACAAAACATGTAACATTTTTATTTATATGATGTGTGTTTGAGAAACAGGGCCAGGGTCAAAAATGGAGGCTGCTGTTTTATTTACAGAGGGTGGTGGAGACACCTTGTGTGGATTAGGCAGAGTTGCATCCTGCTAATCATCTGATAAATAAAATTTCCTTTGACATCAGGGCAGTACGTTTAAAGATTAATGATTCCAATTGTTGGCCAGATATATTACCTGTAATTATGATCAGGTGTGTAAATAGACTAAAGGAACTGCAATGGCTTTATAGCAAAGAGGCTTCACTGAATAAATATCCTAGTCCTGGTTGCTAGGAAGAATGTAATGTTGATACTATCTGGGAAAGCCATGACTGCGTACACCCAAGGGTTAAAATTAATGTGTATTAGCAGGAATTTTTTTTATTCTTTTGTGGGATATTGTCATCGCTGGCAAGGCTAGCATCTGTTGTCTATCCCCAATTGGCCTTGACAACTGAGTGGCTTGTTTAGTTTAGTTTAGAGATACAGCACTGAAACAGGCCCTTCGGCCCACCGAGTCTGTGCCGACCATCAACCACCCATCTATACTAATCCTACACTAATTCCATATTCCTACCACATCCCCACCTGTCCCTATATTTCCCTACCACCTATCTATACTAGGGGCAATTGCTACTGGCCAATTTACCTATCAACCTGCAAGTCTTTGGCATGTGGGAGGAAACCGGAGCACCCGGAGGAAACCCACGCAGACACAGGGAGAACTTGCAAACTCCACACAGGCAGTACCCAGAATTGAACCCGGGTCGCTGGAGCTGTGAGGTTGCGGTGCTGACCACTGCGCCACTGTGCCGCCCCACTTGCTAGGCCATTTCAGAGGGTAGTTAAGAGTCAATCACATTGCTGTGGGTCTGGAGTCACATGTAGGCCAGACCGGGTAAGGACGGCAGATTTCCTTCCCTAAAGGACATTCGTGAACCAGATGAGTTTTTACAACAATTGATGATAGTTTCATGGTCACCCTTACTGAGACCAGATTTCAAGTCCAGATTTAAGCAAAGGCTCAGTTGATGCACGAACTGTCTCATTCCTAGAAACTGTAATAAAGCAACTTCCTTAACTCTTGAGGGCTGATTCTAGCTCCCATATACGTATTATGATGTTTAGCAATTAGTTATTGGGTTCTGTGCACCATTTTATTTATAGATAAATCCAAAGCAATATTTTAGCCTGAAGAAAGTGGCCAAACAGCGTGATGCTGTCCATTTTCTCTGGTGTACAGGGCATTTTTTTATTAGTTTCATGGGATGTGGGCATCACTGGCAAGGCCAGCATTTGTTGCCCATCCCTAATTGCCCTTGAAAAGGTGGTGGTGAGCTGCCTTCTTGAACCACTGCAGTCTGTTTGGTGCGGCTACACCAACAGGGCAGTTCAGGAGGGAGTTCCAGGATTTTGATCCAGCAACCGTGAAGGAACGGTGATATATTTCCAAGTCAGGATGGTGTGTGGCTTGAAGGGGAACTTAGGGATGGTGGTGCTCCCATTAGTCCGCTGTCCGTGTCCTTCTAGGTGGAAAAGATATAAAAACAAGAAATGCTGGAAATACTCAGCAGGTCTGGCAGCATCTGTGGAAAAGATCGCAGGTTTGCAAGGTGCTATCGAAGGAGGCGTGGTGAGTTGTTGCTGTATACCTTGTGCCACTGTGCATCGGTGGTGAAGTGAGTGAATGCTTAAGGTGGTGAATGGGGCGCCGGTCAAGCAGGCTGCTTTGTCCGGGATGGTGTCGAGCTTCCTGAGTGTTGTTGGAGCCGCACTCATCCAGGCAAGCGGAGAGTATTCCATCACACTCCTGACTTGTGCCTTGTAGATGGTGGGCAGTCATTGGGGAGACAGGAGGCGAATTCTCAGGAGAGAATTCCCAGTGTCTGACCTGTTCTTGCAGTCACAGTATTTATATGGCTTCTCCAGTTCAATTTCTGATCAATGGTAACCCCCAGGATGTTGATAGTGAGGGATTCAGCAATGATAATGCCATTGAATGTCAAGGGGAGATGGTTAGATTCTTGCTTATTAGAGATCATCATTGCCTGACACTTATGTGGCACGAATGTTACTTGCCACTTATCGGCCCAAGCCTGAATGTTGTCTTGCTGCATATGGACATGGGCTGCTTCAGTATCTTGACGAGTTGCGAATGGTATCGAACATCGTACAATCATCAGCGAACATCCCCACTTCTGACCTTATGATTGAAGGAAGGTCATTGATGAAGCAACTGAAGATGGTTGGGTCTAGGACACTATCCTGAGGAACTCCTGCAGTGATGTCCTGGGACTGAAATGATTGGCCTCCAACAACCACAACCATCTTCCTTTGTGATAAAAACAAAAAATGCTGGAAATACTCAGCAAGTCTGGCAGCATCTGTAGAGAAAGAAGCAGAGTTAACGTTTCAGGTCAATGACCCTTCATCAGAACGTTGTGCTCGGTGTGACTCCAACCAGTGGAGAGTTTTGCTCTTGATTCCCATTGACTTCATTTTGGCTAGGGCTCCTTGAAGCCACATTAGGTCAAATGGTGCCTTGATGTCAAGGGCAGTCACTCTCACCTCACCTCTTGAGATCAGCTGTTTTGTCCATTTTTGGACCAAGGCTGTAATGAGGTCAGGAGTCGGGTGGCCCTGGCGGAACCCAAACTGAGCATCAGTGAGCAAGTTATTGATGAGTAAGTGCCGCTTGACAGCACTGGCAACGACACCTTCCATCACTTTGCTGATGATCGAGAGTAGACTGATGGGGCGGTAATTGGCTGGATTGGATTTGTCCTGCTTTTTTGTGGACAGGACATACCTGGGCAATTTTCCACATTGTCTGGTGGATGCCAGTATTGTAGGTGTACTGGAAGAGCTTGGCTAGGATCTAATTTAAGAATTGTGTGCAAATGCTAGATGTGGAGACTGCTTGTAATTTAAAGCTTGCCAATTGGGCAGTGTAGTTGCTTCAGTTGCGAAACAACATCTGGCCTCCTTCTCTGATAGGACCAAAAAGTTTTTTTTTAGAAGAAATAAGACAGAAAGGGGCACAGGGGTGGGAGGAGGCCTGTTTGACAACAAGTGCTGCAGACACCCAGGAGCAACAGTCAAGCAGGAATGGGAAGAGTTGGCCACCAGTGTGAATGCCACCTTGACCATACTGCACACCTGGAATTGGTGCAGAGTAACATTTAAGTCAGCCAAGAAAGGAGAAAGTACGTTTGCTGTTGGAGATGGTTGACTGAGGACGCTACACTGAGGAAGACCTGTATTATGTGCTGGGGTGATGGCTGCCCCCTGACAACCATGTCTGTCTTACTCTAGCTCAGGCATTACTCCACCCACTGGAGGGTTTTCCCTTTGACCCTCACTAACTTCAGTCTGCTAGGGCTGAAGCAAACTATGGTGTAAAGCCACATTTATCCTTTCAGTGAGGAGTCAATTGCTGTGGACAGTGCCAAAAGCAAATGCTGCATTATGTCATGGGACAAGTTGATCATGATTTAGTCAACAGTTCCCAGTAAGGATGAAGAAATAATGGAGAAGCGTGAATTCAGACCAAGGAAATAACATGAGTCTGTACAACTGGGATTAACAAGATCTTAATTTGGATGGCATAATATCACAGCCTACAACAACAGTTCAAAGCATTTCACATGTAATAAATTATTGATGCATGAAGGAAAGAAAGACATCCCAAAGAGCTTTTGCAGCCAATGAAGTGCTTTTTTTTTTGCAATGTAGGATTAGTATAAATGAGTGGTTGTTGGTTGGCACAGACTCAGTGGGCCAAAGGGCCTGTTTCAGTGCTGTATCTCTCTATGACTCTATCTATGTCTAAGTGTTGGTTGGTTGGCATGCTTCCATCTACAAAAGATAATGGAAATGTAGTCACAGTTGTAATATAGGATACCCAGCAGCCAATTTTGCACACTGCAAGGTCCCACAACAACAATGTGATAATGGCTAGATAATCTTTTTAGTGATATTGGTTGAGGGATAAATACTGCCCAGGACACCAGGGAGAACTCCCCTGCTCTTCTTCGGAATAGTACCATGGGATCTTTTACATCCACCTGAGAGGGTAGATGGGGGCTTGACTGAATAGAATCATAGAATGGTTACAGCAGCTATTCTGAACACAGCAAGAATCCACAAATAACAATGAGTCGAATGACCAGAGGGGAATGTTAGCCAGAGCTCCCTGTCCTTTCAATAGTTCTATCAGATCCCTATCAGCTGGGCCTCAGTTTAACACATCTGACAGCACTGAACCACCCCTCTCCCCACCCCCACCCCACCCCCTCCCAGCACGATACTAACATGCTAGCTTAGATTGTACCCCTAAGTCCCGAATAGAACTTGAATCCACAACCTTATAGCTCAGAAGTAAGTGTGCTATTAAAATAATATCAATTGAAGAAAGCCATTTTCTCTATTCACTCAGAACTTAATTGCTAATAAGTTATGCAGCCTTTTCCACTCAGGCACAGGAATGGTTTTCATCTGTTACCCACTGCATATCCTCTCTGTGGAGACTCTGGCCTCGGGTCTAAGAACAATGTATTTCTTGTGCACCAAAGAGAACTCAATGTGTTCACATTAGAAAAAGGTTAGAAGCTGACTCACCAAGTGTGGGAAAGATGATGTCATCAAAAACATAACAATTCCAGGAATCAGAGACATTCTCTATTCTGTTATGTACTCAGTACACTATCAGCTCCTAGCTGCCATTTAGTTTTACTCCAAAGCCCTTTGCATTGCATGTAATTTAGTAATACAGAAATTGGAATAAGGAGGGTGGTGACAGGTCACTCTGTTCTGATGATTGGCAAAGACTGGACTCACAATGAACTCATTGACTTCATTTCTTTCACTCTGTGTTTAATTTCCTGAACTGACTTTGGTGCTGGTGTTTCACAATTTGGAAATCCCATTGAGCTCGAGACCTTGTATTTTCCAATGAAATAGTGCACCATTAATTACTTTTTATAATCCTCTTTTACAGGAACGTGGTTTGTAATTGAAAATTAAAATATAAGAAGCTCACAACTAGGAGCAGGAATAGGCCATACCACCCCTCAAGCCTGTTCCACCATTCAATAAGATCACTGCTGATCTTCTACCACATGTCCACTTTTCCAGCCTATCCCCATATCCCTTAATTTCCTTAGTGTTCAAAAATCTAACAATCTCAGTCTTGAATATACTCAATGACTGAGCATCCACAGTTCTCTGAAACTCAAATGATTCACAACCCAGAGTGAAGAAACTACTCCTCATCTCAGTCCTAAATGGCCTATCTCATATCCTGAGACTGTGATTCCTAGTTCAAGACTCTCCAGCCAGGGAAACAGCCTCTCAGCATCTAGAGGTGCACAAGAGCAAGAAGGCTCAATCAAGAACGGGTTCAATCCCCTGGCCCGTTCTGAGTTAATTGATTCCAGCCACAGCAATGGTAGAAACAATTAAGGTGATCACAGTGCTGCTAAATGAGGGAGGGGAGAAGTGTGCCAGGGTTCCTGCTCGTAACTGGTATCCAGTGACTCGTGCCAGACATCGGGGTGAGGGCAGGAAAGGGCAGGGCTCAGCTGTGCTGCCTCCCAAAGGCGAGTCCCAGTCTATCCTCCACCTGGAGTTGCATAGCCTGCTGGCTGTCACTGCCCCGGATTATACTACCTGGGCACAACACCATAGGGATGCCCATAGCTTGGCACTCCTGCATAAATATTCAGAAGAAAATTGAGAGAAGGAAGGAAGGATGGAAGATTACCATTACTGGACCGGTTAGAACTCACCACCACACAGTTTACAATCCCATTGCTTTATTTCTATTGGTTTGTAATATGCATTAAAACTACTAACAGAAGTTCAAAAGATGCCTCTATTCAAGTGACCATCTGGGCTAGGTGGTGTGCAGGCATATTTGCTCAGGCCCTTCTTGTATTACAGCCAACATGTAAAGTCACAATGTAGTTCCTGTTTTGCATCTGTTCTGTGACTCATGAGGCCGACATCTTATCAGCATTATTGTGGCAGATCTGTACTGGTTAGAATTTTTAATTTTACATTAATAAAAGTGTTTATGATTTTTTACCACATTTTTCTGACTGTTTACTAGCCAAAGCATACAAAATTACAATTAAATAAAACACTAAGTCCATTTCCGGCACGTTAAGCCCCTGAAGAACTGCAGTCTTTCTGTTTCCTGTTTTTATTCATTTTATGCAATGAATGACAAAGAGAAATTTAAAGATCAAAATGAAAGTGTTTTGCTTCTTAATTTGACATCATTCTTATTAGGTAAATTGGCCATTATAAATTGTCACTAGTATAGGTAGGTGGTAGGGAAATATAGGGACAGGTGGGGATGTGGTAGGAATATGGAATTAATGTAGGATTAGTATAAATGGGTGGTTGATGGTCGGCACAGACTCGGTGGGCCGAAGGGCCTGTTTCAGTGCTGTATCTCTAAATAAAATTAAAATAAAATAAAATAAAACTATGGATTGTAATGCAACTAAGTTTTCCAAATGATCATATCATCTACCACACATTGGGGCAGAAGCTTGTATGTGGACAGCGCACACACCCAATTCAGGACTTTTGTTACCAATTCTGGTTGAACGTATTCGTGAAGGTTTCATCACATGACTTCCTTCCACCATCTGCCCCATCCTCCCCCACCACACTCTTGCCATTGGTCATCCAACACATACGTTATTACAGGGCACTGCCGTCTGCTGCCAATTGGAAAGCGAAAAGACTCCTCGTTACTCGAATTTTGACTGTCTCCTTTCAAATCTCTAATATTTTTATAACTAATCAACAGCGTGTTCAAAGAAAATAAAAACAAACACATGGGGAGTGATTTCCCCTGATGCTTTAAGCACTAACGAGCCTCCGAGAGGTCCAAGATGGGGCCTTAAGAGGCGATGCCAGTTTAGCAAAGATGTCATCTTGGTAAAGGAGTTGAAGATTGCATCTGAACAGCTGCTTGGAGGATCGTTAAGCAGCTGATTGCCTGTGCGCGCTCATTAATGAGGTTTGATTTTAGAGGAGTGCTACTTGCATTCTTCGCACTGTGGAATGCATTTATATCACACCTTCCATGAACTCAGGACATCCCAAAACACTTTACAGCCCTTGAATTACTTTTGAAGTGTCGTCATTGTTGTAACATAGCGAATATAGCAGCCAATTTGTGCACAGCAAGCTCCCACAAACAGCAATGCACTCTGTTTTAGCGATGTTGATTGAGGGACACCGGGGAGAACTCCCCTGCTCTTCTTCAAAATAGTGTATGGGATCTTCTACATCCACCTGAGAGAGCAGACGGGGCCACGGTTTAACTTCTCATCTGAAAGATGGCACCGTCGACAATGCAGCATTCCTTCAGTACTGCACTGGAGTTATCAACCTGGATTTTGTGCTTAAGTCTCTGGATTACAGCTTGATCCCACAACCTTCTGATTCAGAGCAAGTCTGTGGCACAATGTCAACATTTCCAGAGAAAGTTTAAATTCCACTGTTCTAGTCAATCACTGCCTGCCAATTAATGGACTCCATGGGGAAAATTGCATTGGAACATAGCAAATACTTAGCAGGTCAGGCAGCATCTGTGGAGAGAGAAGCAGAGTTAACATTTCAGGTCTGTCCCAGTAAAAGAGATCTAGTGGCCCCTGTGTCCCTGAGAATTACTATGGGCTTGCTTGCCCCACTCGAGGGGTATGGGGTTACTTTCCCTTCAGACACAAAACCCTGATAACCTTCAGGAATCCTATTACATTTTCCTGCACTTGCAGTTAAAATCACAGCTTATTCTGCTGTGCTTTCCATCAGGTTTCCATCTTCAATGAGCGGGTGTTACCTGATTACCCCTACATGTTTTCCTTTTAGTTTCCAGCAGTCAGCTCTTAAATGCCCTGCTTTATTACAATGGAAGCACACAGGTCTTCGGGTCTCACTCCTGCTTACAGCACCTTCCATTTTGGCTAGAGAAGGGCCCGTGTGTCTCCTACTTTTCTTTCTCTCCCAGGACTGCTTGGGCTCCTATCACCTCCCCACCTTTTGTCCTTTTCGGATTTGTGGGGGTGACTAGGAAATGTTTTCCCCTGGGAAACCGACCTATTAATTAAAGCAAACTCATCAGCCAGACCGGCTGCATGCGGGCTCTCTGAACCCGTTGCTCCTCTACATGTGTCTTGATGGAGAGTGGGAGAGAGTTTTTAAGTTACTCCAACAGAATTACTTCTCTGAGATTCTCATAGCTGAGCTGTTCTTTAACAGCCCTCAGCCACTGGTCAAAAGCCAGCTGCTTACTTCTTTCAAACTCCAGATAAGTTTGATCAACTTGCTTCTTGAGGGCTCTAAACTTTTAGGGATAGGCTTCGGGTACTAATTCACATGCCCCGAGGATATCATTTTTTGTCAGTTCATAATTTGATGAACTCTCTTGGGTGGCACAGTGGTGCAGTGGTTAGCACCGCAGCCTCACAGCTCCAGAGACCTGGGTTCAGTTCTGGGTCCTGCCTGTGCGGAGTTTGCAAGTTCTCCCTGTGACTGCGTGGGTTTCCGCCGGTTTTCTCCCACAGCCAAAGACTTGCAGGTTGATAGGTAAATTGGCCATTGTAAATTGCCCCTAGTGTAGGTAGGTGATGTAGGAGAATGGTGGGGATGTGGTAGGGAATATGGGATTAATGTAGGATTCGTATAAATGGGTGGTTGTTGGTTGGCACAGATTCGGTGGGCTGAAGGGCCTGTTTCAGTGCTGCATCTCTAAATAAAATATAACAGGGAATCAACCTTATGGGCTTTTCTGGTTAGCTTGCTTTGTAATAAAAGAGGCCAAGTCTCAGCTGGCCATTTTAGCTAAAA
Organism: Heterodontus francisci; assembly: GCF_036365525.1. Lineage (NCBI taxonomy): Eukaryota > Metazoa > Chordata > Chondrichthyes > Heterodontiformes > Heterodontidae > Heterodontus > Heterodontus francisci. The sequence continues at coordinate 66,295,537 of NC_090396.1, forward strand.
TAAAAGCAAAATACTGCGGATGCTGGAAATCTGAAATAAAAACAAGAAATGCTGGAACCACTCAGCAGGTCTGGCAGCACCTGTGAAAAGAGAAGTAGAGTTAACGTTTCGGGTCAGTGACCCTTCTTCGGAACTCCGGGTTCCGAAGAAGGGTCACTGACCCGAAACGTTAACTCTGCTTCTCTTTTCACAGATACTGCCAGACCTGCTGAGTGGTTCCAGCATTTCTTGTTTTTATTGGCCATTTTAGCTGCCTTGCAAGTTTCTCAAAAGACATAAAAAATGCTTCTACGTCTCCCTCATAGAATCTTGGGATTAGTTGAGATAGTTTTAACAATTCTGTACCCAGCCCTGAATTAGACTCCTCCATATTGGCTATGCTTTCACTGGGGTTACTCAGTTGCCCCCTAGTTAACTCAAGCTGCCTTGACTCTCTTTCTTCGCATTCTTTCTGGAAGGTTCTTTCTCTCTCTCTCTCCTGTCTTTCTCTTTCTTTCTCCTGTCTTTCTTTTTCTTCAAGTTCTTTCTGGAAGGCTTTCTTTCTCTCTCTCCTGTCTCTTTCTTTCTTCTCTAATTCAAGTTTCCTCTGTTCCAATTGTATTTTTGCTATCAATACCCTGTCGGAGTCTACATCTAACCCTGCTTCTGCTTCTTCAGATTTGAGGGAAAAAATGGTTCGCCACTAGCCTTAGGAGTTCAGACTTCCTAGCCTTGCCACATACAGTGATCCCACATTGTTCAGCCATTTTCTTCAACTCCTCCATAAATAGTGCTCTTAACTTTTCCCAAGTTACTTCACCCTGGCTTGGGGAGCTACTAGCTTCAGTTGCAGACATGTTAGTATTCAAGCACACGCAACAGGTAGACCCATCATTTCAGCCTGTTCCTGCCCCACTGAACTTATTTCTTCCTATCTTAACTCTATCTTTTCTCCCTGGTCCAGTCTCTTCCCACCTACATCATTTTGACAATTTCCAGTTTCCTGGCCCTAACCGCCTCCTCTTCACTATGGACAATCTCTCTACAGCTCCATCCTCCACCAGGACAGTCTGACGGCTCTCCACTTCTTCCTTGAACAGAGGCTCACCCAGTCCCCATCCACCATCACCCTCCTCCGCCTGGCTGAACTTGTTCTTACATTGAACAACTTCTCCTTCAATTCCATTCACTTCCTTCAAATAATAGGTGTTGTTATGGGTACCCGCATGGGCACTAGTTATTCCTGTTTTTTTGTGGGATATGTCGAACATTCCTTGTTCCAGTCCTACTCAGGCCCCCTCCCTCACCTCTTTTTCTGGTACATTGATGACCGTATCGGTGCTGCTTTCTGCTCTCGACCCGAACTGGAAAACTACATCAACTTTGCTTCCAATTTCCACCCTTCGCTCACCTTAACATGGTCTATTTCCGACACTTCCCTTCCCTTCCTCGACTTCTCTGTCTCCATTTCTGGAGATAGGCTGTCTACTAATATTCATTATAAGCTCACCGACTCCCACGGCTACCTTGATTACGCTTCCGCACACCTGTTTCCTGTAAGCACTCCATCTCATTCTCCCAGTTTCTCCGTCTCCGACGCATCTGTTCCGATGATGCAACCTTCCACAACAGCACTTCTGATATGTCTTTCTTTTTCCTCAACCGAGGATTCCCTGCCACTATGGTTGACAGGGCCCTCAACCTTTCCGACCCATTTCCCGCACTTCTGCCCTCTCCCCTTCCCCTCCCTCCCAGAACCGCGACAGGGTTCCCCTTGTCCTCAATTTCCACCCCACCAGCCTCCACATCCAAAGGATCATCCTCCACCATTTCCGCCACCTCCAGCATGATGCCACCACCAAACACATCTTCCCTTCCCCTCCTGTCAGTATTCCAAAGGGGTCGTTCCCTCCGCGACACCCTGGTCCACTCCTCCATCACCCCCGATACCTCGTCCCCTTCCCATGCAATTGCAGTAGGTGTAATACCTGCCCTTTTACCTCCTCTCCCCTCACTATCCAAGGCCCCAAACACTCCTTCCAGGTGAAGCAGCGATTTGCTTGTACTTATTTCAATTTAGTATACTGTATTCGCTGCTCACAATGCGGTCACTTCTAAATTGCGGTGACCAAACACAGATTGGGTGACCGCTTTGCGAACACCACTGCTCAGTCCGAAAGCATGACCCTGAGCTTCCGGTCGCTTGCCATTTCAATACCCACCCACCTCCCCCCACCCTCATGCCAACATTTCTAACTTTGGCCTGCTCCAGTGAACAGCAACGCAAGCTCGAGGATCAGCACCTGATCTTTCGATTAGGCACGCTACAGCCTTGCGGACTGAACATTGAGTTCAATAAATTCAGAGCATGACTGGCCTTTTTTATAGTTTCATTTTATTACTATGTGCTTGTTATTCAGGTAGACAGAGCTACTCATTATTCTGCTAATAACACTCTCTCTGGACTAATGCTTTGTCTTTCACCACTAGCATTAACACACTCTTTGCCTTTGTCACATGACAGTTTTGTTATTTCATCTCTCCTGCCCTCTCAGACACATTCCCTTTTGTTCTATTCCCCACTAACATGGGATTTTCTTTGGTTTGATATCTCAGCTTGTACTATCAATCACAGCACTGACTGACAGGCAAAGAAAGGGAAATGTGTTCGTATATGTAGACTGGATTCAGTTCCAAGCTTCTGTTAGGTAAAGGCTCAAGAGCTTAAAAATGATGTTTTTCCCTCCCACCTATACAATGCCCAGCTCACAGACAGAACCAATGAAAGTTCCAGGTAGAGGCAGATTTAGCTTTGTGACCCTTATTGCCTATTTTAGAATTAATGCAATTCTATTACAGTCTGGAATTCCCACTCTGAACCTTCCTCCACCTTTAAAACTGTCCTTAAAGCCCACGTTCTTGACCAGGGTTTTGGTCATCCCTCTGAATTCTGTGTCTCCTTTTTTGGATCGGCATACCATTTTTCAATTACACCTGTGAAGCTCGTTGGGATGTTTTTCTATATGTGCTATATAAATGCAAGTTGTTAATTGTATTTACTAAGAGCAACCACTGAGAAGACTCCTCAAAGTCCAATAATGTACATTCTACAAAGCAACGCCTCCATTGTTGTACAACAAGATCCTGTGACTCACCACGAGCAACAACATGGGGCAATGACTTGTACATGTATCTAATCAAACTTCATTCATGGGACTGTGTTTATGTTACAACAGGAATTGCAATAAGATCAAAAACTACAAATTCAAATTTACATGGTTTATTAATATCAACCAAATACTACTCATTATAAAACAGCATACCAATTATTTACAGTGAGCAAAGGCATAGATAGACGTGTGTGTATATAAAATAGAAGGGAAGTACTCCAGTTATGCAAGAATAACAAGAGACACCATTTGTAATGAACTCCAATAATTTAATTATAAAAAGGTTTTCCATTACAATGTCAATACTTCTGGAGGAACAAGATAGAGATGCTAACTTCTCCTACCCAAGCATACTGCTGGCATTTTGAACGATAACACCATTTCTATTACCACCACGGAAGGAGAAAACAAATGGAAAAAAGAACTTGGGTTTGTCTAACACTCTATTATGCCCTCCGAAAGCCCCAAGGCATAAAGTTACTTGGAACAGTTTCTGTTAATAGACAAACAGACATTTCTTAAATCACAATGCTCCCACAGGCAGCTAATTAAATAATCAGTTAAACTGTTTTTGGTTGGAGGAAGAATTTTGACCAATTCCCTTCTGTTTTTAAAATATGCTAAGGTATCTTAATTGCTTGTTGGAATGAATAGGAAAAGCCTCAATTTAACATATGAAAGTCAGCTCTTCCAACAATGCAGCACTCAGCACTGCACTAGAATTGATGCTACAAGTCAAACTCAGAAGAATCAAAAGACAAGGGTCATGCTAAGACTTGAGAGGATGTTTTCTAAATACAAGATTTGGTATCTGGAATATGTTTCACATGTAACAGGCCTGAGTTCACCACTTGCTCCTTGAAGTGGAAAAAAATTGAAGTGCATTGCTTTTTATATGATACATAGGACTGAGAAGTAAGCTGACCAGTGAAAGGACTGACATTGTTTAATGATCTGATTGGTAGGTAGTGTAGCGGTTGCTTGTTTTCCATGTGAATTCGATTTGAGATACCAAGTTGCTGAAAATAAAAGTAATATAACTTAGTCCTCAGCATCTGAAAGCTCTGAACAAGTGACATCTGGAGTCCGGGGGTAAGCAGCAACATAGAGGTAAGTCTGGGAAAATTTTGCCAACCCACTCCTGCTCTACTATATTTGTATTAGAGATTAGGAAAGACAGAGACAGGGAAGTTTTTTTTGTCCTTGAATACTATCACAGATCAACTGTATAATTGAGTTATATGTACAACACTTCTGCCACTATAAACGAGCGTATCCTTGGATTAAATGTGAGCAAAACCATGGAAGATCTAATACAAAATGCATGTCTGGTAAATATCAGTTGCAAATTAAACATTTTTTTTTCACAAATGTGAAACTTGTTGAGCAACAATTCTTAAGCTAACTTTCAAACCTAATGTCAAATGGCTTCCCTCCGGAATTGAAGTGCATTTTTTGAGACGTCTTCAATCCTGCAAATACTAACACTGAAGTAACAATTTGTTATCTCGCTACAACTTTTACTGATCAGATATATTAAAAATTCTCCCCTCACCCACCCCAAATACCTAACCAAGCTCTCCCTCACTCCTGACTAACACCATGAGGTAGAGGCCAGGAACCTACATCAGCTGACTGGTTGTAGGACAGTCTCCATCCAGTTGAACTCATGTTGAGATACAAAATGTCTTTAACCATATTAAATGCCTTTTCATAGTCAAAATATTTCAAAATGCTTCAGAGTGAATTACCAGCAGAATGCAGTGACCCTATGGTATTCCTTCCAGGTAATAATTTATTTATGGATACAGGTTGTATTATTTTCTACATTCTCTGGTTATTTCAGGAACCCTTGACACCATTTTGTGGACTCTAGGGGTCTCCAGACCCCTGGTCTACTGCATACATCCCACTTCAAAGTGGGACACTTTAAAGTGTCATGCATTACAGAATCATCATCAGACTTGCACTCGAGTGGCTTAGAAACAGCAAACGATACTGAAGATTCAATATGGTGAAAGGCAGTCGTTTCCTGATTTTCAGAACCTGGCCATCTTCCCAAGGAGGGAAGCTGGGGACCTACAAGCATCTTGCAGCCAATAATCTTGAATTTACTTCAGGATGTGAACTTCACTTTACGACCTTAAAAGGAACAATTAGTTTAAGCAGGCCTTCACCTCAGCAGCAGAAGCTCTCAAGGCAATCCACTTTCACCAATGGAGTACATCAAGTTATAAACACTTGTATGTTATAATCGAAAGAGACTTCCATTTATATAGTGCCTTTCATGACTTAGTCATCCCAAAGCACTTTACAGCCAATGAAGTACTTTTGAAGTGTTTCCAACGTTACAACATTGACTACAAAGCAACCAATTTGCACAGAAGCAAAGAGGAATGCAATAATAACCACAGCAATTTTTTTGCTGTTTGGATGGGGATAAAATGTTGGCTAGGAAGAACTCCCCCGCTCTTCAAAATAGTGCCATGGGTTCTTTTACATTCACCTGCGCAGACAGATGGGACTTCAGTTTAACCTCTTATCCAAAACACAACATTTCTGACAGTACAGTATTTCCTCAATACTGCACTAGTGTTTGCCTGGGCCTTGGACTCGAGGCAAGAATGCTACACAGTGTTACATGCCATAACAAAAGTGCATCCTCTCATATCTGATGGCATACACCAGAAAAGACATTAGCAGTATTAACAGACCTCCAGTTTTCAGCATTATGAACCAGCCCCTCAGATGCATCACCATGAGCATTCCACCCATCCTATTTCCTAAATTAAACACATTTATTTGCACAAATGCTCAAGGTGAGGCATTGAAGTGGGTTACTTTTCTAATTCAGGCCCCAGGAATAATACATTGCTGCTCTTTACAGAAAGCTAAAGGACTATCCACACTCTCAATTACACACCTGACACATTCCATCCATCTTCCCCTCAGCTGGATCGCCCATCCTCAATCTGCCCTAGTATATTTCACTATCTTTGGAAATCTCTTGATTATGTCTTCCACCCAAAATCCTCCTACTGTCCGATCCATACCTTCTGTCAAAAGAGCCATTCAAGAGTTTTTTAAAAATAAATATTTGTTCAGGGAACGTGGACGTTGCTGGCTAGGCCAGCATTTATTGCCCATTCCTAATTGCCCTTGAGAAGGTGGTGGTAAGCTGCCTTCTTGAACTGCTCCACTCCTGAAGGTGTAGGTATACCAACAGTGCTGTTAGGAAGGGAGTTAGAGGATTTTGACCCCAAATTTTTACCTGAAGACACTAATTTATAAAATGCCTTGATTTAAAAGGAAAGGAATTTATTTATTTAGAGATACAGCACTGAAACAGGGTCTTCGGCCAACCGAGTCTATACCGACCATCAACCACCCATTTATACTAATCCTACACTAATTCCATATTCCTACCACATCCCCACCTTCCCTATATTCCCCTACCACCTACCTAGACTAGGTGCAATTTATAATGGCCAATTTACCCATCAACCTGCAAGTCTTTGGCTGTGGTCTTCCCCCACCCCATCACTTAATATGGATTGGCAGCCATGATTCAAACTCTAGCTAACCTTTACAGTAGGGAGACCAGATAGATGAAAAGCAGGAGCTGGCTATATGATAAAAATCCAAATATGGAAAATGAGGCTGGCTGCTTCTACCTTACTCACCTTCTTGCTCTGAAGTCTCCACCCCCACCCCCCGCCATCCCCAGTCCCACAGTCTTCTCTACTGCCATCCAATGCTCTTTTCCACCCTGCATGTTTGGTGTTAATATTTAGCAGGTTCATTAGTTAGTTCATTACCAAACTAAGCTTGTGAATTTGCTATGTGAGGATTAATTTCATTTCCATTAATCCTTCTAAATAGAAAATGCTGGAAATGTCTGTCAAATACTGCATTTTTCAGGACTATGTTGTGTCTTTACCAGAACAGAAATTATTGCCTAATGAAAATGATACCAATTTAACAGCTCAACTCCCCCCCCACCCCCACCCAACTGAGCCAGATGCTTTAAATTAGCACCATTATGTATTTATTTTGGGAAAAGGGATCAAAGTTTGTTAAAAGGTTGTAAAACTCAACATTAAAAAGATTGTGGAATAAGGGCAACTGGTCTCAGGCTAAATGGGAGGTACTGTGGTTAACTAAATGCTGAATCATTAGCTTCAGCTGTTTGACAGGCTGAGCAATTGCAAACAATGAGATTTTTACAGTTTTCAGAAATAGACCACATCAGTAATTGATGGAAATATTAACAGCCATAGTTATGGTATGCATAGATATCACAAGAGCAGTTTTTGTACAATCGGTAGAACCTTTATTTAGACAGAAATCCCCCTCCCAATTTTGCTTATGGCTTATCAATATATTGAGGTCTTACATCTGAATACTGACTATACTTGGTTATAGGGAAGTTTTGAGTGAGGCAAAATGGACAGAATGCAATGCATTTTTAGAAAAAAAAGCATTAACACTTTTTTCTGTTACATTATAGGAATAATCACAATGTTTGTCCAATGTGGTGTAAATATGTTCATACAATATTCTATGTAGATTAAGAAATTAATGTAAATGGAGAGACAACAGGAAATCCCATACATTTAAAAAACAAAAATATTCCTGTCATTTACCTCAAGTCCAACACAAACAGTTTAATACAATTCTTTAGCTCACCTTAAAAAAGGCAGAGACTTCAAAAGGTAGGTTATTGACAAATACAGAAATGCCTAATACCAATGAAAACCCCAGGAGTATTATCTCTGCTTATTTTGCAATTATAAATGAGCTAGTTGTTTTGCTGCAAAATCTGCTAACATGAGTGCTTCAAGTAATTTGGTAGACTGCAACATTCAGGTTAGATAATTTGGGGTCTTTTTGAAAAAAAACTGACCAATGTTCTGAAGTTGAAGTAACATCCAACAGTTATCTTCACACTTGAATATTCTTGACAAATTATAATTCCAGATTCAGTTCAACCAACTGGTTCCAACATGACCACACTCCTTCAGTTTATTTGGTGTTAACTGGACAAACCCACTCCAAGTCATAGCATCTTGCGCCTTTACCCAATTCCCATATCATGTATAACTTTCAAAATCTTAGATGTCTTATGTTGTGCTGTTACAGCAATCATAAGTTGCATATGGTCCTTCAAAGTTTTACAATGAGACAAGAAAGCCAAATACAGTTAACAGTGCGCATTTATTTCATGGTCTGGAGGGGCAAGTCCATCCTCCCATGAAGACATGCAACCAGTAAAACGTATCCCAAAATGAAAACAAACATTCAGTACAAAACAGGACTGTGACTTAAAAAGTTACATAGATTTAAAAACCTATTTCACAGGGTTACTAGACTACATTGTTCATGTCCCTCCCACAAGGAAAAAAAAAAGTCAACCGATGAGTCCATTTCAAGGTCACTTAACTTGTATCCATCTGCAAGAAAAGAAACAATGTCAAGTATCAGCAAAGCAGCAGCAAGATTTTAACTATGTAGATACAGCTTTTATGCTGGTTTTGCGAGATCCAATTTAGGTTCAGACAGCACCAAAAGCTTGCAGTAAATCAGGCACCATTTCCTCCAAAATATAAAGTAAGAATAGAAGCATCCGATGAGACCAATTTACAGGCCATGTGTCACCACAAACTAGTACAATGCTACAACCAGCTTTCCTCTGGCTCCCAAGCAGACAACTCATCCCATAAAGCTTCAGCTCTGGTTGTCAGATACTGACTGTTCCTTTTGGACCTTGCCTTCCTCAGCTTCCAGCCTTCCTTAGTATTAACAACTCATGCCTATTTGCATCCATGACTGCCTTGCCAGACCAGCTACCTGGCTGTTTCCTAGTCAACCCATTCATTTCCACACTGCACCTCAATTTCAGTTACACTCTCATCCTACTTAATCACCCACACAAATCTATTCTGTCAACACTCAACTTCTCAAAACCCATCTACAGACCCATCACTTGCTGTCACCAAGTTGCAATAGCCTTATCCCACTGCACATCCTGCTCCCACAATACAAATTTCTCATTCAGCCCATTCTTTACTAGCTCTTCCACTGATCCTACAAGCACAGGTTCCACTACAAATAGGCTGTCCCAGAGAAACAAACCATTCCTCACCCATGATTCAATCCTGGATGAATCCACCAAAAACCTAACTTGACTAAAACCCAGATCTTTCACCCCTTCAACTACACTGGTTCACCTAGCTACATGTTCTCTATCTAAACTAGAGTGTCACAGCTAATCTGCAAGGCTCACTTCAACCTTTCCTCTACACCCTGTACTATTCTATATCCGCTTACATCATCTACCATCACCGAGCTCAGCAGAGCCTACATGAGAAACTGCTCAAATAGTGCCATGCGACCATTGTACCCGAGGTTTCTATTACAGATCAGACCCTTTCCAACCAGTTCCTTGGTTCTCTTGCTATTCACACCAGCTTGTGCAACTTTCATCCTAAAGAAAAAAAATACCCCATGCCACCTCCCTGTTTTCAACTTCCTCTTTTGATCCATCACACTGCCTTAAACTCATCTAATTGTAAGAGACCACTTGCAGCCATTTATGACCACAGTCCCACCACTGCCACTTTCCAAGTGAAACACTCATGTTTGCATTCCCAAGCCCTTCCTTCACACTCCCTCTGTTCAGAGGAGCACAGTTGCTTTCCTAACCGATAGCCCAGCTTCAACCACCTTTTCTTCAAGGGACCAACAATCCCACTCAAAATTTCCTCTTTGAATCTTAATCTGGTTTCTGCTTGTCCCATACAGAACCCACCCACAGCACTCCTTCTGCCATCTGACTGAGATGCACAGACCAAGAATCAAACTCTGTATAGCTCAGCTTAAATATCATTTGATCAACACATGGTAATATTCAAATTACTTTTCCTTTCTAAAATATACAGCATAAACTTAAAGGACATGGAGTCAGATTTAAAGATCACACTAATAACTGACAAAACATGTGATATACACCATTCCCCATAGCATCTTTCATTAAAGATTTTAAAAGCCCATAAAGGCTGCTTTAAACAAACACTGAAGACAAAGTTGGCATCACCAGACTCACCCTAGCATTATAAGCATCCAACTGGGCATCTAACTCTTCTGCTGAAAGCTGCTGCCTCGGATTCCTTCCGCCCCGACCACCTCTTCCACCTCTGTTGCCACCTCTGGATCGTCTGTTTCCACCCCCGAATGCAATACCGCGGGTTCGGTTTATTCCTCGGTTTCCACTACAATTATAAAAAGGAAAAACGTGGTCACATTATGAAGATCATCACCCCAAAGCACTGACTAACCAGTGATAAAATCAGTACACTTTTCCCACAAAAATCTTAGTTCAAATGTCAAAATGCTGCAAAATAAATCGAGGTAAAGGGGGGGGGGGGAAAAAACTCACCCGACAAGCGGTCTTCTTTGGGCATCAATTTGTGAGGTAACCAGTTGTATGTTCATTGGTCGCCCTTTTCCCCCACAAGAAAAAAAAATGTTGTTAGGTGGCAACTTTAACAGTAGAAAAGCACTTCACATTATTTGCAGGGTGTCTGTCATGTTTTTATTTAAAAGTCATGTCCACTGCCAGTCATATTTCAGATAATACTAATGATGGCAGCAACACAAGCTATGTTTCTGCTCACAAGAACTGAACAAAGCAAAATCTACTTTGAAGTCATGCAAACTACCATTAATTCTTTTCATACATTGTGCAAATGGTTGTCCCTTTAAATATATCAGACATTTTACAGCCCATCCCCATTGAAGCCACTAAATCCTTAAAACAGCCTGCTACATTTCATGTATGCAACAAAGCCAGTTATCAAAGCTCTATTTAATAGATTTGGAATTATTCTAGAATCTAATTTTATACAGCTGCCAGTGCATATTGGTACTATGTGCATAATTCATTTTAAAAAAAAAAAGAATTTAGCCCGTTAAACAGGCAAATACATGCATTATAAAGACAGGTCATGTTACACTTTGAGCTAATTAACAGATGTTATTTCCAAATTTATAAACTAAACCAATCTCTCAGCATTAGAGTGTCCTCCAGGCTACGCTAGCTGCTATTGGGCCAGAGAAATTTCCATCCATCTGAGAAAGCACCCAGGCCATTGACAAACCCATGCCCTACAGCAGCTCCTCCTGGCTTCACACAAAAAGATCAAAGGTAGCAGCTTAGAGGCACTAACAATCATGTTCAACTCCAGCCCCACTCAGTCTTCAATCCTACCACCTCAACTGTAGGCCCCTACAGGTATGGGAATTAAAATACAAGAAAACTTGAATGAAGGATTGAGCTGTCAGATATTTGCAACTTGCAAATCAAGACAGTGGGATCAGGGATGTAAGCATTTAAGAGGGACTGGGTGGGGGGGCGCGGCGGCAGCGGAAGAGGCGCACGAGAAACTAATTGTATTAGAAATTAAATTTAAGATGTAGCAATAGTTAATCAATGCTTTACATGTTATTGTTACAGCATTCAAGTAGCTTTATGATTGTACTTGCAGCATTGATAAACTGAATAATGAGATCTAAGAAGCCAAGTCATCCTGGGATCTGTAAGCTGTTAAGCTAATATTCTTAAAAACTGGATTCAACTTTAAAAAATCTCATTTATTCAAATTCAAACATTCCACCATTGCAAGACTAACATTACCATCTAAGGGAACTCCATTATACTGCTTCATAGCCTTCAGAGCATCTGCCTTTCGCTCAAAGTGTACATCTGCTGTTCCCAGGCTGCGACCCGATCTATCATAATGTACAGCTGCTTTTTTCAGTGTCCCAAACTCAGCAAAAAGCTCCTGAAAAAAATCAAGACAGCATATAGTCCAAGTGCTCAAAGTGAGCAGACCCAACACCATACCTCAGGAATGGAGACATTGACATGGCGAAGAAATTTATTCTACCAAAGTCGCAATCCTTGATGTTATCTTTCAGGGCATTTCATATTTAATGCTACCTGCTGTTGCATTTCACACTTGTCTTTAACAATTTAGAAACAAACATAATTGTTTACAGGTAGCCCATAAAGCACAAGAAACAGAAACCATGGTTTTGGCACGTTTTGTACACAATTTCGATAAGAATTTTCAAATGCCAATAGGAAGTAGTGAACAGGTCACTTGTATTCCACTGGCAACTCATTCAAGGCAATGTTAACCTGGGAGTGAATTAGCCTACTAGGGATGACCGGGAGGTATTCACAGGCAATAATTAACTTTTTATTTTTCTGTAAAAAGACTAAATGTGAACAAATGCTGTTGAACACCTCTATTTAAAGAGACAAATTCCTGTTAACCACGTACCTTTCTCTGAAAGTTTTTTTAAATGCTTACCTGAAGCACACTATAAAAAGGGAGTGATGCGGGGTAGGAGGGAGGATCTTTGATATTGGTCATGTTAGAAGTCATTTCATGTTGCTTCCAATAACTTGTATTTATATACCATCAATGCAGCCAATCAAGGTATGTCACAGGAACATTAACAGGATTTCACACCAAATGACGAAAAAGAAGTTAGGGCAAGTGAACAGAGTTAGTTGGTCAGAGTTACTTTTTTAAAAAAGGGTTTTGAAAGCGAGGCGCAAAACACACAAACAAGAAATAGGAGTAAGCCATTCAGCCCTTCGAGCCCACTCCGCCATTCAATGAGATCATGGCTAATCTACTTCACCGTTTTCCTGCACTATCCCCATAACCCTTGATGTTTTTAATATAAAAATCTATCGCCCTCAGTCTTGAACATACTGAACGACAGACTCCACAACCTTCTGAGCAAAGGTGGTTTAGGGAATTCCAGAGCTAAGGGCTTAGGCAGCTGAAGGCAGGGCCATTAATAGCGTGGTAATTAAAATCAGGAATGTGCAAGAGGCCAAAATTGGTGCAGCACTAAAGATCCTTGACAGTTGTGGGGCTGGAGGAGTTGAGATAGGGAGGAGCATAGTCATGGAGGGAATTGAAAACAAGAATTTTAAAAATTGAAAATTGAGGCATTGCTTAACCAAAAGCCAAATGTAGGTCAGTGAGCACAGGGGTAATGTGTTAACAGGACTTGGTAGGAGTTGGAACATGGACAACAGAGTTTTGCAGAATGGAACAGGGGAGGCCAGCCAGAAGACCATTGAGGAGTCTTGTCCCCAAGAACTTCAATCCAAATTTCGGTGGTGTACTTTTACACTCCAAAAAATTCTACTTCAGACATTTAGCCCCACAGCCAGATATCCAATAGCTTTTATTACCCCTAAAGGAAAGGCCATGATATTGTGGCACTGCAAATTTAATCACAATCTAACTTTCCAAAGGGAAATATGGAAGCAGAGGACTTAACAGTTCAGAGAAATCAGACTCTACACCCTGGAGATAAAAAGGTTCACATGCTTATATTTAGTCAGCAGTAACAATAAATAAGTTAACATTTAAACTACTCCCATTACAATGCATTGAAGACATCACACCTGTATGAGACTCTTGGCAACAGGAAAAACCAAACTGGCAACTTCTGTGCTTAAATTGAGCAGAGTCACCAAGTCAAATGATGGTATAAATTGTCAGTGTAAGGGCATCACAACTATTCTATTGGCATCTGATGAAATACCATATACCAGGCTTGTTCGTAAAAATTGATGCCCTGGCATTTTTTTTATTCATTTGTGGGATGTGGGCGTCACTAGCGCAGGCAGCATTTATTGCCCTTGAGAAGGTGGTGGTGAGCTGCATTCTTGAACTGCTGCACTCCTTGGGGTGTAGGTACACAAAGTGCTGTTAGGAAGGGAGTTCCAGGATTTTGACCCAGTGACAGTGAAGGAACGGCGATATAGTTCCAAGTCAGGATGGTGTGAGACTTGGAGGGGAACTTGCAGGTGGTGGTGTTCCCATGCATCTGCTGCCCTTGTCCTTCTAGGTGGTAGAGGTCACAGGTTTAGAAGGTGTTGAAGGAGCCTTGGTGAGTTGCTACATTGCATCTTGTAGATTGGACACTCTGCTGCCACTGTGTGGTTGAGAAGGGAGTGAATGTTAAAGGTGGTAGAAGGGGTGCCAAACAGACTGCTTTGTCCTAGATGGTGTCAGACTTCAGTGTTGTTGGAACTGCACCCATCCAGGCAAGTGGAGAGTTTTCCATCACATCCCTGACGTGCCTTGTAATGATGGAGAGGCATTGGGGAGTCAGGTGAGGTACTCACTGCAAAATTCCCAGCCTCTGACCTGCTCTTGTAGCCTGAGCATTTACATGGCTGGTCCATATCAGTTTCCAGTCAATGGTAAGCCCCCAGAATGTTGATAGTTGGGGATTCAGCAATGGTAATGCCATTGATCAAGGGAAGATGGTTAGATTCTCTCTTGTTGGAGCTGGTCAATGCCTGACACTTGTGTGGCACGAATGTGGCTTGCCACTTATCAGCCCAAGCCTGGATGTCATCCAGGTCTTTCTGCATTTGGACATTCGGAGGCGTCGCAAATGGTGAACGTTCAGCAAACATCCCCACTTCTGACCTTACGATGGAGGCAAGGTCATTGATGAAGCAGCTGAAGATGGTTGGGCCTAGGACACTACCCTGAGGAACTCCTACAGTGATGCCCTGGGACTGAGATGTTTGACCTCGAACAACCACAGCCATCTTCCTTTGCACCAGGTATGGCTCCAACCAGCTGCAAGTACCCAACCCCCCCTTCCCCCCGATTCCCATAGACTCCAGTTGTGTTAGGGCTCCTTAATGCCGTACTCGGTCAAATGCTGCCTTGATGCCAAGGGCAGTCACTCTCACCTCACCTCTAGAGTTCAGCTCTTTTGTCCATGTTTGGACCAAGGCTGTAATGAGGTCAGGAGCTGAATGGCTCTGGCAGAACCCAAACCGAGTGTCAGTGAGGTTATTACTAAGCAAGTGTCGCTTGATAGCACTGTCAACAAGCCCTTCCATCATTTTACTGATGATCAAAAGGAAACTGATAGGGTAGTAATTGGCCGGGTTGGACTTGCCCTGTTTTTTGTGGACAGGACACACCTGGACAATTTTCCATATCGTCGTGTAAATGCCAGTGTTGTAGCTGTACCGGAACAACTTAGCAAGGGGCACGGCAAGTTCTGGAGCACAGGTCTTCAGTACTATTGCCGGAATATTGTCAAGGCCCATAGCCTTTGCAATATCCAGTGCCTTCAGCAGTTTCTTGATATCACGTGGAGCGAATCTAATTCGCTGAAGACTGGCATCTGTGATGCTGGGGACCTCAGGAGGCGGCAGAGATGGATCATCCACTCTGCTTCTAAAGGGACAGCAGCATGGATACAAAAAAGGGAAAGAACACCATTGTGTGGATTGGCTGTTTTTCCAGACTGGAGGGAGGTATACAGAGGCATTGCCCAGGGTTCAGTACTAAGTCAACTGCGCCTTTTAATAATATTAATGTCCCAGACTTGGTGGTACAGGCCACAACTTTGAAGTTTGCAGATGACATGAAACTTGGGAAGTGTAATAAGTAGAAAGACTTCAGGATGACAGACAAGCTGGTGGAATGGACAGATGCATGACAAGTGAAATTCAATGCAATAAAATCTGAGGCATACATTTTGATAGGAAGAATGAAGAGATGCAATACAATACCAATGGTACAATTTTAAAATGGGTGCGAAAGAAATTTGAGGGTGCTTGTGTACAAATCCTGGAAGAGGACAGGTTGATGAAACAGTTAAGAATATGGGATCCTGGACTGTATAAACAGAAGTACAGAGTATAAAAGCAAGGAAGCTGTGCTAAACCCATTTATAAACTGGTTCAAACTCAGCTGAAGGGTTACAGAAGAGATTTACAAAAATGGGCCTTAGGGACGAGGAATTACAATTACATATATTGGAGAAGCTGGGGTTGCTCTGCTTAGCATAAAGGATGTCAAGAGAAGATATGACAGAGGCATTTTAAATTATGAAGGCTTTTGATAGAGTAAATAGAAAAACTGTTTCCAATGACTGAAGGGTCGATACCTAGGGGGCACAGATTTAACGTAATTGGCAAAAGAATCAACACGAGAAATTTTTCTTTTTAAAAGTGTTCTTTTAAAAATCCACTGCCTGTTAAGCTGGTGGATACAGATTCACAAATAGCCTAAAGAGGTAAATACTCGAAGGAGAAAAATGTAGGGATATGGGAAACTAGAACAGTAGGGATAACTGGATTGCTTTTCAGAAGAGCACAGACTCAACGGCCTTCTTTTGTGCCATACTGTTCTATGGATTGATTTTGTACAGGCTGATATTACCATATATCAGACAAAGTCCAATTGTACTCTAGCAAGAAATATCCAACAACATTTCCAATCCACAACTCAGCATCAGCAAACAAAACAAAAAACCTGTATCCTGCACTTCACTTACCTGAATATCTGCATCAGACACGCCAAAGTCCAAGTTCGATACCAAGAGTTTCCCACCAGTTTCAACACCACCGCTAGCTCCAAAACCACTGTCAAAAAGGTCATGTTGCCACTTGTCTGGGAGTTGTTTCGGCTATAAAAAAATAGAGATACACCTCGCTGACTTCCTACATTTAGTTACCCCAAACATCAGTTAATTCACATGTCCACCTACCTACTCCCCCATATTGGAATGAATATGTAAGCAAGATTGAATCATTTGCTTCAGCAATTGTGTTAAGGGAAGTTTCTTTACAAAATAAGGACACTGACCTTACCTGAGATGGATTAACTATTTAACACGATCGCACATGTATGTATTGAATATATTTGGTAGCTAATTACATTGTTTCCACTCAGTTCACTAAATTAGTAACATGTAAAGTGCTCCTACATACACAATGATAAATGAAAATTAAGTACAGAGAATCTGATGCAACTGCTTACTTGGTGAGAAATGAATTCACTTATTTATTATCCTACCACTGTTTCCACAGCACATCTCGAACTAAAGCCTGGATTCCTTTAAATAGCCACTAGCCAGATACTCTGGTGGGGAAATTCTCCTCAGCTGCTGGTAGCGTCTCCTTCTGCGGGGACAGCTGCACGCCTCCACCTCTTCCAAGCAAGGAAGCATTCCATTTCTCCACAAATTTCTCAGTAGCATAACAGTCCAAGAGGAGCATTTTGTATGGCTTAGGCTCCTTTCAATAGTATTGATAAAAGTCCAGCACTTGCCAGGAAACTAGCCGAAGATGAGCGATACGTTTTAAATGAATGTTCATTCGGGGTACATTTTTAAGCGTATGTTCATTCAAGTCCATGAAAAAAAAAAAGAGTTTGCTTACAGTCCTGGTCAATTCAGGTGTGAAGAAAAGCGTGAAGTTGTTGTTGAGAAACAGAAGTTGAACCACTGATGTTTCAATGAAAAAGTGTCTTTGGACGTCCTTACAGATGGCGACAATGGACTTTAATCCATTATAACAAAGGAAGCGAGCATTGCTGGTGTTGCCGAATAGCTGATCCCACGCAGGCGATGGAGCCTCCCCGACATCTTTGTACTGGCCGGGCCGCCATTTTACCTCGAAGAATGCAAGGGCGGCCCTGCCATCAATTCAGCTCGAAGCCAGACACAAAATATACTTATATAGGCACATATATAGATTAAAAATCGAATCAAATTTTCATCCTGCCCGATTCTGCTGCGTCCAATCCAAGAGACTCCGTCCAATAATCCCTCCGCAGTGTTATTTTAAAATTCTTTCTTCCTCGATTCTCCGGTGTTTAAAATTCAAGGCCAGCGGTTCGTCGTTCGTTTAAAAATTAGTGATATCAAACTATATATTTTTTTTTTTAAAAATTGAATCTATAACGGCTCCAATATGGCGCCGCTCCGTCACGGTTCAAAAATTAAACCGAAAAAAAAAACCACTTCAAAAAGAAAACAAAAACCTACAACGATTTTTTTTTTCTCTCGCTCTCTCTCTCTCTCTCTCGATTTAAATGCAACACATTTATCATTTTTTTTTTTACACCGCGGTCGCTTCCTACCCTGCTGTACGGAGCCGGTCGGTTTCTTCCTCGGATTGCACTCTGTCTGTTGCGCATGAGGCCTACAGCCAGGCCCCCCGCCCCAGCGCGGCCTCCCGCTGCTCCACGACCGGCTAGGCCGCCCCCGCCGCCTCGGCCTGCTCCCCGGCCCATTCCGCCGCCGCCGCCTCCCCGGCCTCCGCCACCACCTCTGCCGCCGCGGCCGCCCGGGCTTTTCTGCCGGTTGAGTTTGATGATGTCGTCCAAGGACATGTCGAGTTTGTCGCCCATTTTAAATTTTTCTCTCTCTCGAAACTTTAAAACAAAACTTTGCCTTCCCCAAGAGCTCTTCACGATGGGGGTTTTTTTTTAAATATATATATATATATGAAGCAAAATAAGATTAATTCTTCAAGTTTTTTTTAAAAATAAGTGACCGTTTGCGTCCGGCGGTTCTTTTTTTTTTCTTTGTTGGCGCCGCACGTTAGAAACACGGTAATGGCGGTTTTAAGGAGAGGGCGGGCAACAGGCAGGGAGGGGGGGGGGAAGGGCGGCCGCGCCCACTGCGCCGGCGCCGCCCGCCCATCCCGCTACGTCACAATCGCCGCCGACAAGACCAATGAGAGCCCAGCGATGCTGAGAAACCACCTCCCAGCGGGCGGGCCATTCATAAATAGCTGGTGTGGCGCGCGTTTCCCGGGAAGTGTGATGATGTGACGTTACAAGGTATCCCGGGCTATCCCCAACCCTGATACGGCTCAACTCTCAGCATTCGGCAGGAGCAAAATGCTGCCCAGGCTGGATAACTCCAAGTGTCACTACGTGCTGAGGTTCTATCTGTCCCCGGTGTTGCGAAGGATGGGCCTGGTCACATTGCCGCGGAACGCTCCGTGCAGTTGGGACGTGCCGTACCACCTATCCTTCGTGGAGCAGTTTCTGCGGAAAAACACCTTTGACCACCGGTCCATCAGGCAGTGGTCTGCACGGAATGTCCTCAAGGCCCTACGGGAAAAGGAAACGGTGGATCCTGTCGGATGGTTCCCCGAGCAGACCGTCAAAGTCATTTGGCGGAATGCCTCATCACCAGAACTTTCAAACAAGCACCAAGACGTAGCTTGGCTGGTGGTGAGAAGGGCCCTCCCCGTCAGATCCTTCATGCACACCCGAAGTCTCGCCCCCTCCGCACAGTGCCCCCGCGTTGGCTGTGGTGGGGAAGAGACGGTCGCCCACCTCCTCCTGGAATGTGCCTTTGCAAAGCAGGTGTGGAAAGAGATGCAGTGGTTTTTGTCAAGGTTCATCCCAAGCAGCTCTGTAACACAGGAGTCTGTGCTCTACGGGCTGTTCCCAGGGACGCACACCGAGACAAACATCAACTGCTGCTGGAGGACTATCAATTCGGTGAAAGACGCCCTTTGGTCTGCCCGAAACTTGCTGGTCTTCCAGCGCAAAGAGTTGTCCACCACCGAATGTTGCAGACTGGCACATTCCAAGGTCCAGGACTACGTGCTGAGGGACGCACTAAAGCTTGGGGCAGCCGCAGCAAAGGCTCAATGGGGAAAGACCACAGTGTAAGGTTCCCCCACCAAGCTAGACTGAGGGGCTGGATCCATGGGAAACCCCTCGAACTGTATCGTTAATATTCTGAATTGCTGTAAATGTAAAACTGTAATTGACATGACAATTGTGAAACGGAAGGGTTGGGAAGAAACTCATGACAGTATTGAAGGAAACTGATCTCCCTTGCAATGTTTGTATTTTTTGGTGCTGTTTGGAAACTGTTTGGCAATGTAATTTTTACAGATTTTTATGAATAAAGTATATTTTGGAAATATAAAAAAAAATCTTCTATTAGGAAGGATTCGAGCATAAGAGGGGTGATAATCCCAGGCAGTGGAGGCACTCAGGTCAAAGCCTCCCTGTACATGGATGACGTCGCCGTCTTCTGCTCGGATCCGCTGTCTGTGCACAGACCGATGAGCATCTGTGACCAGTTTGAACTGGCCTTGGGAGCCAAAGTTAACCACGGCAAGAGCGAGGCCATGTTCTTTTGGCAACTGAGCTGACCGATCCTTTGTCCCCTTCACCGTCAGGTCAGATTACCTGAAGGTGCTGGGGATATGGTTCGGAAGGGCTGGGGTGTGCACCAAAACATGGGAGGAGCGAGTAGCCAAGGTACAACAAAAGTTGGGCATGTGGGGGCAGCGATCTCTCTCCATTGTGGGTAAGAACCTGGTCATCAGGTGCGAGGCGCTCACGTTGTTGCTCTACGTGGCGCAGGTCTGGCCCATACCCCACTCCTGCGCCGTGGCAGTCACCCGAGCCATTTTCCGCTTCGTCTGGGGATCTAAAATGGACCGGGTCGGGAGGGACACGATGTTCAAATCTCTGGAGAAAGGCGGGAAAAATGTACCCAACGTGGCCCTCATCCTGATGACCACCTTCGTGTGCGGCTGCATCAAGCTGTGTGTAGATCCCCAGTACGCAAACTCCAAGTGTCACTACGTGCTGAGGTTCTATCTGTCCCCGGTGTTGCGAAGGATGGGCCTGGCCACATTGCCGCGGAACGCTCCGTGCAGTTGGGCGGTGCCGTACCACCTATCCTTCGTGGAGCAGTTTCTGCGGGAAAACACCTTTGACCACCGGTCCATCAGGCAGTGGTCTGCACGGAATGTCCTCAAGGCCCTACGGGAAAAGGAAACGGTGGATCCTGTCGGATGGTTCCCCGAGCAGACCGTCAAAGTCATTTGGCGGAATGCCTCATCACCAGAACTTTCAAACAAGCACCAAGACGTAGCTTGGCTGGTGGTGAGAAGGGCCCTACCCGTCTGATCCTTCATGCACACCCGAAGTCTCGCCCCCTCCGCACAGTGCCCCCGCGTTGGCTGTGGTGGGGAAGAGACGGTCGCCCACCTCCTCCTGGAATGTGTCTTTGCAAAGCAGGTGTGGAAAGAGATGCAGTGGTTTTTGTCAAGGTTCATCCCAAGCAGCTCTGTAACACAGGAGTCTGTGCTCTACGGGCTGTTCCCAGGGACGCACACCGAGACAAACATCAACTGCTGCTGGAGGACTATCAATTCGGTGAAAGACGCCCTTTGGTCTGCCCGAAACTTGCTGGTCTTCCAGCGCAAAGAGTTGTCCACCACCGAATGTTGCAGACTGGCACATTCCAAGGTCCAGGACTACGTGCTGAGGGACGCACTAAAGCTTGGGGCAGCCGCAGCAAAGGCTCAATGGGGAAAGACCACTGTGTAAGGTTCCCCCACCAAGCTGGACTGAGGGGCTGGATCCATGGGAAACCCCTCGAACTGTATCGTTAATATTCTCAATTGCTGTAAATGTAAAACTGTAATTGACATGACAATTGTGAAACGGAAGGGTTGGGAAGAAACTCATGACAGTATTGAAGGAAACTGATCTCCCTTGCAATGTTTGTATTTTTTGGTGCTGTTTGGAAACTGTCTGGCAATGTAAATTTTACAGATGTTTATGAATAAAGTATATTTTGGAAATAAAAAAAAAAAAATCTTCTATTAGGAAGGATTCGAGCATAAGAGGGGTGACAATCCCATGCAGTGGAGGCACTCAGGTCAAAACCTCCCTGTACATGGATGACGTCGCCGTTTTCTGCTCGGATCCGCTGTCCGTGCGCAGACTGATGAGCATCTGCGACCAGTTTGAACTGGCCTTGGGAGCCAAAGTTAACCACGGCAAGAGTGAGGCCATGTTCTTTTGGCAACTGAGCTGACCGATCCTTTGTCCCCTTCACCGTCAGGTCAGATTACCTGAAGGTGCTGGGGATATGGTTCGGAAGGGCTGTGGCGTGCACCAAAACATGGGAGGAGCGAGTAGCCAAGGTACGACAAAAGTTGGGCATGTGGGGGCAGCGATCTCTCTCCATTGTGGGTAAGAACCTGGTCATCAGGTGCGAGGCGCTCACGTTGTTGCTCTACGTGGCGCAGGTCTGGCCCATACCCCACTCCTGCGCCGTGGCAGTCACCCGAGCCATTTTCCGCTTCGTCTGGGGATCTAAAATGGACCGGGTCCGGAGGGACACGATGTTCAAATCTCTGGACAAGGGCGGGAAAAATTTACCCAACGTGGCCCTCATCCTGATGACCACCTTCGTGTGCGGCTGCATCAAGCTGTGTGTAGATCTCCAGTACGCAAACTCCAAGTCTCACTACGTGCTGAGGTTCTATCTGTCCCCGGTGTTGCGAAGGATGGGCCTGGTCACATTGCCGCGGAACGCTCCATGCAGTTGGGTGGTGCCGTACCACCTATCCTTCGTGGAGCAGTTTCTGCGGGAAAACACCTTTGACCACCGGTCCATCAGGCAGTGGTCTGCACGGAATGTCCTCAAGACCCTACGGGAAAAGGAAACGGTGGATCCTGTCGGATGGTTCCCCGAGCAGAGCGTCAAAGTCATTTGGCGGAATGCCTCATCACCAGAACTTTCAAACAAGCACCAAGACGTAGCTTGGCTGGTGTTGAGAAGGGCCCTCCCCGTCAGATCCTTCATGCACACCCGAATTCTCGCCCCCTCTGCACAGTGCCCCCGCGTTGGCTGTGGTGGGGAAGAGACGGTCGCCCACCTCCTCCTGGAATGTGCCTTTGCAAAGCAGGTGTGGAAAGAGA